>NC_135959.1:43764264-44101764 GCF_053455715.1 Rhinoraja longicauda | reverse complement strand
AGCAGTCGGACATCCCGGTGCCGAATCGTGTGGACACTGGAGTGCCTGATTTGCCCCTCCCCTGGCTTGACGAAGTTCCACCAGACGAACTCCTCGCCGATCTGCCTGTGGTCCTTCGTCGATTGACATGTTACAATCGTGGTATTCCCTCAAGGTGACTCATTCAGGAATAGAGACGTTCAAACTGGAAAGAGGGAGTGTGATGTTTGGTGGACCGTGTGGGGTGGGAGGACCCGTTGCTCCTCCCGTGCAGCAGGTGGCGCTGCACAGGACAAAGGGAGATGTTTTGTACATAGTTATCTTGGCTGTACACAGTGTGTGAGTGTACAGTCAGATCGTGTGGATGTAGCCATTTTTAGTTGTCTTGCTGCCAGCATTGAGTTAATGTAATAAAAACTTCCGTTGTGCCTTGAAGACTCTAAAGTTTTATACAAACATAGAACAAGAACACGAAAAGAGGGAAATAGATAGAGTAAATGGACAGAGTCTTTTACCCAGAGTCGGGAAACGGAGAACCAGAAGACATCGGTTTAAGGTGAGGGGGAGGGGGGGAATTTAAGAGGAACCTGAGGGGCAGCATTTTCCACACAAATGGTGGTGGATGTATGGAACGAGTTGCCAAAGGCGGTAGTTGACGTAGGTACTATCAAATAATATTTAAGAGACGTTTGGACAGCTACATGGATACGATAGGTTTAGAAGAATTCCTTCACCTGAATATACAGTTATTCTATTTGATTCCGAGTGAATTCATTGATACATCACTAAAATCAATATTGCTTGTGTAGCCATCTGAATCATATTTTCAAAGCGCTGCTCAATTTCAATGAAAACTAGAATAGACTAAACCCTTTATTCTCTCTATAATAACTAATATATGTGTAGACTATGACTGGTGTATGCTTGTAGATTAAAATAGGATGATTTGATGTGATAAAACACCATTAAAGAGACAGCTCCCTTGAACTGGCACCAAAGAACCTGGACATGATGAGAAAGAGGAGAGAGAAAAATTTACACCCAGTCCAGGAATCAAAAAGAGCTAAATATTAAAGACTCGGAAGAAAGGAACTTGTATTGGCGGGAGACGAGAACTAAATGAGACTTATGATCTGATCTGTAAGGATGTTGAGAAAGTGCTTTTTTTAAATGCAGGGAAGGCAAAAAGGAAAAAGGGTCTCGAAGCGTTACCTATTCCTTTTCTCCAGAGAAGCTGCCTGAACCGCTGTCTGAAACTGAGTTACTCCAGCTTTTTGTGTCCATCTTGGGCAAAATGGAAGATCTCATTATAAAGTGGACAAAAGAGACACAAAGTGCAGGAGTAACTCAGCAGGTCAGGCACCTTCTCTGGAGAACATGGATAGGTGACATTTTGGGTTGAAACTCTACTATCAGTCTTGAAGAAGGGTTCCGACCCAAAAAGTCACCTATCCATGTTCTCCAGAGATGCTGCCTGACCTGCTGAGATACTCCAGCACTTTGTGTCCTTTTGTGTATTAACCAGCATCTGCAGTTTTTTGTTTCAATCTTGTATAAAGATGAGAAGCATAGAGAGATGGGCAAGGAGTGGAGAGAATGGAGCCACTCCTCAGAGTAAACAATGAGGTCAATAACCAGGAAGGAACTGATTTGGGATAACTGCTGGAAACATTAGGAGGGAACTCAACGAGAAAATATTTTCACCAAGGGTGGCAAAAATTTAAAACCTGCCAACTCCAACGAGTGGTGGAGACAGAAACCATGCAAACATACATACAGATGTAGATGCATCTGAAGCATCATAATCCACAAAGTTGAAATTAAGCTCCTCTTCAGCCAACAAAGACCCAAATGGTCTCGTGTGCCTCCGAGATGGATTCTTCGAGTAGCTTGTACCAGAGCCTACCAGAGAGAAGGCAATTCTGGATTTAGTGTTGTCCAATGAACCAGATTTAATAAGGGAACTCAAGGTAAAGGAACCGCTTGGAGGTGGTGACCATAATATGATTGGTTTTAATCTGCAATTTGAGAGGGAGAAGGTTAAACCAGGAATGTCAGTGTTGCAGTTGAACAAAGGGGACTATGAAGGTATGAGAGAGGAGCTGGCCAAGGTCAAATGGAAAAGGATCCTAGCAGGAATGACGGTGGAACAGCAGTGGCAGGAATTTCTGGGCATAATCCAGAAGATGCAGGATCATTTCATTCCAAAGAGGAAGAAAGATTCCAAGGGAAGCAAGAGGCAACCGTGGCTGACAAGGGAACTAGAGATGGAATAAAACTAAAAGAAAAGATGTATAAGATAGCAAAGAGTAGCGGCAAGCCAGAGGAGTGAGCAACTTTCAAAGGACAACAGAAAATAGCAAAAAGGGCAATACGGGCTGAAAAGATGAGGTACAAAGCGAAGCTGGCCAAGAATATAAAGAAGGACAGTAAAAGCTTCTTTAGGTATGTTAAGAGAAAAAGATTAGTAAAGACAAATGTGGGTCCCTTGAAGGCAGAAAACGGGTGAAATTATTATGAGTAACAAGGAAATGGCAGAAGAGTTGAACAGGTACTTCGGATCTGTCTTCACTAAGGAAGACACAAACAATCTCCCAGATGTACTAGTGGACAGAGGATCAAGGGAGACAGAGGAACTGAAAGAAATTTGCATTAAATTATAAAAGGACTAGACAAGCATGATGCAGGAAAAATGTCCCCAATGTTGGGGGAGTCCAGAACCAGGGGACCCTAGAATAATGGGGAGGCCATTTAAAACTGATGTGAGAAGAAACTTTTTCTCCCAGAGAGTTGTGAATTTGTGGAATTCTCTGCCACAGAAGGTAGTAGAGGCCAATTCACTGGATGAATTAAAAGAGAGTTAGAGCTCTAGGGGCTAGTGGAATCAAGGGATATGGGGAGAAGGCAGGCACAGGTTGCTGATTATAAATGATCAGCCATGATCACAATGAATGGTGGTGCTGGCTCGCAGGGCCAAATGGCCTCCTCCTGCACCTATTTTCTATGTTTCTATAAGAATTATTATTATGTATATCGCCAGAGAAATTCTAAAAAAAAATCCAATTAAAGGTAGTTTGAAAATCTCCAATGGGGTAGATGGGGGGGGGGGGGGGGGGGGTCAGTACTGCTCTCAAGCTGCTGAGAGGATGGTTCAGTTGCCTGGTAACAGCTGTGAATAAACCAGCTATGATTTACTGGGAGTAATGTCCTTATTTCCCCATGTCACTGGTGATAATAAAGTATTAATCAAACAACCATACTCAGCAAGGCAACTTAAGACATGCAGCGCGGAAACAGGCTCTTCGGCCCACCGAGTCCGCACAGACCAATGAACACTCGCACTATCCCACACATTAGGGACAATTTACAATATTTTACAGAAGCCAATTAACCTTTAAATCTGTTTGCCTTTGGAGTGTGGGAAGAAACTGGGGCACCCAGAGAACACCTACATTGTTACAGTGTCACAAGGAGAATGTACAAACTCCATACAGACAGCACCGGTAGTCAGGATCAAACCCAGGTCTCTGAGAAGCAGCAACTCTACCACTGCGCTACTGTGCCGCCCTTACAAAAACTTGCACCTGAAAATCCCAAACAGCTCAGCGGAAGCAATGAATAACTCAAAGCTCATCCGCCATAATAGTGCTCAGGTTACTCGCTCTTTTGAAAAATCAAACAATGACTTACAACAAGGCGATTGCTTCCAGTACAGTGCTCACATGCTGCTGGCAGGTGATAGCTCAAAGGACAATCACGTTCATGATTACCATTCTCCCTAAGTACATATAATCACAATGACAACAATGTAATAACTGCTGCTTTTCTTTCATTGCAGAATATGCATGTTCACCTTTAGGCTTTCAGGAAGAACTAATGTCTGCATCAGATGAGACGGATTAACGTGCCATTGAAAGATTAAGACATCGGCAACTGAACAGATATGTCACCGTCAGATTGTTATCTCCACTGCAGAAGCAACACAAGCAGCAATTACCTCTTTTCAATACTACAGAGCTTGCTAATCAGCATGAGTTGTGCAGGCACAGGCGGTTGTAAGCATTAGCACACTCTGCTGACACAGAAGTTCATAAATTCACAGGAGCCGAAATAGAAAATTCGGCCCGTCGAGTCTACTCCACCATTTAATCATAGCTGATTTATCTTTCCCTCATGCTCCTGCCTTCTCCCCGACCTTTGACACCCTTTCTAATCAAAAACCTGGCAATCTCTTTGCGTGCCTTCCTAAGACCCAAGACTGCTGCTAATGCAAGATCATGATTTTGTTTTACCAGTGATTTTTCTTCTGCATTGCAATAGGAAGGATGTCATTAAGCTGTAAAGAGTGCAGAAAAGAAAACCTATGAGGATGTTGACAGGACTCAAGGGCCTGAGCTATAGGGAGAGGTTGAACAGACCAGGATTTTATTCCCTGAAGTGCAAGAGGGCAGAGGGGCGATCTTATAAAGCGATACAGGAGATCATGAGGGGAATAGACAGGGTGAATGCACAGTCTTTTTCCCAGCGTACAGGAATCAAAAACCACAGGACATGGGTTTAAAGGCAAGAGGGGAAAGATTTAATAGCAACCCGAGAGGCAACTTTATCACTTAGAGGGTATTTGGAATAAACTGCCAGGGGTGGTAGTTGAGGCAGGTACGATAATAGGAAACTTGGACAGGTACACGGATATGAAAAGTTGAGAGGGATATACCATAGAAGTAGTCTGATACAGTATATTACACAAGTTTACATTATGCCCATCTTCTTAAACAGTCACAGATATCACAAGAATAACTAGAACATATTTCTGTGCTCTCTTTCTAAAGTAGAAAGACAGGCCACCTAACAGCAGTAGTGAGGTTGGGGATGGCATCAAGCAGGAAATTAGAAATGCGTGCACTAAAGGTGCAGCAGTTATAATGGGTGACTTCAATCTACATATAGATTGGGTGAACCAAACTGGCAGGGGTGCTGAGGAAGAGGATTTCTTGGAATGTTTGAGAGATGGTTTTCTAAACCAACATGTCGAGGAACCAACGAGAGAACAGGCCATTCTAGACTGGGTATTGAGTAATGAGGAAGGGTTAGTTAGCAGTCTTGTTGTGCGAGTCCCCTTGGGCAAGAGTGATCATAATATGGTAGAGTTCTTCATTAGGATGGAGAGTGACAAAGTCGATACAGAAACAAGTGTTCTGAACTTAAAGAAAGGTAACTTTGAGGGTATGAGGCGTGAATTGTCCAAGATAGACTGGCGATTGATGCTGAAAGGGTTGACGGTGGACATGCAATGGAAGGCATTTAAAGGTCGCATGGATGAACTACAACAAGTGTTCATCCCAGTTTGGCAAAAGAGCAAACCAGGAAAGGTAGTGCATCCGTGGCTAACAAGGGAAATCAAGGATAGTATTAAAACAAAAGATGAAGCATACAGATTAGCCAGAAAAACTAGCATACCAGAGGACTGGGAGAAATTCAGAGTCCAGCAGAGGAGGACAAAGGGCTTAATTAGGAAAGGGAAAATAGATTATGAGGGAAAACTGGCAAGGAACATAAAAACTGACTGCAAAAGCTTTTATAGATATGTCAAGAGAAAAAGATTAGTTAAGGCAAATGTAGGTCCCTTGCAGTCGGAAACAGGTGAATTGATCATAGGGAACAAGGAGATGGCAGACCAATTGAACAAATACTTTGGTTCTGTCTTCACTAAGGAAGACATAAACCGTCTGCCGGAAATAGCGGGGGACCGGGGGTCTAATGAGATGGAGGAACTGAGGGGAAATCCAGGTTAGTCGGGAAGTGGTGTTAAGTAAATTAAATGGATTAAAGGCAGATAAATCCCCAGGCTGCATCACAGAGTGCTTAAGGAAGTAGCCTCAGAAATAGTGGATGCATTAGTGATAATTTTTCAAAACTCTTTAGATTCTGGAGTAGTTCCTGAGGACTGGAGGGTAGCTAATGTAACCCCACTTTTTAAAAAGGGAGGGAGAGAGAAAACGGGGAATTATAGACCAGTTAGCCTAACATCGGTAGTGGGGAAAATGCTAGAGTCAGTTATTAAAGATGTGATAGCATCACATTTGGAAAGTGGTGAAATCATCGGACAAAGTCAGCATGGATTTACCAAAGGCAAATCATGTCTGACGAATCTTATAGAATTTTTCGAGGATGTAACTAGTAGAGTGGATAAGGGAGAACCAGTCGATGTGTTATATCTGGACTTTCAGAAGGCCTTCGACAAGGTCCCACATAGGAGATTGGTGTACAAACTTAAAGCACACGGTATTGAGGGTTCAGTGTTGAGGTGGATAGAAAATTGGTTGGCGGACAGGAAGCAAAGAGTAGGAATAAACGGGTCCTTTTCGGAATGGCAGGCAGTGACTAGTGGGGTACCGCAAGGCTCAGTGCTGGGACCCCAGTTATTTACAGTATATATTAATGATTTGGACGAGGGAATTGAATGCAACATCTCTAAGTTTGCAGGTGACACGAAGCTGGGTGGCAGTGTTAGCTGCGAGGAGGATGCTAGGAGGCTGCAGAGTGACTTGGATAGATTAGGCGAGCGGGCAAATGCATGGCAGATGCAATACAATGTGGATAAATGTGAGGTTATCCACTTTGGCGGCAAGAACAGGAAAGCAGAGTATTACCTGAATGGTGACCGATTGGGAGAAGGGGAGATGCAACGTGACCTGGGTGTCATGGTGCACCAGTCATTGAAAGCAAGCATGCAGGTGCAGCAGGCAGTGAAGAAAGCGAATGGTATGTTGGCATTCATAGCAAGAAGATTTGAGTTTAGGAGCAGGGAGGTTCTGCTGCAGTTGTACAGGGCCTTGGTGAGACCACACCTGGAGTATTGTGTGCAGTTTTGGTCTCCTAACCTGAGGAAAGACGTTCTTGCCTTAGAGGGAGTACAGAGAAGGTTCACCAGATTGATCCCTGGGATGGCGGGACTTACATATGAGGAAAGACTGGATAGACTGGGCTTGTACTCGCTGGAATTTAGAAGACTGAGGGGGGATCTTATAGAAACATATAAAATTCTTAAGGGGTTGGAGAGGCTAGATGCGGGAAGATTGTTCCCGATGTTGGGGGAGTCCAGAACCAGGGGTCACAGCTTAAGGATAAGAGGGAAGTCTTTTAGGACCGAGATGAGAAAACATTTCTTCACACAGAGAGTGGTGAGTCTGTGGAATTCTCTGCCACAGAAGGTAGTCGAGGCCAGTTCATTGGCTATATTTAAGAGGGAGTTAGATGTGGCCCTTTTTGCTAAAGGGATCAGGGGGTATGGAGAGAAGGCAGGTACAGGCTACTGAGCTGTATGATCAGCCATGACCATATTGAATGGCGGTGCAGGCTCGAAGGGCCGAATGGCCTACTCCTGCACATATTTTCTATGTTTCTATGTAAACACTCTTGGCAAAAGAAAAAACAAAAGATTAAAGTCTAAGCAAAACTACTTGCTGAGAATAGTGGCATAAAATATACAATAAGATTCACAAATACTTTTTATTGCTACAACTGCACTGTGGGATCACAACCACTCGATTCTGTCAGTGGTAACAAAATCAATGTTTAGGGCAGCACAGTAGTGCAGCAGTTGAGATGCTGCCTTACAGCGCCAATCCCGATTACAGGAGCTGTCTGTACAGAATTTATACGTTCTCCCTGTGACCGCATGGGTTCGCTCAGGGTGATCCGGCTTCCTCTCACACTCCAAAGATGTACAGGTTTATAGGTTAATTGGCTTGGTAAAAATATTAAATTGTCCCGAGTGTGTAGGATAGTGCTGGTGTACGGGGTGATCAATGGTCGGCGCTGAGTCGGTGGGCCGAAGGACCCGTTTCCTCATTGCATCTCTAAACTAATACAGGCAGGCGTACACATTGATAAGATTTATTGAAAGGTTTTTCTTAAGTTAATGAAATAAAACCTAATTGTTGAAACATTAAGCTATCCAACATACAGTATTTTGCAGCACCTTAGAATGCCAGGAAACAGGCTCTTAGGCCCAATGTGCCCACGCCGACCAACATGCCCCATCTACATTCGTCCCACCTACCTGTGTTTGGCCCATATCCCTCAAAACCTACCCTATCCATGTACCAGTCAAAATGTTTCTTAAACGTAATAATCACTTAATAATCTAATCCGTGTAGAATAATTTGCCCATGATACCACAACAAAAGTCGGTTAAATTAGATATCTTGCATCAAACAGACAGTCTCTGCAGGCTGCATCATAGGAAGATGCCACAACTTTGCACAATTTTCCTCTCATTAATAATGCACAAGGGAAAAACTATGCCCGTGATGTATTTGCTGGGCTCATCAATATCTCCTGCGGAAAATGGATCACTTCTAAGAGGGTCAGGTCACATCAAAGCAAATAATTGGACAGTGCTAAAACAAAGGAAATGTTGCGCAAAACAAAAAGGAATAATGACATGCCTGCCAATGTAGTTCTGCTATTTCTGTCGGATTATAATGTTTGAAATCGAAAACGAGAATGCATGGTTTTTAAAAAAGTTTTGAATGTAAAACTGAGCACGTGGATCATTAATATTATTTCATTAGACTTTAAAAAAAATTCATATCTCTTTTGATAATGGATGCCTCTAAAAAAAATAATCAGCCTGAAGAAGGGTCCCAACCTGAAACATCACCAATCCACATTCTCCAGAGATTCTGCCTGATCTGCTGAGTTACTCCAGCATTTTGTGTCTATCTCTGGAATTACAATTTTTTTCTAAACTCTTGATTGGGGGTAACGATACATTTTCAAAAAACAAACGCTGACATTAATTAGTTGTCAGACCGCCAAGAGTGCCAAAATATTCATAAAAGAACAGGACACAGTGCTGGAGTAACTCAGCAGGTCAGGCAGCAACCTTGGAGAACATGGTTAGGTGATGTTTTAGGCCAGGTCAGCACGCAGACAGGCACTTCAGCTCAACTTGTCCATATTGACCAAGATGCCCCATCTACGTTAGTCCCATTTTCCCAGCATCACTCCAAGGCTTTCTAGTCAGCAGACGGTCAAATGCCTTTTCCACGGGATGCTAAAATCAAAAACCAGAGGGCATAGCTTTAAGATGAAAGGGACAAAGTTTAAAAGGAGATGTGCAAAGCAGTTTTTTTAAATATTATTATTCACAGGGTGATGAATACCTGGAACTCTCTGCTGGGAGGCAGATACGATAGTGGCATTTAAGAGACTTTTGGATAAGCACACAAGTTAGGAATGGAGGGATATGGATTATGCACAGGTACAGTAAGTGATGGTCTTGGTATCATGTTCACTACATACATTATGGGCCGTAGGGGTTGTTCTTTTGCTGCACTGTTCCATGTTCTATCATTGACGTGAAAAGTTTGGAAATGTTCAATAAATATTTAGATACAATAGGGAAATGCAACCTGCAATTAACTCCGTTTCTCAGCCCTCAGATATTGCCTGGTCTGCTTTATTCAGTATTTTCTACTTTATTTCGGACTTTTTGCTTCTGCAGTTACCGAATTTTAATTTTCTATCCTTGTGCCCACAGCAAATGTGTTAATCTTCCTTCAATTGTCTTCATTTATATCAAATATAAACAGCCAAGGAAACACCACTGCCAACCAGAACTAAAATGTTTAATCTCTTGTTTCCTTTTAGCTGACGTTTTTTTATTTTCACAGTACAATACATGTGCAAATGTTTTCTAGAAATCTAATATAGTATCTCCACTGGTCCATTTTATTCATGTGATATAGTTTAGTTTAGAGATACAGTGTGGAAACAGACCCTTCGGACCACTGAGTCCACTAATCACCCGTTCACACTAGTTCCATCCTTCACACTAGGGACTATTTTTGCAGAAGCCAATTATCCTACAAACCCGTACGTCTTTGGGATGTAGGAGGAAACGGGAGCCACCTAGAGAAAACCCTTGTGGTCACATGTAGAATGTACAAACTCCTTTCTACACAATGGAGGGTGGGTATATGGAGAAGCTGCCAGAGGAGGTAGTTGAAACAGGTACTCTAACGACATTTGAAAAGACATTTGGACAGCAACATGGACAGGATCGGTTTAGAAGGGCATGGGCCAAACACGGGCAGGTGGTAGTAGCGCAGATGGGACATCTTAGTCAGCATGGGCAAGTTGGGACGAAGGGCCTGTTTCCATGCTGTCTGACTGTGTTTCTCAAAATGATATTGCTGCTCTTGCATTGAGGTTATAAAAGGAGAAAAATCATTGAGGAAGTGACACTGAGTTTCTGCAACGCATCTTTGTATAATATTTAACCAAGATGTAGCAGCCTTGGTATTGGAAGATGATGCTATTTAGTGGCATGGACAGATCTCAGCTGAACTCATGCAAAAACCTCCCTCCCTGGGGAAGTGGGATTGTTATAATTTGGTTTCTTAAAAACACACATAAATAGAAAACGGATTCACAGTAGTTCCAGTAAATAGATTTATTCCCCTAAAATTATGAGGCTTAATTAGTAGATGTTCTTAGCTCCAGCTATTATTAGTTTACAAGATCAAGTGGTTACTGAAACACAGTTGTTAATCACAGATCAGGAGATTTTGGACAGACTGCAGACATTTAAAATTAGATGCTAGTATTTCAGCACTTAACAAGAAAGAAATTGCACAACTGCACCAGAGGACATAGGTTTTACGTGAAGGGGAAAGATCTAATAGGAACCCAAGGGACACACGGACACATACACAAAAGGATGATGGGTATGTAGAACGAGATGCCAGAGGAGGTAGTTGTGGCAGGTACTATCACAATGTTTAAGAAATATTTGGATAGGTACACGAATAAGATAAATTAAGAGGGATATAGGACAAACACAGGCAGGTGGGACTAGTGTAGATGGGACATGTTGGTTGGCATGGACAAGTTTCCACGCCGACTTCCACATGACTCAACGATAATTCATTGGTCTTTTTTTAAATGTACTAAAAATACAATAAAATTCCTCACCTTCTTTACTTTAGACTTTAGAGATATAGCATGGAAATAGGCCCTTCGGCCGACTGAGTTCACGCCGACCAGAGACCACCTCATATACGAGCATTATCTTACACAAGGGACAATTTACAATTTACAGCAGCCAATTAACCTACAAACCAATACGTCTTTGAAGCACGGGTGGAAACCCGGGAAAACCCACACCGTCACAGGGAGAACATACAAACTCTCTACAGACAGAACGCATAGTCAGGATCGAACCCAGGTCTCTGGCGCTTTAAGGCAGTAACATGACCGCTGCACCACTGTGCCGCCCTTTTGTTAGTACAGCTAAATTATTGAATTCATACAGGAAGTTCATTTTAATTTGATGTGTTACCACAGGATGTAAAAGCTGGAATACTTTTCAATATCCATCAATACTCACTAAACATGTGCCAGAGGGAATACTAAAACAAACAATACGAATATAGTGGTTGCATTCACCAAATATTAATATCAATGTAAATGAGCCAAGAAAAACATTTACAGTAATTCATCTTGCATGTGTTGTTTTTAATTCCAAGACTCCTGTGTAAAAAAAAAAGAAATGACAGATGATCTTATATTTTCATTTTTAGAAGCTGATTCCCATCCATTTGTGTTTAGATTTTATTTGCCAACCCTTTAGACCCTTAGGACATCCATAAAGAACACTTAGCTTGACTAAAGTGCTGGAGTAACTCTGGGTCAGGCAGCATCTCTGGAGAAACAGAATAGGTGATGTTTCTGGTCAGAACCCTTCTTCAGGCTGAAAGTAGAGTGAGAGGGGAGCGTGGAATAAACTGGAGGAGAGATAAGGCCAGAACAAATCAGGGCTGGCAACAGATAACCTCAGGAAGGGTGGAGCCCATAATAGCCCATTAGAAATATAGAAACATAAAAACATAGAAAATAGGTGCAGGAGGAAGCCATTCGAGCCAGCACAGCCATTCATTGTGATCATGGCTGATCATCCCCAATCAATAACCCGTGCCTGCCTTCTCCCCTTATCCCTTGATTCCACTAGCCCCTAGAGCTCTATCTAACTCTCTCTTAAACCCATCCAGTGATTTGGCTTCCACTGCCCTCTGTGGCAGAGAATTCCACAAATTCACAACTCTCTGGGTGAAAAAGTTTTTTCTCACCTCAGTTTTAAATGGCCTCCCCTTTATTCTAAGACTGTGGCCCCAGGTTCTGGATGCCCAACATTGGGAACATTTTACCTGCATCTAGCTTGTCCAGTCCTTTTATAATTTTATATGTTTCTATAAGATCCCCTCTCATCCTTCTAAACTCCAGTGAATACAAGCCTAATCTTATCAATCTTTCCTCATATGACAGTCCCGCCATCCCAGGGATCAATCTCGTGAAACTACGCTGCACTGCCTCAATTACAAGGATGTCCTTCCTCAAAATAGGAGACCAAAACTGTACACAATACTCCAGATGTGGTCTTACCGGGGCCAACAACTGTTGCTGGGAAAGATGTGCTAATGAGAGGGATACAAGGATATGAATAGTGGATCTAGTAGGACGACGAGGGTGGGGGAGGTAATGCAGGAGATATTTATCTAGTTTAGAGAACGCTATACCATAGCCAGAAAGTAAATCAACAACATCTTGCAACAGCATTTTCTATTAGAACTAATACCTAGATGGCAATGGAGGTCAAGTCATTGGGTATTTTTAAAGCGGAGATCGACAGGTTCTTGATTCGCAAGGGCGTCAAAGGTTACAGGGAGAAGGCTGGAGAATGGGGTTGAGGGAGAAAAATAGATCAGCCATGATTGAATGATGTAGTAGACTAGATGGGCCAAATGGTCCAACTTTGCTCCAATGTCTTATGGTCTTATGAACCTTGGTGACAACTGAAAAAGAGAAAAATCCATTATGTGCAACTGTTTGGAGGAAACACGTGAGACAGTTCCTACTCATTCTCAAAAAAAATCAAGCATATTATTTTGAAATAAGAACCTCCATTATTTAGGCAAAGCTACTTACAAATATTAATGCTATTGGACTCAAATTTATTGGCAATAATGGATCATTTGTGCCCACATAATAATTCCATCCATTTCTGAAAATCTCATTTTTTAAGTTAAAGTAGCAACTAGTTTTGCAATAACCCTACAATGCGAAGCAACCACTTTAGACTGATTTTAGAACGATTTTTAGAAATGATTTGAAAGTGCATTCCTGTAAAATCTAAATTATTACAATAAACAGATAAAAATTTGAAGAGTTCCGAGAAATTTAAAACAATTTTCACTGGCAATGTGAAAAATTATCTTCAGAACTGCTGAATAGGCGAATGTCAAAGCAATGGAAAAGCAAAAGCTAAGGAAAAACGTGCACTGTATAGGAAGGAACTGCAGATGCTGTTTTATACTGAAGATAGACACAAAGTTAACTTTGCTTCACTTTTCATAATTGCTCAATGACCTGCCACGACAATCCAATATTCTGGCATTTTATTCTCAGCGTAATGGCCTTAATAGTGACAAGCCGGTTTTACAACTGCATACTCCAGCTGTACTTCAGCCAGCAAGAAACAATGGGTCAGCACAGTGGCGCAGTGGTAGAGTTGCTGCCATATAGCGCCAGAGACCGGTTTCCTCCAACATTCCAAAGACGTGCAGGTTTGAAGGTTAATTGGCTTCAGTAAATTGTCCCTCGTGTTTCGGATAGAACTAGTGTATGGCTAATCGGCGCAGACTCAGTGGGCCAAAGGGACTGTTTCCATGCTGTATTTCTAAACTAAATGAGAGAGTTGTCCTATCATGAAAGAGTCTGTATTCTTTACGAGATGTGACCTTATTCAAGCATACAGGGACTTATGGGAGCTTGACAAATTGTTGAGACGTGTTCAGGAATGAGAGAGAGTGAAGTAAAAGAGCACATAGCTACAACTTAAGTGACTGGTTACTCAAACCTCAAGTGCGTACACATTTATTCCCTCAGAGGGTTGGAAATCTCCGGAATTCTCTCTCCTATTATTGTCACATTAACTGAGGTACAGGGAAAAGCTTTATTTTGCATGCCATTCAAACAGATCATATATAACATACATAGATACAATCAGTTCAAACTTCAGTATTATAGACAAAGCAAAAGGGAAGATACAAAATGCAAAATATAATTTTCAGCATTCATATCATATCATATCATATATATACAGCGCGGAAACAGGCCTTTTCGGCCCACCAAGTCCGCGCCGCCCAGCGATCCCCATACATTAACACTATTCTACACCCACTAGGGACAATTTTTTACATTTACCCAGCCAATTAACCTACAAACCTGTACGTCTTTGGAGTGTGGGAGGAAACCGAAGATCTCGGAGAAAACCCACGCAGGTCACGGGGAGAACGTACAAACTCCTTACAGTGCAGCACCCGTAGTCAGGATCAAACCTGAGTCTCCGGCGCTGCATTCGCTGTAAAGCAGCAACTCTACCGCTGCGCCACCGTGCCGCAGTAATGCATCAGTTCGTTAGACAGTCCAATGTCCTCAATAGGGTAGAGGTGAATTGGCCGGTACCCCAGCTTATGGAAAGACCATTCAGAAGTCTGATAATGGAGGGGAAGAAGCTGTTCTTGAGTCAAAAGTCAAGAGTCAAGAGTATTTTATTATACTAGACCGTGGTCCCGTTGGACCCAAACCTCTCCTGCATTGGTGCAGCACCCTCTCCTCCCTCCCTGCCCCCTCCCCTCTCCCCCCCACCTCCCCCCTTCCCCGCCCCCCCACTCCATCCCCCTCAACCCTCCTTATCCTCCCTCCCAAGGAGATAGATTTAAACTTTAAAATGTGAATAACTTAAAATATATAACACAGATTTCAATGAAACTTATTCCATTAGCACCAAAGGGATGACAGTGAGTAAAGTGGGCCTAACATTGTTGCGCTATCGTGTACCGTTTTGGCTGTAGTTCAGGAACAAATAAACGAGAGTTTTGGTATATAGATAGTTGTCCCAGTTTGAACAATGAAATTCTTACTTGCAACTGCACAACAATATTCTGGTGGTGCGCTTTCAAGCTTCTGTACCTTCTGCCGGACTGGAGCAGGGTGAAGATGGAATGACCGGGATGGGACAGGTCTTTGATTATGTCGACTGCTTGTCCAAGGCAAAGTAAAGAATGTATGGAGTCAATGGTGGGAAGTCTGGTCCGTGTGATGGGCTGGGCTCAACAACTCTGCTTACTTTTCTACTATTTACAACAAAAGACAAAGTGCTGGAGTAACTCAGCGGGTCAGGCAGCATCTCTGGACAACATGGATAGCGGATGTTTTGAGTCGGGACCCTTTTTCAAGTGTCAGACAAAGGATTAGATATTAATTTTGCAACAACACTTTTCGTTAAATAATTCATCAAGTGATCTAGCAGAGACAGCGGAAATTGTGAGCAGAACAAATGTGAAATATAAAAATCGAAAGTCCTTCCATATAATAATTCATAAACTAAGAGAACAACAAACACATTGTATTTAACTTGTTGTTGTACTTACAGGAAAAAGATAGTAAAAATTCCAAACAGAAGATCAAGAAAAACGTAGCTCCTCCGTCGGGAACAAGCTTATAAAGAAAGATTGGAGGAGGGACTCTGTTTCGGATTGGACAAAATAAAATACTTAGAATACAACTCTAAAGGGAATTGATGCAATACACACAAGGACATTACTACTCTGGCAAAAAGAAAGATAATTGCCAATTAAATAAACCACACTCTAAATATCAAACATGAGAGAAAAGGCTTACCCTTTATTGAAAGATTGGATGAAAGTGCGACATTATGTGCATTTTAGCTGAAAACCCTCAGTTACATTTGCTTGATAATTGAATGCTTCAACCAGCCCGAAGATATTTAATTCACTCAAGAGATGCGGGTGTCAGAGGAAAAGCCAGTTTTTATTGCCCATCTCCAAATGGCTTTGTAAAAGGTAGTGGTGATCTGTCTTAACTGCGGCCAATGAAGTAATGCCATTCTCGCAAATGATATTAAGCTCCAAGATTTTAATCCAGAAGGATAAACTTATGAAGTTGCAAGAAAATGTGACTTAGTGGCTGTAGAGTTACATTACTTTAGTTTTTATATTTTAGAGATACAATGCGGAAACAGGCCCTTCGGCTCACCAAGACCAGCAATCACCTTGTACACTAGCACTATCCTACACACTTGAAACAAATTGACAATTTTATCAGAGCCAATTAACCTACAAACCTGTACATCTTTGGAGTGTGGAAGGAAACCGGAGCATATGGATGAAACCCACATGATCACTGGGAGAACGTACAAACTCTGTACAGACAGCACCAAGAGTCAGGATCAAACCCGGGTGTCTGGCGCTGTACAGCAGCAACTCTACCACTGCACCACTGTGCGACCCCTTTGCTGCCACACAGCACTGGAAAACCGGGTTCGATCCTGATCTTGGTGCAGTCTATGTGGAGTTTGCACGTTCTCCCTGTGACTGCATGGGTTTTTTCTGGGTGCTCCAGTTTCTTCCCACATTCCAAAGGTTTGTAGATTAATTGATTTCTGTAAATTGCTCCTTGGGTGTAGGATACAAAAGTGCGATAACATAGAACTAGTGCACAGGTTCGATTGACCTCTACATCATTATGCAGACATTTTTTTGCAGAATGTCCCTACTAATACCTCTATTCTGGTTGCTTGTAATTTATGACACACACAGTTACACCTCAAGATCAAAGCTCTATGTAATTTAACTTATTTTAATAGCAGTTCTTCTCACAGAGTGAACTTATTGTAATTCCTGTTCTATTTACTCCCTGGCTACTTACATCCTTCAATTTTATGTTATAAACAAAGCTCAAATTTAGTTTTGTTTGAATTTCCTCTTGATCTCTCTCCCCACATTAATTACAAACTAAAGCCCATGTATCCATGGGCACTGTACCATAATGTTTGGAACATTTATTTATTTGCCTTCGTACTCCACAATTTGAGATTTGTAATAGAAAAAATCATATGTGGTTAAAGTGCACATTGTCAGATTTTAATAAAGGCCATTTGTATACATTTTGGTTTCACCTTGTAGAAATTACAGCAGTGTTTATACACAATCCCCCCCCCCATTTCAGGGCACCATAATGTTTGGGACACAGTAATGTCATGTAAATTAAGGTAGTCATGTTTAGTATTTTGTTGCATATCCTTTGCATGCAACGACTGCTTGAAGTCTGCGATTCATGTACATCACCAGTTGCTGGGTGTCTTCTCTGGTGATGCTCTGCAGCCATCTTTAGCTTATGCTTGTTTTGGGGGCTAGTCCCCTTCAGTTTTCTCTTCAGTATATAAAAGGCATGCTCAATTGGATTCAGATCAGTGATTGACTTGGCCACTCAAGAATTTACCATTTTTTAGCTTTGAAAAAATCCTTTGTTGCTTTAGCAGGATGTTTGGGATCATTGTCTTTCTGTAGAATTAACCGCCGGCCAACGAGTTTTGAGGCATTTGTTTGAACTTGAGCAGATAGGATGTGTCTATGCACTTCAGAATTCATTATGCTACTACCATCAGCAGTTGTATCATCAATGATGATAAGTGATCCAGTACCTTCAGCAGCCATACATGCCCAGGCCATAACACCCCCGCCACCGTGTTTCACAGATGAGGTGGTATACTTTGGATCTTGGGCAGTTCCTTCTCTCCTCCATACTTTGCACTTGCCATCACTCTGATATAAGTTAATCTTCATCTCATCTGTCCACAAGACCCTTTTACAGAACTGTAGTTGCTCTTTTAAGTACATCTTGGCAAACTGTAACCTGGCCATCCTATTTTTGCGGCTAACCAGTGGTTTGCATCTTGCAGTGTAGCCTCTGTATTTCTGTTAGTGAAGTCTTCTGCGGACAGTGGTCATTGACAAATCCACACCTGAAGAGTGTTTCTGATCCGTCGGACAGGTGTTTGGGGATTTTTCTTTATTATGCAAATAATTCTTCTGTCACCAGCTGTGGAGGTCTTCCTTGGCCTGCCAGTCCATTTGCGATTAGTAACTTCACCAGTGCTCTCTGCCTTCTTAATGATGTTCCAAACAGTTGATTTCAGTAAGCCTAAGGTTTGGCTGATGTCTTTAACAGTTTTATTCTTGTTTCTCAGTCTCATAATGGGTTCTTTGACTTTCAATAGACAATAGACAATAGGTGCAGGAGTAGGCCATTCAGCCCTTCGAGCCAGCACCGCCATTCAATGCGATCATGGCTGATCACTCTCAATCAGTACCCCGTTCCTGCCTTCTCCCCATACCCCCTCACTCCGCTATCCTTAAGAGCTCTATCCAGCTCTCTCTTGAAAGCATCCAACGAACTGGCCTCCACTGCCTTCTGAGGCAGAGAATTCCACACCTTCACCACTCTCTGACTGAAAAAGTTCTTCCTCATCTCCGTTCTAAATGGCCTACCCCTTATTCTTAAACTGTGGCCCTTTGTTCTGGACTCCCCCAACATTGGGAACATGTTTCCTGCCTCTAATGATTCCAATCCCCTAATTATCTTATATGTTTCAATAAGATCCCCCCTCATCCTTCTAAATTCCAGTGTATACAAGCCTATTTGCTCCAGCCTTTCAACATACGACAGTCCCGCCATTCCGGGAATTAACCTAGTGAGCCTACGCTGCACATAGGCACAACTTTAGTCCTCATGTTGATAAACAGCAATAAAAGTTTCCAAAGGTGATGGAAAGACTGGAGGAAAGACTAGGTACTGAGAGCTCTCTTATACCTGCTTTAAGGAGGCATTTAAACACACCTGAGCAATTACAAATGCCTGTGAAGCCATGTGTCCCAAAGATTATGGTGCCCTGAAATGGGGGAGGGGCGATGTATAAACACACGGTCATTACATGCAAAGGATATGCAACAAAATACTAAACATGACTACTTTGAGGACTAAAGTTCTGCTCAACATCCGGTCCCTCAACAATAAAAGCCTCATTCTGAATGACTTCATCCTGGAAAATAAACTGGACTTCCTCTGTCTGACAGAAACCTGGCAACAACCTCTAGATTACCTCCCACTCAACCTCACTACACCCAACGGATACTCCTACATCAATAAACCACGCTCGGAAGGCCGAGGTGGTGGGATTGCCGTAATTCACCGACAGGACTTCAAGATCAACCTCATCTCCATTTCATCTGCTCCTTCATTTGAACACCTGGCTTTCAAACTCTCTGGCCACACACAATTAGTCATGGCAGTTGTCTACCGCCCTCCCAAACCACACCCATCATTCCTTTCTGACTTCTCCGACTTTCTGACCCAGTTCTGTTCTCTCTCCCCCTCAATCCTCCTCCTCGGTGATTTCAACATCCATATGGACTCCACTGACTCCACAATAACCGCTGACTTCACTGAAATACTCAACTGCTTTAACCTCACTCAACACGTCAATTTTCCCACCCATAACCGTGGGCACATTCTGGACCTTGTCTGCTCCACTGGACTAAATCTACATCACCTCTCTGGCTCCGACCCCACCCTCTCCGATCACTTAGCCATCACCATGTCTGTCAACATTCCCACCCCAGCTCCAAAGCAAAAACGCAAAATCAACTTCCGCAAGCTGAACTCTGTTTCACCTACCTCGCTCTCATCCTCCCTCTCTGAAATAATGTCCGCCTCTCCCTTCGTTGACCTCCACAGCCCCTCTGACCTCACTGACTACTACAACGGCACTCTCTCCTCCTGCCTCGACCAGCTTGCACCTATAAAAACCAAAACAGTTTCCTTCACCCACTCTGCTCCCTGGTTTACCCCTGAACTCCGCGTGATGAAAACTCATGCCCGCCAACTTGAAAGACTCCGCAACAAAACAGGTCTCACAATTCACTCCCAAGCCTACAAAGACCACATGCAGCACTATAAAGATGCCCTCTCCCGCGCCCACTCCACCTACTACTCTCAAATAATTCACTCTGGCTCCGGAAACCCAAAAACACTCTTCTCTACAATAAACAAACTCCTCAGCCCCCTGGACACCATCTCCCAATCATTCACAGTTGACAAATGCACCACTTTCCTTTCATTCTTCCAAAGCAAAATAGACAACATCTACAGCACCTTAACCACCAACGCACCTGCTCCCCCTCAAACCACCTGCCCCCCCTTATCCTGTCAGCCCCTGCCTCAGTTCTCCCCAATCTCCACCACCGACCTCTCTGACCTCTTCACAGGAATAAAAACTGCCACCTGCTCTCTGGACCCCATCCCCTCCAGCTTTGTCAAGGCTTGCCTTCCTGCTCTCTCTCCACTTATCACTGCAACAATAAACTCCTCCCTGTCCACTGGCATCGTCCCGCCATCCCTCAAAATCGCTGCTGTCACCCCCATTCTGAAAAAACCTGGTCTAAACCCTGACACCCCAAACAACTTCAGACCAATCTCCAACCTACCCTTTCTGTCCAAAGTTTTGGAACATGCTGTAGCTTCCCAACTCAAATACCACCTCTCTACCAATAACCTGTATGAAACTTTCCAATCCGGATTCCGCTCAAACCACTGTACTGAAACTGCGCTCCTCAAAATCACAAACGACATTCTCCTCTCCTCCGACGCTGGCAACCTCAACATCCTCATCCTACTTGACCTCAGCGCCGCCTTTGACACCATAAATCACTCCATTCTCCTCACCCGACTTGAAACCTCCCTTAACATCACCGGCACAGCCCTATCCTGGTTCAAATCTTACCTCTCTGACAGACACCAGTTCATCTACATTTACAACTGTAAATCCCCCACCGCTCCCCTCCCCCAAGGTGTCCCCCAAGGCTCAGTCCTTGGCCCCCTCCTCTTCATCCTCTACCTGTTCCCCCTTGGTCAATTAATCCGCCGTCATGGTCTCAACTTCCACTGCTTCGCCGATGATATCCAGCTCCTCATCTCCACCAAGTCAATCTCCCCCACCACACACTCTACACTGACAAACTGCATCACTGAAATAAAATCTTGGCTTCAATCAAACTTCCTCAAACTCAATTGCAACAAATCTGAAATCATCATCATTGGTCCAAAAATGCTCACCAAATCCACCCAAAACTTCATCCTCAACATTGATGGTCTCCCAGTATCCACCTCACCTCACATCCGGAATCTTGGAATCATCCTTGATCAAACCCTCTCCTTCGACAAACACATCAAACACATCACAAAGACAGCCTTCTTCCACCTCAAAAACATTGCCCGTCTCCGTCCATCCCTCTCCTCCACAGCTGCAGAAACCCTCATCCACGCCTTCATCACCTCCCGTCTGGACTACTGCAACAGCCTCCTCTATGGCGCACCCTCAAAAATCATCAATAAACTTCAATACATTCAAAACTCCGCTGCCCGTCTACTCACACACACCTCGATCCGTGACCATATCACCCCCGTCCTTTATAAACTCCACTGGCTCCCCATCCCCCAGAGAATCCAGTACAAAATCCTCCTCATAACCTACAAAGCCCTCCATAACCTGGCCCCATCCTACCTGACCGACCTCCTCCACAGGCACACTCCCACCTGCACCCTCCGCTCTGCCGCTGCCAATCTCCTATCCCCCCACATCCGGACCAAACTCAGATCCTGGGGGGACAGGGCTTTCTCCATCGCTGCTCCCACCCTATGGAACTCACTACCCCAAACCGTTAGAGACTCCTCCACACTCACCACATTCAAAACATCGCTGAAGTCTCACCTGTTCAGTACTGCCTTCAACCACTGAAGGTCACCTCACCTTCTGTCTCCTTTCTCTGTTCATTTATTTATTTACTTATTTATCTATTTATTCATTTCCCTATGTTCTCAAAAATCTCTGTAAAGCGTCTTTGAGTATATGAAAAGCGCTATATAAATAAAATGCATTATTATTATTATTATTAAAGTTGTGCCAATGAAAGTCAAAGAAGCCATTATGACATTGCTGTGTCCCAAACATTATGGTGCCCTGAAATGGGGGGACTATGTATAAACACTGCTGTAATTTCTACATGGTGAAACCAAAATGTATTAAAAAAATGGCCTTTAATAAATTCTGACAATGTGCACATTAATCTCATGTGATTTTTTCTATTACAAATCTGAAATTCTGGAGTACAGAAGCAAATAAATAAATGATGGGTCTTTGTCCCAAACATTATGGAGGGCACCGTATCTATATATTATCGCAGTATTTCTTAAACAGTGCGATAATATCTGCCTCAACTACCTCCTCCGGCAGCTCGTATCATACACCTACCACCTTTTATGTAAAAAAGTTACCGCTCAGGTTCCTATTAAATCTTTCCCCCCTTCACCTTAAACCGATATGTCTGGTTCCCAATCCACCCCCCCCCCCCCCCCCCCCCCACCACAAGTCTGGGCAAGAGACTCTGTGCATTTACCCCATCTATTCCTCTCATGATTTTGTACACCTCCATAAGATAAATGGATAAATATTCTGCCACGTTGCACTAAACCACACAGATGTAAAAACTACCTTGAACTCCACCATGATTCAACATCTACTTCGTCACCAAAATCAATTCTACTACCAATTGTTACTGCTCTTCGAGTTCACTGGATGCAAAGTTACAAATTCAGACATTAAGAAACCTCATGTCTGCTGCACACAGGATGTGATTCAGCAGTTTTAGTTCAGAAGCACAAAACTTTGTTACAATCAAAAACCTCTGGATGTATAAACACTGCTGTAATTTCTACATGGTGAAACCAAAATGTATTAAAAAAAATGGCCTTTAATAAAATCTGACAATGTGCACGTTAAATCTCATGTGATTTTTTCTATTACAAATCTGAAATTCTGGAGTACAGAAGCAAATAAATAAATGATGGGTCTTTGTCCCAAACATTATGGAGGGCACCGTATCTATGTATTATCGCAATATTTCTTAAACAGTGCGATAATATCTGCCTCAACTACCTCCTCCATAGGAACAGAATGTACCTTTTACATACTTGGCATAAACTATTATTCTGAAAAAGTTACAAGGTACTGCAGATGCTCGAATCTTGAACAAAATTACAAAGTGCTGGAGTAACACACTCGTTCAAGTTGCTTCTGTGGAGTTGAAAGAAGGGTCCTGACCTGAAACATTGCCTCTCCATTCCCAAAAGGCTACAAGGTGCTGGAGTAACTCAGCAAGTCAGGCAGCATCTATGAAGAACATGGATTGCCCTCCAGTGCTGAACATTTCTACCTTGGGGAAAAAGGTTCTGACTGTCTACCCCATCTATGTCTCTCAAAATTTTATATACTTCTATCAAGGGGGGGGGGGGCAGACACAACATACTTGGCTTGGCTCATCTGCTATTGAAATTTTCATCCACGTTCCTATATCAAGGAATTGCAGATGCTGATTTACAAAAAAGACAAAATGCTGGAGTAACTCAGCGGGTCAGCCAGCATCTCTGGAGAAAGGTTCCAACCCAAAACCTCCAGCACTGTTTTGTTTTCCGACACTTTTTTTCCATATGTCGAGACTTGATTATTCAATACTTTCCCGAATTTATTTCACTTTTGCTCCCTCAGTAAATTGGATGTCATTCAAACCACTGCTATCTGTTTCCTTGGCTCCGACTCTGTCTGACGTTCAGTTTTCAAATTCTCACCCTCATTTCCTTGACCTCTCTAATCTTCTCCCACCTTGCAACTCTTCATGATCCCCATCAGTTTCCCTGAATTTTAATTGTTTCTCTTCAATATCTTTAACTCTGAAAAAAGGTCGATGAAGCTACACTTTCTCGGACAATTAGGAGTGGGCAACAAATGCCAGCAATGGCCTAACCTAAACAAAATAAAGTAATGAATTCACCAAGCCTTTAGCTTCACGTTCCCTCCATAAATCTCTATGCCTCTCGAGTGCCCTCTTCTGCTTTAAAATATTGTTTAAAATCTACCGATTAGTTTAATTCAGTTTATTGTCATGTGTACTGAGGCACATCTTTTGGTGCAGGCTATCCAGTCAGCGGAAAGATTATACGATTACAATCGAGCCGTCCACAGTGTACAGATACATGATAAAGGGAATAATATTTAGTACAAGATAAAGTCCAGTAAAGTCTGATTAAAGATAGTACAAGGGTCTTCAACAAGGTAGATAGTAGCTCAGGACTGCTCTCTGGTTGTTGATAGGATGGTTCAGTTGCCTGATAACAGCTGGGAAGAAACTGTCCCTGAATCTGGAGGTGTGTGTTTCAGGGACAATTTCTTCCTAGCTGTTATCAGGCAACTGAAACATCCTATCAACAACTAGAGAGCAGTTCTGAGTTACCATTTACCTAATTGGAGACCCTCAAGACTATCTTTAATCAGACTTTAACTTGCACTAAACGTTATTCCTTTTATCATGTGTCTGTACATCGTGGGTGACAATTGTCACTGTGGATGACAAAAGATAATTGTCTTTTCCCCCACTAATATTCCAATGGCTCAGCAACAAATTTTGTCCGGTCATGAATTTATGAAGCGTTGGGATGTTTTACTATTTAAAGGGGCTAAGCGTGACTCAACATATCGTTTAACAACAGCTGCAATTGATAATGACTCTCAAAGCTTGACGTGATTAGTCAAGGGTGAAAATATACAACACATTGAGAAGTTTTTACTCAAGACAATGAATCAGATCTGCTTGCCCTCTGTTGTGATTTACATCCACGAGATCACTCTAACCAGATAATTTAAAATTTCAACAACAATTCTGGTTCCCATTTGATGTCCACACGGATAGGTTCCGAATAGGGTCTGAAGAAGAATCTCGAAAGGAGGAATCACCAATCCGTGTTCTCCAGAGATGCTGCCTGACCCACTGAGTTACTCCAGCATTTTGTATCCTTTTGTGTGAACCATCATCTGCAATTCGTTGCTTCTCCTGTTTCTACATGAATAGGTAATGTTTCAGGTCGGGAACTTCAAGTTTTATTATTCTATGATCAATCTGAAGGGAAAGTGTGCGTTCTAGAGCAGATTAAATGACTGGTCCGGATGCTGGCTACCATTATTACAAAGCACCAGCGATGGACAAACCGTTGGTGATTTGGCTTGAAAGTCAGAATTAATGCCAGATAATCAATGAAAGAGTGTGCCTTCTTGAGCAGGTTAAAGAACTGGCCCCAATGCAAACATCCATCGCTCCAAAGCAGCAAAGATGGAAAAGCCTAATGGCGATTCGGCTTGAAGATCAGTATCAACACCAAACACCTTGACTGACTTATTGCAAAAGCAAAAGGTAGGCGGCACAGTGGCATAATGGAGAGTTGCTGCCTTAAAGCACCAGAGATCTGGGTTCATCCTGATGACGGGTGCTATCTGTACGGAGTTTGTATGTTCTCCCTGGGACCACAAGGGTTTTCTTCAAGTGCGGTTTCCTCCCACATTCTAAAGATGTACAGGTGTGTCGGTTAATTGGATTTCCGATAAAATTGTTCCTAGGGTGTAGGATAGAGCGTGTATGGGTGATCGCTGGTTGGTGCTCACTCAGTGGGCCAAAGGGCCCGTTTACACTCTGTATCTAAGACAAAAAGCCTGTTCCAATTATTTTAAGAAACTGCATGGTAGCGAATGTAAAGAATCTGTCACAAGTTGAGAGGGTGGATGGACAAATTTAAAGCAAGGGCTAATTTGTTCAACATTAAGGTGCAAGGTGAAACAGCATGTTCTAATCATGTTACAGCAAATATTTTTCCTGATTCTTTGGCTCAGATAATGAGGAATGAGGGGGCATTGTAATTATGCTGAACAAGTGTTCTCTGTGGATAAGACTGGATTATATTGAAAACATATGCCAGAACACACTGATATTGCAAGGGACGAAAAGACTGCTCCAAGAGATAACAGAGCAAAAGAGCGACTGGCCCTATTCCTTGGTAGAAATGCTGCGACAGAATAATACTCTCGTCCCAATATTTAGCTTGTTGAATTTCTTCTGAATGGGCCTCCAATGCCAACACAGGGCCAATACCAATTTTCCAGCAACTGGTGGTGTGTCACCTCCTTTATTCTGGGCAAAATTACACCAGTGCACATGTAACCTCCCCCCGGAAGCCCACCCCCACCAAAAAAAGGGGGCACCTATGCTGGGTGAGATGGCCAATCTCAACCTCATCGGGACTTCCGCAGCCTGACTTCCAATCGGTGGATTGAATTTTCCCCTGTGGCCTGGGCTCTGGAACTCTCGTTGATCCATTCCCAAAGCCGACTTTGTGGACCAGTATCTCAGCCCTCAGGTGGCCTAGGTGAACCGTCCAACTCCTCTGAGGCCGTGATCTCTGTTGGTGGACCTGCATATCCATTACCAAATATGGGCATATTTGCATGTTCATCCATTCAGGACCTTCAGGCTCTGAGAGAAGTTTGGACGGCACCTCTTCCAGTGAACCGTAAGTCCAATAAGATGACTTGGGTGTTATTAGCCTTTTATTTTAAGGCTGGTTTAAGAAAACCACTAATTGCATAAACACATGGAAAATTACTCATCGGCTAGATTGGAGTTGTGAAAGATTAAGCAAATGCAGGTCTGAAGTCCAAGTCTGAAGAAGGGTTCGGACCTAAAATGTTATCTATCATGTTCATAAATCATCGGAGCAGAATTAGGCCATTTGGCCCAGAGTCCACTCCGCCATTCAATCATGACTGATATATATTTCCCTCTCAACCCCATTCTCCTGCCTTCCCACAATCACTGACATCCTTACCAATCAAGAATCTGTTAATCTCTGCCTTAAAATACAAAATGACTTGGCCTTCACAGCCATCTGTGGCAATGAATTTCACAGATTCACCATCCTCTGACTAAAGAAATTCCTCCTCATCTCCTTTCTAAAGGTATGCCCTTTTATTCTGAGGCTGTGTCTTCTGGTGCTAGATTCTCCCATTAATGGAAACATACTCAGCATCTACTCTACCCAGAACTTTCACTATTCGGTAAGTTTCAGTGAGGTCCCACCTCATCCTTCTAAACTCCAGCAAGCACAGGCCCAGTGCCATCAAAGGCTCATCTTACATTAATGCTCTCCGTGTCTTAGTTTAGTTTAGAGATACAGCACGGAAACAGGCCCTTTTGTCCACCATGTCCGTGCTGTTCAGCGATCCCCGCACATTAACACTATCCTACACACACTAGGGACAATTTACTATATTACAAGACAATTAATCTACAAACCTGCACGTCTTTGGATTGTGGGAGGAAACCGGAGCTCTCTGGAAAAACCTACGCAGGTCATGGGGAGAACATACAAACAACAGCCATTTTCAGGATTGAACCCAGGTCTCTGGCCCTGTAAGGCAGCAACTCTACCATTGTGCCACCATGCCGCCTTTTAATGTCCTCCAGAGATACTGGCTGACCTGCTGAATTACTCTAGCACTTCCGTGTTTCCTCTGCAGTTCCTTATGTCTACATATGAACAAGCTTTGTTTGTGAAAGAACACCCACATACTATATTAAACATGCCTCCAACTGGGTGCAGTCAGAAATAATAAGACAAATCAGTATAATTATACATAATCAGACTGCACGGCACACAAACAGAGTTTTAGCATTTGAAAATGTTAGCTTTAGTTTTTGCCATCAGCAGTCCCAGAGGAATGAAATCAAACCTCCCACCAAAATTTACTGACAGTCTTACCCTAAAACGTTTCTTCTTTGTCACAGCAGTCAAGAAAATTTGAACGGCAGGATATTCCCTTGTGAATTCATGTTTGGTTATTAGACCTCTCTTCAAACATTGCAGTCTCTTTCCCACTAGCTTCCTAAACTCCAATTTCGTGTTTTTTTAAAATTATATAATATGCCATGAACATGTTTATATCTGTCAGGTATGCAATTCCATTTTACTTTTTTTTAAAAAATGCTGCATTTTTCTTTGAGCTAGATCACATTTCAATCATTTAATTGATTTTTTTTACAATAAAAAACACTCTGAATTAAGTCACGATTAAGATGGGGAGGAAGGGGAAATTTCCAGGGACCCGAGGGGTAACTTTTTCACACAAAGGGTGGTGGGTGTATGAAACGAGCTGCCAGTGGAAGTAGTTGAGGCAGGTACTATTGCAATGCTTAAGAAGCAATTAGACAGGTATATGGATTGGTTAGGTTTAGATGGATATGGGCCAAACGCAGGCAAGTAGTTCTAGTGTAAATGGGATATGTTGGTCGTTGTGGGCAAGTTGGGCTGAAGCGCCACACTATATAGAGTAATTATGAATTATACAATGCACCTATCTGCTTACCCCGCTATCCCCCTCGTGTCCTTGTGTGTAGACCAGCATCTGCAGTTCCTGGTTTCTAATTGCTGAGTCTAGTGTTGAGGTTAGATTGCTAATCAAAATCAGAGGTGCCAGTCCTCATGTTTTGTCCATCATCGATGGAACTATATAGCTGGTCATCGTTTGACTGCAAGTTAAAATGGCAAACGACTCAACGCACAGACAGCTTGGGGAACAGGGGAAGAAACAAGGAACTGCAGATGCTGGAATCTTGAGCAAAACACAAAGTGCTGAAGTAACTCGGCAAGTCAGGCAGCATTTCTGGAGGACATGGATGGGTGATGTTTCAGGTCGGCACCCCACACCAGACTCAAGGAGTCCAAGGGTCCCAACCTGAATCATTGTCTATCCACGTCCTCCAAAGATGCTCGCTGACCTGCCGAGTTACTCCAGCACTTTGTGTTTTGCTGTGAACTTGGATAGGTGACGTTTCAGGTCAGGACCCTTCTTCAGACTGATTGTTGGGCAATCAAATTTATTAGTTCTTGGTATATAGAGGAGATTGCTTTGTAAATAGTAACTTCAGTGTACAAAATGAATATGAGCAAGAAATTACTGTTCCACTTCCAGATTCCAACCAATGTTTTCATTTCTTTGCTAGGGTGGGTGGGATATTGAAAATTAAAGCTGCTAATGATTTTGGTGTTAGCATTTGTCCTTTTTATGTCATTACACCCATCACCCTACCCTTTACAACATTAAACTGTGTTGGTCTGGCCTGACCAACAACCAGCTGCTGCTACTTCCTACCTTGATAGTTGCTTAAAAACAAATCATCTGTACAACATTTTCCATTTCTAATCAAAAGTTTATTTATATGTAGCATTAACCATTTCCTTTCAATACAGAAAGACAAGGAACTGCTAACGCTAGAATCTTGAGCAAAACACAAAGTGCTGGCGTAACTCGACGGGTCAGTACGTTCCAGGGTATAGGACCAGGGAGGGATGGGCATTCCAGGATTGGGGAATCCTCGACAGAGTAGCCCCAGCGGAGAGGATGAATGTAGGGAAAAGAGGGGAAGATGTGAAAGGTGGTGGGATCCCCTTGGAGTTGGTGGAAATACAATACGATTGAACTTTATTTATCCCAAGAGGGAAATTGATCTGCCAACAGTCGTCAAGATACATGAAATTAAAGTGCAGAGTGGAAAGGATTAGGGATGTCAGTCTACCACACAACAGAAGGGGGAGGAGCTGGAGTTTGATAGCCGCCGGGAAGAAGGATCTCCTGTGGCGTTCTGTACTACGTCTTGGTGGAATCAGTCTGTTGCTGAGGGTACTCCTCAGGTTGACTAGTGTATCATAGAGAGGGGTAATATGTTGCATGAGGAGGCTAGAGGGGTAAAAGGCGAGGACTAAGGGATCTCCAGGTCTGTGAAAGGATCCCAACCCGAAACATCATTTAACCAGACAGAGTATAATGTTTACATATCTGTTGTGCAAGAAAGAACTTATCTTTATAGATACAACATGGAAACAGACCCTTTGGCCAATTGAGTCTGCGCCGACCAGCAATCACCCTCTACGCACAAAGCAAATTAACCTACAAACCCACACATCTTAGGAGTGTGGGAAGAAACCGGAGCACCTGGAGAAAACCCACATGGTCACAGGGAGAACGTACAAACTCCGTACAGACAGCACCCAGAGTCAGGATAGAACTCGGGTCTCCAGCACTGTAAGCAGCAACTCTACCGCTGCGCCACCGTGCTGCCCCAATTTCATTGTTCCGTTTTGGGACATAACAATAAAACACTCTGAACTCTTCATCAGAGTTAATGCCTGACCCGCCAAGTTACGCCATCAGTTTGTGCCTTTTTAAAAAAAAACCAGCATCGGCAGTTCCTGGTGTCTACATTAACAGGGATGATGGAAGAAACAAGTGTAAGGACATCTACATACAAACACACACAAACTCAATACCATGTGCTTCCAAAACAGCATTGTATCAAAACATCAACACCGCGATGCATCTATCTAGGTAAACAGGTACAAAACAGCAAAGATACTTGAGGAACCTCTAGTATCTTTGCAAAACAGGGCAGAGAGGGGCTGGGTTGTAGGGTCTTGAAGGCAGTGGCGTATCAAAGCTGAGTCTCTTTAATTCTGACACTGGGTTTCTTACAGAACATGGACCTTTTTCAAAGCGTTGGGCGGGCTGCTGCATTTTGATGTCAGACAGGACAACGGGGGACAGAGCCCACACAAGATGACACGGCCAGTCGGCAATGTTCAGTCTTTCGGACAGAAGGGAGGGTGAGGAGGGAGGGTGGGAGAAGGTGGACCCGTCCCGTCCCATCCCTGTTATCCCCACTGAGAGATGTCCCACCAGCCTCACCCCCTCCCTCCCTCCCTCCCTCCCTCACCTCCAGCATTGTGGACCTTGCGTGATTTCCCGGGGAACGGCATCGCAGTGGGACGAGGCAGGCTGGGTTATGCTGGCGTGCTCAAGCGGCGGGCTGCTTGCGAAGTTGCGGCTCTGCCTCTGTCTCTGTCTCCGGCCGGGGATGTGGGGATGGCCCGGGCATTGCCGCCACGGCACAGCACAGTACAGGCAGCGAGCGGCGGGAAGGGACGGGCAGGGGACGGGACGGGACGGGACGGGATGGGCAGGGGAGCACAGCCTGTGCCGCCCTACTGCTAATCCATCAGCTCACCCGAGCACTCCGAATGGCTAGGTAGATTTGCTCATCATAATTCCACTCAATTCAGCATAATTCCGCATCTGCTCTCAGAGTAGAGTACAGTCCAGCACAGCACAGTACAGTACAGTACAGCACAGTACAGCACAGCACAGTACAGTACAGCGCAGTACAGCACAGTACAGCACGGGCCCTTTGGCCCACAATGTTTGTGCCGAACATGATGCCAAGATAAAGTCATCTCATCTGCCTGCACCTGATCCTTATCCATGTATCTAAGACCCAGCTGACACAGGTTTAATTTTAAGAAGGGAATGGCTTAATAGGAACCCAAGGGGCAACTTTTTATTTACACACAAAGGGCGGTGGGTGTGTGGAACCAGTTGCCAGAAAAGGAAGCTGACGTTTGTACTATAACAACATTTAAAAAACATTTGGACAGGTATATGGATAGGAAAGGTTTAAAGGGATTTGGGCCAAACACAGGCAGGTGGAACTAGTGTAGATGGGGCATGTTGGTCAGATGCGGTAAGTTGGGCCAAAGGGCCAGTTTCCACACTGTATGACTATGACTTTAAGGGCCTCTTAAATGCCACTCTGGTGTCTGAATCCAGCATGTTCCAGGCACCCACCACTATCTGTGTAAAAAAGCAATGCCTCGCACATCTTCTTTAAACTTTGCCCCTCTCGCCTTAAGGCTACCACCTTCTAGTCTTGGGTGACATTTCGGGTCACGACTCTTCTACAGACTGAATGTAAGGGGGGGGGGGGGGGGGTGGAGAAGATAAGAGAAAGGAAAAAGCAGGAGAAAGCCCAGCAACTAATATGTGGATACGGGTGAGGGTATTTTTTGATAGGCATATGATTGAACAGAGATGAAAAGACAGAAAGTGTGAGACAAAAGGATTGAAGAATTGTGAAGCTGGCGGTGGTGGGGTGGGGGAATGGAGAAATAGATGCAAGTTCAGGTGAAGGTGGGAGGGAATGAATGAAAAAAAGGGGTGGGGAAACAAGGAGAAGAGGAGGGTTATGTAGTTACCTAACATTAGAACATTTAATGTTCATACCATTAGGCTGTAAGCTAATCAAGCGGAATAGGACAGGCTGTTGTATGTTGGGCCGCACTTGAGCAATGGAGGAACAGCACCTCATATTCCGCTTGGGTAGCTTACAACACAACGAACATAGAAGTCATCAATTTTAGCTCACTACAATGCCTCCGTTTTTTCACATCCATCTCGTTTCCATTTTCATTATTTAATCGTGCTCAAATTCCTCAACATACTTTTAGATTTTTTTTAATGTATAAATAACTTTAAAGAGTTCACGTCAAGTTCCAAGTGCATGATTATCAAATTTTCCTTGTAATTTGAGTACTTCAAACTACCTATAAAATTTGTTGCAGTGAAATGAGCAGAACGACGGGGAGGATGGGGAAGAGATATGCTTCAAGAAATATTTCCACATTTACAAATCCAGGTATTATGACTCGAAACAAGAAAACTGTTGCTTTGCAAATCTAACAAGAAATCAAATGGAATTAGAAATTGTCGTTTCCCAAAATCCTGAAAATAGTCTTTGAAAATAACAAACCTAGGTAATGAAAACACTATGGACAATAGACAATAGGTGCAGGAGTAGGCCATTCGAGTCAGCACCACCATTCAATGTGATCATGGCTGATCATTCTCAATCAGTACCGCGTTCCTGCCTTCTCCCCATACCCCCTGACTCTGCTATCCTTAAGAGCTCTATCTAGCTCTCTAGTAGAGGGCAGAGAACTGGCCTCCACTGCCTTCTGAGGCAGAGAATTCCACAGATTTACAACTCTCTGACTTCGGTATTCATCTCCCCTCTCACACCGGTCACAATTTGCCCTGGCCTTACTCTCTTATCCCATCTAGAACTTCCCTTCCCATTTATTCGATTATCCCAATTTCTCCTGTATTCGCTTCCCCTTTAACTCCATCTTCATATTCCCAATTTGTCAACCCCTCCCCCCCACTACTTAGTTTAAACCCACACGTGTAGCACTAGCAAACCCGCCTGCCAGAATGTTGGTCCCCCTGTTGTTCAGGTGTAACCCGTCCCTTTTGTACAGGTCACCCCTACCCCAGAAGAGATCCCAGTGGTCTAGAAATCTAAATCCCTGCTCCCTGCACCAGCCCCTCAGCCATACATTCATATCCCCGATCTCTCTGTTCCTGCCCTCACCAGCACGAGGTACAGGTAGCAGTCCAGAGATAACCACCCTCGACGTCCTACTTCTCAGTCTTCTTCCTAACTCTCTAAACTCACGTTGCAGTATCTCCTTCCTCTTCCTCCCGACGTCGTTCGTGCCCACGTGCACAACTACTTCCGGTTGATCGCCTTCCCTCGCTAGGATGTTCTGAAGCCGCCCCGTGATGCCTTGAACCCTATCACCAGGGAAGCAACAGACCATCCTCAAGTCCCGCCTGCCACCACAGAATCTACTGTCCGTACCTCGGACAATGGAGTCACCCACTACTATGGCTCTTCCTGACTTCGGTCTTCCCGGTCGAGTCTCCTTGCCTGGATTAGAGCCGCCAACTTGTCCGCCGCTCGGACTGGAAGCGTCTTCTGCCCCGACATTTCCTAAGAGGGTATAACTGTTTGCAATAGGCACAGCCACCGGGGTCTCCTGTAGTCCACGTTCACTCTTCCTTGAAACGGTCTCCCACCTTCGCTCGACCTGGACCCTTGGCGTGACAGCCTCACAGTAGGTCCTGTCCAGGAAACTCTCGCATTCCCGGACGGCCCTGAGGTCATCCAGCTGCTTTTCCAACTCCACCACATGTCCATTCAGGAGCTTCACCTGGACACAGTTCTTGCAGGTGTAGCTCCCAGAAGCTCCAGTGGTGTCCCTACCTTCCCACATCTTGCAGGAAACACACTGCACCAACTTATCTGCCATTACTTTATTGTCTAAAAACAAATCAGGCTCAAAAACAACTGTAACCTCCTCGCCTCAGCCTCCTCGCCTCAGCCTCCTGGCCGTTTTCAATGGATCATGTGCTCACTATGAGCCCGATGCCAATTACATTATGAAGATTGAGGTGGGGATTATAAACCAGAGATAAATAAAGAGCTGTTCAGGCCTTTCAGTTTAACTCACTCACCCAGTTAATTCAAAAGTAAGCAAAGCAAATTAATTGTCCCAGCCAATTAATATTTTAACAGCAATTTCATTGAGGACCATGCTGATCTGTAATCTTCTTTATATTTTACGACATTCTGACGCTTCAAGCTACCTACTTTTGGAAACAATATTCCACCAGAATTGTCAAGTGCTCAAAATAATAATAATACCATAAAGAATTTAATAATGCCTGAAATGGAGATGGAACGTTGAATGATAAGATTAATATCGTGCTTGTTGTTGATAGATCAGAACTTACCAAGGCAATCAGTACAATTCTTCCACCATCTTCTGCATTTATCGATGCAACCATTTGAATCTGTGCGAGGAATAAAAAACAAATCTCCTTATGTCAAAGGAATTGTCAAAGCTATTGAATACGCTTACACTTCACTAAAATTTTGAATGAGTATTTGTAACCATATGCAAAACTATAATGCAGAGACCAGAGGCTTGCCTTGGGCATTTCTTGCCTGTACACTTTTTTTCAATCCAACAACCAAGCCATCTTTTAGGATGGTAAAGTGACAATGATTCTTGCTGACCCAATTTTCAAAAATTCTCAATAAAGATAACAACCACTAGATTCAATGGTCCATCTGCTTTATTGTCAGTACAGTGAAATTCTTTTGCATGACCCACAATTGCACAGTCGCCATATTTTGGTGCTCATGACAAAAGAAAACAGTCCAAAGTTCCACATGCTGGAATACTGGAGCGCCCTGATCCAGGTAAGTCCCAGGCTGCTGCAGACACAACGCCCCTCTCCTCGCCTGACCGCCACTGTTCCCCGGGGGCGCCTCCTGCAGCCGACAATAGACAATAGGTGCAGGAGTAGGCCATTCGGCCCTTGGAGCCAGCACCACCATTCAATGTGATCATGGCTGATCATTTTCAATCAGTACCCCGTTCTCCCCATACCCCCTGACTCCGCTATCCTTAAGAGCTCGATCTAGCTCTCTCTTGAATGCATTCAGAAGATTGGCCTCCACTGCCTTCTGAGGCAGAGAATTCCACAGATTTACAACTCTCTGACTGAAAAAGTTTTTCCTCATCTTCGTTCTAAATGGCCAACCCCTTATTCTTAAACTGTGGCCCCTGGTTCTGGACTCCCCCAACATTGAGAACATGTTTCCTGCCTCTAACGTGTCCAACCCCTTAATAATCTTATATGTTTCGATAAGATCCCCTCTCATCCTTCTAAATTCCAGTGTATTCCGACCTTGAAGGAACAGCTTCTTCCTCTCTGTTATCAAGCTTTTGAATGACCCTTCCATAACCAAGGGCACAGTCCGATTCTCCATCCTACCTCAATGCTGACTTTGAACTTTTTCTCTGGAACTATGGCGCTCCAATACTGAGAACTATTTTGTGCACTCTGTATCTTTCCCTTCAATCCATTATTGCAGTGGAGTTTGGCTTGATTGTAATTATATATAGTATTATCTGATTTGATCAGATAACATGCAAAACAAGGCATTTCACTATACATCAGTACACATAATAATAACCCTGAACCAATCTCTGCGCACACAAGGCAGTTGAGACACCAATCTCTGGCACATCCAATCTTCCAAACTGCCTCATTGCAGACCTTAGACTTTTTCTCCATAGCTGTAACACCGCAACACTATATTCCACACCCTGGTATTTTTTTCTTTGCTGTTGTACCTGTGCATGGCTGGTTTGTACTCGTGTGTAGTATAATTTGACTGGATAGCATACAAACAAAGTTTGTTGCTGTATCTCTATACCTTGGAATGAAATTTATGTAGACCCCTTTACTTCAACCCATAACTCTAACAGTTTGCTCAGCAGCACCACCATGGAGACAGCAGGTTTTTTTTTCCAGCTCTTTCCTTCCTTCCCATTTATAGCTATTCTGGGACATTAGTGAAGACTAGTGCAAAATTAGGGGTTGTCCCATTTGCCATCTGCTTTTCCCCTTCCTCAGACTTACTTTTTTTTTTAAACACCAACACCAACTTTATTATTTTTATAAAAGTAAAGAACCTCTTACAAATGGTATTTTTTAAAATATATTTCCAATTTGCTATTTCTCCTACCCCCCACTTTCTTAATGAGCTTTGAAAGATTCATTGTTTTTAGTTTTAATAGTGTGTCTAACATTCTAATCTGCTATTCACTTTTGCACAATGATCACTTTTTTCCCCTTTAAATTATTTTTAGTTAACCACAAATAGTCAATTACCGCTGAAAGTGATCTGAACGGCCCCTTCAAATAACTACTTTTGCATCTCAGGTACATAGTTCATTGTAAGTGGCACCACAGGTAGATAGGCTGATCAAAAAAGCTTTTGGCACGTTGGGTTTCATCAGTCAGAGCTTTGAGTGTAGAGGTTGAGAGGTTACAAGACCTTGGTGAGGCAACATTTAGAGTGTTGTGTTCAGTTTTGGGCACCATGTTATAGGAAAGATGTTGTCAAGCCTGAAAGGTTGCAGAGAAGATTTACGAGAATGTTGCCAGGAGTTACGGGCCTGAGCTATATGGAGAGGTTTTGTAGGCTAGGACTCTATTCCTTGCAGCGCATGAGATTTGAGCGGTAATTTTATAGAGGTGTACGAAATCACGAGAGGAATAGACTGGTAGACGCACAGTCTCTTGCCCAGAGTAAAGGAATCAAGAACCAGACATAAGTTTAAAATGAGGGGGGCAAGATTTAATAGGAACCTGAGGGGTAACATTTCCACATAAAGGGAGGTGGGTGTATGGAACGTGCTGCTGGCAGAGGTAGTTGAGGCAGGTACTATTGCAACGTTTAAGAAATAATTTAACAGGTACATGGATAGGACAGGTTTTAAGGGATATGGCCCAAATGCAGACAGGTGGGACTAGTGTAGATGGGACATGTTGGTTGGTGTGGGCAAGTTGGGTCGAAGGGCCTGTTTCCACACTGTATGACTCTATATCTGATTCCTGTAACCTAATTTTACAGTTCAGTTGAGCCATTGGTGTTCAAAAAGGAAGGTAAACATAACACTAAAAAAATTCTAGTATTTCATTTGGCAGCTTACCATAAAGGATTTTCATTTTGACCGCACAATTTAGATCAGCATTGAAGGAGAAACCTCTGTGAATGAATTGCTGATGGCGATTGAAGGGATGTACTGGGATGCTAATATCCAACTCCTGATGGTCAATTAAACATGGTTATGGACCTAATTGCCTATTAATCATCATCTCAGCCACCAAATGATTTGGTTCGAAAGCAAAGCTTAGATATAAAAAATAACATAAGCCAGGAGCTCAAAATTCAATCAAAACCTTTACATGGTCTTCAGCTGAGGGTGACAATAACAAATGTAACACTATCAAAAAAAGTAGGAGAGAAGAACTTGTCAGAAATAAATCTATATGATGGTATAACTTTAAGATTTTAAGGATGTCACCAAGTCATCACTGAGAATCTTTAAAGCAAGGTGTTGAGGGGATGAAATTTGTGGTCTTTGTTGGTCCCAATAGTGTTGGTAGAAATAGGGATGAACACAGAACAGTACAGCACACGAACAGGCCCTTTGGCCCACAATATCTGTACCAAACATGATGCCAAGGCCAACTGTTATCTGAATCCATGCGATCAAGTAACTGTTAATCCCGTGCATCTTCAACTTCTGCATCAGCCCACCATGGGTGATCAATGGTTGGCGCGAGCTGAAGGGCCTGTTTCCATACTGTATCTCTTTGAGCTCGTTTCATACACCCACCACCCTCTGAGTGAAAAGTTGCCCCTCAGGTTCCTATTCAATTTTGCCCCTCTCCCCTTAAACCTATGTCCTCTGGTTCATGCCCTACACAAGGAAAAAGATTCTGTGCATTCATCCTACCTATTCCCTTTATGGTTTTATACACCTCAATAAGATCACCCTTCAGCCTCCTGCACTCCAAGGAATAAAGTCCCAGCCTGCCCAACCTCGCCCTATAGCCCAGCCCTCGGGTCCTGGCTGTAAATGGTAACCCCTCGTAAACCCCTCATAAATCCTCTCTGCACTCTTTCCAGCTTAATGACGAGTGACTGGACGAATACAGATAAAGGTAAGTACTAGAGTAGATCACAATCAAAAATTTAGGCTCACCTAATTTGAACCCTTCAATGAGATTTTAATTATTGTTTACATCTGATACTGTGGAAAATGCTTCTTGAAATATCAGCACTATTAAAAGGACAATTAACATCTACACCACAACATTTTCAGCATGACTACAAGATTGTGACAGCTTTTCCACAATGGATTAATGGAACTTCGGTAATACGTACAGATTATACGTAATAGGCTGCTGAGTCCACTGAGAGGTATTTAGTTGCAATGGCTACAGTGGGACATGATAATACAATACTGCCATGATGGCTACCATTTTACTTTAAATATCCCAGGTTTCTCTCTTACAGAAAGGAGACTAATCAAAGCTATGCCATGACTCAGACACACTCACCAGTCTCTTCGTCTTCATAATCTTCTGCCAGTTCCTCCATTTCTGGAACTGAAAAGATGAACACCAGGTCATCAGCGCCAATTCTATTTTTACATGTGTAGGAAGGAACTGCAGATGCTGATTTACACCAAAGATAGGCACAAAATGCTGGACAGAAGGAAGGGGTGATGTTCCGGGTCAAGACCCTTCTTCAGACAGACGTAGTCACCCATTCCTTTTCTCCAGAGATGCTGCCGGTCCTGCTGAGTTACTCCAGCATTTTGTGTCTATCTTCTATTTTTACATGTATCAGGTTAAGTTTCATCCCATTTTTAAATATACAGTGCTCACGCTTGAGTTCATTCTTGAACCAGAACCCCCATTAACCCCCACAACTTACCTTGATGTGGATGGGAATTGTTTCGAGGGGTTTAGATAGATATGGACCAAACAGGGCAGGTGAGACTAGTGTGGATGGGGTACCTTATGGGTCACAAGTTGCCGCGGGAGGTAGTTGAGGCAGATATTATCACAACATTTAAGAAACATTTATCAGGTACATAGATAGGATAGGTTTGGAAGGATATGGGCCAAACGCATTCAGGTGGGTCTAGTGTGGATGGATCATGTTGGTTGGCATGGGCAAGTTATGCCGAGGGCTGTTTCCATGCTGCATGACTCTATGACCTTGGTTGGCATGAGCAAGCTGGGATGATGGGCCTGTTTCCATGCTGTATGACAGGCAGCATCTCGGGAGAGAAGGAATGGGGTTTTTTTTGGTTTAAAAAAAATAATTTTTTTAATATATCCAAACTGGATGAGGTTTATTTAAGAGACAGTGCACTAACTACTAGCATGATCAGTATTTGAAGCTAGCTACTATCTAAAGTTAGAGATTGTGAAAGTCTTCCTTTACTTGAGAAACAAGTACACCACAATACACTAAAATGATGACAATATAATCATTCCAGCATTTTGTGAATAAATACCTTCGATTTGTACCAGCATCTGCAGTTATGTTCTTACACTTTTTTAAATTTTTTTATTTTTTAATATATCCAAACTGGATATATCCAAACTGCATCTCCCGAGATGCTGCCTGACCTGCTGAGTTACTCCAGCATTTTGTGAATAAATATTTGTACCAGCATCTGCAGTTATTTTCTTATACCATGCTGTATGAGTCTCTGATTACACCTCTTCCCATCCTGTCCCTTGTGAGGAAGCCATCTCTTTCTCCCAGTTTCTCCGTCTCTGCCACATCTGACCTTAAGATGAGGCTTTCCATTCTGGTATATCTGCAATGTCCTCCCTTAGAACATGGAAAAATACAGCACAGAAATAGGCCCTTCAGCCCACAATTTCCGTGCCGCACATGATGCCAAGTTAAACTGATCTCCTCTGCCTGCATCTCATCCAAATCCCTCCATTCCCTTCTAATCCATGCACCTTTTTCAGGAAACATGGCTTATCTTCTACAGCGGTTAATCAAGCCCCCTCTCACATTTCCACTGTATACCGGACTTCTGCTCTTGTCCCATCTCCCTCTGGATAACACAGTATTCCCCTGGTCCTCACCTGTCACCCCATCAGCCTCCGCATCTACCACCTCATCCTTCATCATTTCTGTCAGATAAAACATGATCCCACCCCCAGCCACATGGTTTGGGAACAGCTCTGCCACAAGACCACAAGAAATTGTTGAGAGTTGTAGATGTAGCCCAGTCCATCGCACAGACCAGACTCCCATCATTGTCTCCATCTACACTTTACACTCCTCGGAAAAGCAGCCAACATAATCAAAGACTTGTCCCACACCGGGCCATTCCTTCTTCTCCCTGCTCCCATCCGGCAGAAAGTACAGAAGCATGAAAGACCACACAATCAGACTCAGGAACAGCTCTTTCCCCTCTGTTATCAGGCATCCGAACTTTCCTTGCATATGCTAGGGTACTGTCTGATTCACCTCTACCCCATTGTGGGCATTGGACTTTGCCTGTGGAACAGCTGCACTACAATGCTGAGAACTGTATTCTGCACTATCTTTCCCTTTGCTTTTACCTATTGTACTTGAGTTTGACTTGATTGTATTTATGTATACTATTATCTAGTATACTATTATCTAATCTGTTTGGATAGCATGCAGAACAAAGCTTTTCACTGTACCTCGGTTCTCGTGACAATAACAAACCTAATCCTAAAGCAACACCCCTTCCACCTCTTTCCGCCTTCCACAGAGACCAATCCCTTTGTGATGCCCTGGTCTGGTCATCACTCCCGCACCCACCCACCCACCCCTTCCTGGCCCATGGCACTTTCCCCTAAAGCCACAGAGACGCAGGGAACTGCAAATGGTGGTTTTTAAAAACGAGGTACTGGAGAAACTTAGTGGGTCAGGCAGCATCTATGCAGGACATGGATAGGTGAGATTCCAAGTTGGGACCCTTCTTTAGACTGCATTTCAACCATTTGTTCTTCCATCTCCTCCCTCCCGATCCTGCAGGGAGAGATAAAGCCCTGCCAGGCGAGACAACAATTCACCTGCACCTCCTCCAAACTCGCCAACTGCATTTGGTGCTCCCCCTGTGACCTTCTCTCCATCGGCGAGACCAAACTCATACTAGGTGGCCACTTTGCAGAACAAGTGCACTGATTGGCCATCCTGTGCTCCCAACACCATGATATTTTCTCCTCCCCTTCCTGATCCCACACCCACCTGCTTGTCCCCAGCCTTCTCCACTGCCCTAGTGAGGCCCAACACAACCGAGTGGGACAACTCATGTTCCACCTGGATAGTCATAGAGTCATACAGCACGGAAAGGTCCTTCGGCCCAACATGTCCCATTCACACTAGTTCCAGCTGCCTACATTTGGCCCATATCCCTCCAAACCTGCCCTATCCATGCACCTGTCTAATTGTTTCTTAAACCTTGCAATAGTATCTGTCTCAACAACCTCCTCTGGCAGCTCGTTCCGTACACCCACCATCCCTTGTATGAAAAAGCTACCCCTCAGATTCCTATTTAATCTTTCCCCCATCATCTTAACCCTGTGTCCTCTGGTTCTCAGTTCCCCTACTCTGGGCACGGGACTCGGGGCTAGAGTGGGGGGGGGGGGGGTCACCGAGAGAACAAAGGGGCACCTGGCATGATTGGCAAATAGGTAGACAAAGGCCAGAATGAAAAGGACACAAAAGGGTGTCAGTTAAAGAGAAAAGAGGAGTGAAATGTAAAGCCAGAGGGAGGGAATGGGATTATAGATGGAATGGGATTTGGGGGTGGAGGGTGGAAAAGGGGGAAAAATGGGTGAGATAATGAGAGAAATGTGTGCACACCAGGATGGCGAGGGGAGGAGAGGGCACAGGAAAGTGAGTGAGTGAGGAAAGGAAGTAATGTCCCTAATTTCAGGAGGCATGTATTAATACAAATGTGCTCAGCTCAGCCCCATCCAGGCACAGCGGTCGAACTGTTGCCTTGCAACGCCACAGGATTTGGGTTCGATCCTGACTATGGGTGCAGTCTGAACGGAATTTGAAGGTTCTCCCTGTGACCGCGTGGGTTTTCTCCGGGTGTTCCGGTTTCCTCCTACATTCCAAAGACGAGCAGGTTTGTAGGTTAATTGACTTTGGTAAAATAAAATTGTGAATTATACCTAGTGTGTATGATAGTGCAGGTGTACGAGGTGATCGGTGGTCGGCGTGGACTCAGTGCGTCATGGGTAGAAGGGCCTGTTTCTGTGCTGTATCTATAAAGTCTAAAGCCACAAAGGAGAGATGATATTTAAAATTGGAGAATTCAATGTTCATACCGTTGAGTTGTGCGCTACCCAAGGAGAATATGAGGTATTGTTCCTCCAGTTTGCATTTGGCCTCATTCTGGCAATTTAAGATGCCCAGGATAGGAGGTCAGTTTGGGAATGGGAAGAGGAGTTAAAATGATTAGCAACTGGGAGATCCAGCAGACCTTGGCGGACTGAGAGCAAGTGTTTGGCTATAGGGTTGCCTAGTTTACTCTATGCGACTCATTGCTAAAATATTTCTTATAGAAACATATAAAATTCGTAAAGGATTGGACAGGCTGGATGCAGGAAAAATGTTCCCCATGTTGTAGGAGTCCAGAACCAGGGGTCACAGTTTAAGAATAAGGGGTAGGCCATTTAGGACTGAGATAAGGAAAAACTTCTTCACCAAGAGTTGTGATTCTGTGGAATTCTCTGCCACAGAAGGCAGTGGAGGCCAATTCACTGGATGTTTTCAAGAGAGAGTTAGATTTAGCTCTTAGGGTTAAAGAAATCAAGGGATATGGGGAAAAAGCAGGAACTGGGTACTGATTTTAGATGATCAGCCATGATCATATTGAATGGCAGTGCTGGCTCGAAGGGCCAAATGGCCAACTCATGCACCTATTTTTCTATGTTTCTATGAACAGTCAAATCCCATTTGCAGAGTGTACGATTGACATGGGTTTGCAAATAATTGCAAGCTGTGACGGTAAGTATAAGGTAAAAAAGCTGGCTCAACATAGGTCGGACTGCCCAGCACATGAGAAATCTCATTTGTTAGCTGCTATAAATAGCCATCCAATAATGACCAGATAATCTCTTTCAGCAGCTGGATGGATAAAACCTTGGCAAGGACATAAGAGGTAATATCCCTGTGGTCCTACAATACTGTACGAGCTAAGTAGATGTTACTTTAGACTAGAGAGATACAATTGGAAATATATCCTTTGGCCCACCAAGTGCATGGCAATCAGCATCAGCCCATGCACTCGCACTATCCTACACTCCAGAGACAATTTACAAAAGCTAATTAACCTACAAATCTGTATATCTTTGGAGTGTGGGCGGAAACCAGAGCACCCGGAGAAAACCCAAGCGGTCTCAGGGAGAACGTACAAACTCAGCACAGACATTGCCTGTAGTCAGGTTCAAACCCAGGTCTCTGGCACTGTAAGGCAACAACAATAATAATAATAATAATAATAATAATATTCATTTATTGTCATTGCAACGAGTAGACAATAGACAATAGACAATAGGTGCAGGAGTAGGCCATTCAGCCCTTCGAGCCAGCACCGCCATTCAATGCGATCATGGCTGATCACTATCAATCAGTACCCCGTTCCTGCCTTCTCCCCATACCCCCTCACTCCGCTATCCTTAAGAGCTCTATCCAGCTCTCTCTTGAAAGCATCCAACGAACTGGCCTCCACTGCCTTCTGAGGCAGAGAATTCCACACCTTCACCACCCTCTGACTGAAAAAGTTCTTCCTCATCTCCGTTCTAAATGGCCTACCCCTTATTCTCAAACTGTGGCCCCTTGTTCTGGACTCCCCCAACATTGGGAACATGTTATCTGCCTCTAATGTGTCCAATCCCCTAATTATCTTATATGTTTCAATAAGATCCCCCCTCATCCTTCTAAATTCCAGTGTATACAAGCCCAATCGCTCCAGCCTTTCAACATACGACAGTCCCGCCATTCCGGGAATTAATCTAGTGAACCTACGCTGCACGCCCTCCATAGCAAGAGTACAACGAAATTAAAAAATAGCCAATCCTGACGGTGCGTAAAAACATATATGCAATAAATGCAAAAACAAATAAATACAATTATATTAAGTACAAAAGTTTTAACAGTGTTGCCTAGTGCAGAAGGTAGTGTTCAGTTCTCGTATGGCCCTGGGGTAAAAACTGTTCTTAAGTCTGTTTGTTCGGGATTTGATCGACCTGAAACGTCGACCAGAGGGCAGATGAACAAACAGACGGTGGCCGGGGTGGGATGAATCTTTTATTATTTTGCCTGCTCTACTGAGGCAGCGTAGGCTGAACAGGTGCTCCAGGGAGGGCAGTGAGCAGCCGATGATCTTCTGGGCCGTCGTGATGACCCTCTGAAGGGCCTTCCTGTCCTTTTCTGAGCAGCTGGCATACCATGTGGTTATACAGTATGCCAGCACACTCTCGATGGAGCACCGATAGAAGGACATCATGAGCTTCTCCTGCAGGTTGGTCTTCCTGAGGATCCTCAGGAAGTGGAGTCTCTGCTGTGCCTTCTTCACTGTGGTGATGGTGTTGGTAGACCAGGTAAGATCCTCTGCGATGTGCGTACCCAGGAACCTGAAAGCGGGAACCCTTTCCACACAGACCCCATTGATGTAGAGTGGGTCGTATTCTGCACTGGTTTTCCTGAAGTCTATTATAAGTTCCTTTGTTTTGGAGGAGTTCAGGACAAGATTGTTCACTGAACACCATGCTGCCAGCCTTTGGATTTCATCCCTGTAGGCTGTCTCATCTCCTCCTGAGATGAGTCCAACCACAGTCGTGTCATCCGCGAACTTGATGATGGTGTTGGTGGGATGGGTGGGGGCGCAGTCGTGAGTGTAGAGGGAGTAAAGGATGGGGCTCAACACACAGCCCTGTGGTGAGCCGGTGCTCAGTGTAATGGTGGAGGAGAGGTGAGGGCCTATTTTGACGGTCTGGGGGCGGTTGGTCAGGAAGTACTTGATCCATTGGCAGATGGTTTGGGAAAATCCAAGGTCAGAAAGTTTGGTGACCAGTCTGCTCGGGATGACCGTGTTAAAGGCAGAGCTGAAGTCGAGGAAGAGCATCCTCACATAGCTCCCCTGGTGTTCAAGGTGGGTCAGTGCAGTGTGAAGAGCAGTGTCGATGGCATCCCCTGTAGACCTATTTGCTCTGTAGGCAAACTGGTATGGGTCGAAGGTGGGTGGGAGGCTGGCTTTGATGTGCTGCAGGACCAGTCTCTCGAAGCACTTTGTGATGACCCTCTGAAGGGCCTTCCTGTCCTTTTCTGAGCAGCTGGCATACCATGTGGTTATACAGTATGCCAGCACACTCTCGATGGAGCACCGATAGAAGGACAGGAAGTGCTACCGGACGGTAGTCGTTAAGGCCGCTGATGACAGACTTTTTCGGCAGTGGGATGATTGTGGCGGACTTCAGGCAGGGAGGGATGGTGGATTTTAAACAACTCTACCGCTGCGCCACTGTGCCACCCCTAAAGTAGATGAAACGTAAACACAACATGTTCTGACAAAGTTGTTACCTTAGTGAAAGGAGGCATCGGTCCAAACTGATAATTAGCATGTTTGGATTCAACAATAGACTCCATGATTTATGGAATGATATTGCTCAAACAATTTCTTCTTTCTTTGCCAAAGGAGAAATTTAATAGTATGAACCATTAAGAATATTGTTGACATAGTTAATGGAGTCACTGTAATTAACCTCTGTAAGAAAATAACTGTAGATGCTGGTACAAATCAACGGTATTTATTTCACAAAATGCTTGGTAACTCAGCAGGCCAGGCAGCATCTCAGGAGAGGAATGGGTGATGTTTCGGGTCGAGACCCTTCTTCTTTAATTAATTAATGTAATTAATGAAGTAATTAATCTCTGGCAACATGAGACAATAGGAATAGAGCATCCGGCCCCTTTCATTGCTCCAAAACTCAATAAGATCTTTTAATTTTTAAAAAAAACAGGGATAGGGTCCTCCTAGTCCTTAACTTCCACCCCATCAGCCGTCGCATACAACACATAATTCTCCGAAATTTCCACCACCTCCAACGGGATCCCACCACTGACCACATTTTCCTATCTCCAACCCTTTCCGCCTTCTGCAGAGACAGTTCCCTCCACAATTCCCTGGTTAACCCATCCCTTCCCACCCAAACCACTCCCTCCCCACCGCAGAAGATGCAACACCTGTCGCTATACCTCCTCCCTTGATTCTGTCCGGTGACCCCGACAGTCCTTTCAGGTTAGGCAGAGGCTCGCTTGCACCTCCTCCAACCTCATCTACTGTATCCGTTGTTCAAGATGTGGACTCTTATACATCGGCGAGACCAAACGCAGACTGGGCGATCATTTTGCGGAATCCCTTCACTCAGCCCGCCTGAACCAACCTGATCTCCTGGATGCTAAACACTTTAATTCTCCTTCCCATTCCTACACAGAATGTTCTGTCCTCGGCTTCCTCCATTGTCGGAGTGAGGCTAAATGCAAATTGGAGGAACAGCATCTTATACAGTATTTGGCTTGGGCAGCATACCATGGGTGGTATGAATTTTGATTTCTCTCACTTCAGGTTGCCCCAGCATTCCCTCTCTCTATCCCTCTCCCACCCAAGTCGCACTGGCTTCTAATTTTCACCTTACAAACATCTTACAATGGCCTGTTTCCTTTATCATCATTACTTTTTTGCACATCTTTCATTCATTATTTTTTATCTCTCCACATCACCATCTATATCTCTCGTTTCCCTTATCCCAAACCAGTCTAAAGAAGGGTCTCGACCCGAAACGTCACCCATTCCATCCCTCCAGAGATGCTGCCTGTCCCGCTGAGTTACTCCGGCTTTTTGTGTCTATCTTTGGCCTATTTCCATGTTGTATCTTTCAATCAATTCAACTTTTCGAATGCAATGGCATGCTCTATCCAGAGTAGTGTTTCCAAAATGTGTAATCTACCTACGGACGGCAAATTTACCTTCTTCCATTTGTGTTAAGTCTTGTTCAACATTATAGTGCAAAGGAATTACCACCTGTCTCAAATTCACCATCAATCAGTTCTACCATATCCCCTTGCAAAAGTAGGATTTATTTTGGTTTTATACTTTTTGTGCTGTATTGCGCTAAGATTTTCTGTTCTGTTATGAAGAGATATTTAGGAACACCTTCCATTAATTTTCCGAAACGGTTTTAGTTTTTGAGAGAAAAAACTATAATGCTAAGAAACTGCTTTGTCTGCCAATTGAATCAAGTGATCAATCATTATTTTACCAATAATAGTCTAAATACATGGAGTGACTCACAACTAATTTTCAATTGAGTATTTGTCTAAACAGTGGAAACAGGGAGACTAATTAAAGCAGTGCTTCTGATAGTGCCTTTAAATATGACATGTGGATGGAGTTCATGGTGCCAATCAAAATAGGTGCAAGTTTCACTGTTCACAAGGGCATAGCTTGAAGGTGAGAGGGCCAAAGTTTAATAGAGATGTATGGGGCAAGTTTTATGCACAGAGGGTGGGGCGGCACAGTAGCATAGAGGTAGAGCTGCTGCTTTACAGCGCTTGAGACCCAGGTTCCATCCTGACTACGAGTCCTGTCTACGGAGTTTGTACGGTCTCCCTGTGACTATATGATTCCTGGTTGGCACGGACTCAGTGGGCTGCAGGGCCTGTTTCCACTCTATATCTCTAAAGTCTAAAGAGTGGAGGGTGCTGGGAACTGACAGAAGTAGTGGTGGAGGCAGATACGATAGTGGTATTTAAGAGACATTTAGGTAGACACATGGAATTGCAGGGAGTGGAGGGATATGGGTCATGCGTAGGAAGAGGAGTAGTTTATTGTGGCATCATGTTCGGCACAGACATTGTGGGCCAAAGGGCCTGTTCCTGTACTGTATTCTCCTCCCCTCTTTAATATTGACCCAATATCACAGGTAAATGTTCTACTTTTGCACGATTGATATTACAATTTTCCAGTAAACTGCAGAGACAGCATGCTGTAAAGAAAAGGAGCTGAAACTCACACTGGCGCTGGTTATTCTCAGCTGAAGCAGTGCCCAAGCTCAGGAGCTGACATGTACGAAGGAGCTGGTGACCTCTGGTGCCGAGGCCTCCACGATCTTACCCAGCTCTGCTCACATCCCCATCTCTACGCCATCTAGTGGGCCAGCTGAGGACCAATTTGAGGTGTTGCATTAAAAAAAACACAGTGCTGGAGTAACTCAGTGGGTTTAGTTTAGTTTCGCTTAGAGATACAGCATGGAAGCAGGCCCCTAAGTCCTTGCCGACCATCAATAACCCGTTCACACTAGTTCTATCTTATCTCACGTTTACACACTAGGGGCAATTCATAGAGGGCAATTAAACTACAAACCCACGCATATTTGGGAGGTGGAAGGAAACCAGAGCACCCGGAGGAAACTCACAGACACAGGGAGAACGTGCAAACTCCGCACAGACAGCATTCAAAGTCAGGATCGAACCCGGGGCCTTGGTGCTGTGAGACTTGTTGTTGAGCTCAAGTATGATGTTGAATTATAGTTTTAATCCAGCATTAATAAAATAGTATTGCTATGAACCGGTCTTGCTGAGTCGGTTACATCGCACAGCGAACTGGCACAGACCTACTTGCACTATATTCTGTTTTAAAACGGTTTCTAATTTTGTTTCACTGGGTTGTCTAAATTTATACTGATTAGCTAAATAATTTATTGCATCGTATGGAAGTCGCATTCCCAATCCCGTTGTACCCCTGTACAATGACAATAAAGATATATTGTATTGTATTGTATTGCATTGCATTGTAAAGTAAGGGGACAGGGCTATCTATGACACAACTCCAAATTACACACTAAAGGAGACATTCAGCTTATGAAATAAAGACATAAGTGACCACCCAATAGCTGGCTCAAATAAAAGAGAGAACAAGTAGCACAGCGGTAGTTGCTGCCTTACTGCGCCAGAGATCCAGGTTCGATCCTGACTCCGGGCGTTGTCTGCATGCTTTGTATGATCTCCCTGTGACCGTATGGGCTTTCTCCAGGTGCTCTGGTTTCTTCCCACATTCCAAAGACGTACAGGATGGTAGATTAATTGCCTTCCGTAAATTGTCCCTAAAGTGTAGGATGGAATTAGTGTACGGGTAATCGCTGGTCGGCGTGAACTTGGTGGGCCAAAAGGCCTATTTCCACACTGTATCTCTAAACTAATGTAACCAGATGGCTTTTAAAAACCACGGTTTCAACCAATTCTAGTTTGACACTAATACTATTCCATTATTCATCCACTTAATTCACCTCCTTGCAGATAAACTATCCAGCACCAGATCTGAAAACATTCCTGGGGAATTTCACACTGTTCTAAACATAGAACAGTAATCTGAGAGATTAAAAAATGGGAGATCAATCATACTAACCGTACTGTCCTGGACCTCTTCCATTGCCAGTGAGGCCACATGCAAACTGGAGGAACAGCACATACTCCACTTGGGAAGCAGACAACCCAATGATATGAACACTGAATTCTTCAATTTTAGGAATCTGACCAACAAACATTCTCCCGTGCGCGCCCACCCCTCACTTCCCTGAGCCCTTACTGAATTCTGTCCCTTCCCCCTTATATCTCTTCCTCTGGCTTCACATTTCACACCTCTTTTCTAACCTTACAGGCTTTTGTCTTTTATCTCTGGCACTGTCCAACCATCTGCTAATCAAACCTCCCTTCACCCTCACCTGTATTTGCCTATCACTTACCTGGCTATGTTCTTCCCCCACTACTATAATCAGTCTGAAGAATGGTCCCGAGCCATAATGTCACCGATCCATGTCCTCATGAGGTTGGGTCCACTATTACTCCAGCGCTTTGTGTCTTTTTTGGAAAACCAGCATCTGCAGTTCCTTATCTCTAGACTAATTTGATGTTGCACATTGTTTCTAAAAATACCAATATCTTTGCGCCCAAAATCCTTTGGACACATAATCGCTATAAGTTTAACTATCGCAAGATTCTGTACATTAGGGTTCTCAACATCCTTATTTCTGAGACGATATAACCAGCCAGGGGAAGCTCTCATTTATGGTGCTGTTTATGTTGTGAAGAGAGCTTTGTGGAACATATTGCTATTCCAAACCCATAGAGTCGAAAACTAAACTTTCAATTACCATGCAGGTGACTGGTTAGCATACAACAAAAGCTTTTCACCTCAGTACACGTGGCAATAAACTTAATTCAAACCCAAAGTTGTGAATAGTAGGTTGACAAGATAATTTTAGATTAAATAAATTGGGAAACATAAGAATCTTTGACATGACAAAGAAAAACAATTTTAGCAAAGCCAATGAGAGTAAATATATTTGTACAAAAGAAAATGGTATTTGTATTAGTGAGGGATGGGTGGGTGAAGGAAAATATGGTTCACAATCTCACCGCGTTCATAGACACACAACATCTGAAGTACACAAGGATTATTGCTTCCCAATCTAAAGGTTAAGGCGACCATCAAAAGGTTTTATTGAAATTTTGTGGGAAAATTAGTTCATTTCCTTGCAAATGTTTGCATTGTTTTTTATTTGCAGAACACCAAGCTTATTTTCAGTGTGTAAAGTTTTATTTTATTTATCATATTCAAAGATTATGAGCAATTTAATTCTGCTCGCCAGGTACATTATACTATTAGTCAGACTGAATAACAATTGTTTTGTTAGTCTGCGCTGTTATCTTGTAACAAAAAGAGCACACCATAAATCATAATTGCATCTACAATACAATGTTTTACATATATGATTAATGTTCAATAATATACTTCAGGTTGGCTCACTTCCTTCAGCTCCATTCATTCCAATGACAAAGTGCTCAGCTCAACAAAAAAATCTAAAAAAATAAAGCTTCAGCAAGAAGCAATAAGAATGTATTTAATGGTTCTATAATATAATCTATAACCTTTGTTTTACAAATTCCCATGAATGGTTTCTAGTGCTTAGAAATTTCCAAAATGAACAAGCAGCTCAAGTTCAGTCTCCTCGATCAATTACTGGAGCCCAAGATTGGCTGTCGACAAATTGGACAGGTGGAGTTTTCTGAAAGCCAGCGATCAATGCAATGAATATGAAACTCGTGTGCACAAGGCAGGTGTCTGAGCTTGTTTCCAACTGCATAGTCATTAATACACACGCTGCAGGTTTTACTGACTTCGTTCTCTGCACTAATACTTCCGTAATTCCGAGTCGTAAGATTGTCAATTTGTTCTTTGGTTAGACCCCTCTGCCTCTCTTCCTCATCGTCATCATTCAGCAAAAAGAAGTGAGCAAGCCGTAATATTGGCAGGGTACCGTTTTCTACCAAACTGTTCGTATCTCGAATTTGTCTTGTCTCCATGCTTTCAGCAGCGCGGTCAAAGTTCTCGTTCTGCAGGTTTTCGTGAACCCTCGCCGAGTGGTCTCCAGTTAATCTGTCGGCTGATTCATTCCTTGAATGAGGGAGGTTTAGATTTGGGTTGGACTGCAGGTTTACAGAATCAAAGCTGTCTGATGGGTTCGGCTGAACTCTTTGGTTAAGTTCAGAATCTGAATCGTTCTCCATGAGGGAGCTCAGCTCACCAAATCCTGTCATAATCTGACGAAGTATTGACCTCAAGGCTATTGATGATGGCTCTCCAAGCCCAGTCTCAGATATCCTACGTAGAGGTATACGAATGGTGCTAACGTAAGTTCTAATACCCGCAAGTTCTGATCGTGAGATGGTTCTCCGGAAACCGCCACTGTCACTTTCAAAAGTCACGGTGTTTTCTGCCATTCGGACCCGGGATCGAGTTCTGTTAGCGATGCTATCACGATCTCGGTTTTCTCCAGGACGTATCCTTCTAACCTGAAGATCCAACATAATGGTGGGATGTCTTCGAACGGCCGAAGACGACCCGCTAGAATGATTTCGCTCCCTTTCATCCACGGCCTCCTGTCTCAACACGCCTCCACCTGACGATGGGACCGTGGTGCTCCCACTGGCAGCCTGCATTTCTTCTGTGGTCATGGTGGATTGGTCTACAGTCCCCCGTTGCCTCCTGGCACTCTGTCTCCGCTCCACGTAGTTATCTCGCCGAGATGAGGTTGGATCTGTAGGATTTACGGCGGTGCTTTCTCTACGCAAGGGCGATCGGCTGCGCCTGTTCTGTAAATTCCAAGAGGATCTGCGCTGTTCCATTCGTCCCTGAAAGTCATTCTCATTTATCGCGGTTTGTATAGCGTGCCTCTCCAAGTCCTCAAGTGCAATGCGACCTTGTTGCTCCTCTTCATGTACTGTTCTAACGTTCTGCCAATCTGCTCTGCGCCTACTTGTTCTCCGTTCCCCGACCACGCTCGAAGCTGCTTGCTGATTAGCACTCTGTCTCCTGGACCTTTGCCTACCGGTTGTGATCTCAACTGTTCTGCTCCTCATATTCCTTTGGACCACAGGTGGAGTAACTTCCACGCTTTCTACTTCCTCAACTCTGACCACAGCTCCGAAATTACTGGCAGAACTGGTCCGCGCAATGGCTGGTTGGATGTGGGCTCGAGTTCGACTTCTGGTACGACTGGAAACACGAGACGCACTTTGTTGCTGAGCATTTTCCAAGTTCCCATTTGCGTTACCTTCCAGTGTGGACGTATCCATGGACTGACCACTGACTGCTTCGTGTTCGTGATTGATGTTGATTTCGAGGCTGAAGCGGAATTCACCGCTGTTGGGGTTGGTCCGACTCACCGCTCTCCACGTCTGGTTCCCACTTTGTCCACTGCGCGTGGCATTTCCTGTGCGTCGAAACGTGTTCAGCCACTCCAGCAGGGAATCACTATTGGAGCTTTCTCCTGGCAAGTCAGAGCCTATAAAAAGGCAGGGGTGGGGGGGGGGGGAGAAAAACCAAAATGTTAATTCATCAAAAAATTACGCTTAGTCATACAGCTTTGGAACAGGCCCTTCAGCCCAGCTTGCTCATGCCAAGCAAGGTGCTTCATCTACACGAGTCCCACCAGCCTGCATTTGACTCATATCCCTCTAAACCTATCCCATCCACTAAAATATTTTAGTTAAGAACGGAATCACATCCTATAAAACACAAATTACATTTCAAAAGATATATAACCAAAAACCCAGGATGAGGCTCAGTTGGGATGACACATGGACAGTTGAAAGAGCTGCTGCCTCACAGTTTCCAAATACCCAGGTTCGATCCTGACCTCATGCCCTGTCTGCGTGGAGTTTGCACCTTCTCCCTGTGACCATGAGGGTTTCCTCTGGGTGCTCCAATATCCCAAAGACATGCGGGTTTGTAGGTTAATTGACCCCTGTAAATTATCCCTCGTAAGTAGGGAGTGGATGCGACAGTGGGATCATATATAATTAGTGAGAACAGGTGTGGACTTGGTGGGCTGAAGGGAGTGTTCCCAGGCTGTATCTTCCAATTAATTAAAATTTAAAAGAGATATAAACAAAAACTGGATGCAGCCCATTGATTGCCATGCTGAAAAACAGAATCAAATACAGCTGAAGATAGAAAGTGTTTGGTGTAACTCTGCGGATCAGGCAGCATCTCTGGAGAACGTGGATAGATGACATTTCAGAAAGAAGGGTCCCTACCCGAAATGTAACCGATCCTTGTTCTCCAGAGATGCTGCCTGACCCGCAGAGTAACTCCAGCACTTTGTGTCTTTTTGCGTAAATAACAACTGCAGTTCCTCGTTTCTACAAATACAGTTAACCTACAACAGGAGTTTGCACCTCATGAATTGCACAATGCAATTATTCCAATGCAAATTTCTTTGCAATAATTTAAACCCATAGATTGCATTCATGGACTAGCTAACATTTTTAAAAGCACATGACTTACAGAAATTAAAACTATCAAGCTATTTCATATCTATTTCAATAGTAAACGCTGACAAAGCAAAAGGGATCACAAAATGCTGGAGTAACTCAGCAGGTCAGGCAGCATCTCAGGAGAGAAGGAATGTGTGACGTTTCGGGTCGAGACCCTTCTTCAGACTGAAGACAGGTCTCGACCCGAAACGTCACCCATTCCTTCTCTCCTGAGATGCTGCCTGACCTGCTGAGTTACTCCAGCATTTTGTGATATCTTCGATTTGTTCCAGCATCTGCAGTTATTTTCCTACACTAAGCAAAAGGGATTTATTCTTTGCCGGGTCCTTCCATTAGATGCAAATTATTGATGTCACTGTAGGAAACATGTGCAATTTAATTATAATATGAGGCGCGTGGGAGCTAAATTTGGGAAGTGGTCTATAAATTGGAGATTGAACGGTGCATTTTCCTATCCTGTCTTCCAAGAGAGGAGCAAAATGTAACAACGCAAGCAACATCAACCCACCAATTCCAAGCTCTCAAATGAGCCGTACAAAATATTTTGTGTAAAAAATTTTGACATGTCTCTTTGTTGTTGTTAATTTATGCACACCTCCTACAAAAATGTGGAGGCCTGATTTTCCTCAAGTAAAGCTCACAAACTGAAGATACAATTCTCAAACTTTATCTTCCAACACTGCAACAGGTAAAACATTTTAAGATCATAACTATAACAGCAAACCCCACTCAACACTTGCCTTGATTCTCAGTACTTTGCTCATTACTTCCAAGGCTGTTTTGAGTCGTTAAATGATCTTTAGCACCATTGAGCCGCTGCTGCAGTTCCTCTGCTGTAATTTCACCTGAAATGGGGTAAACAGAACAAGTCATACCAAATCTGGGGCACTTACATCTAAATTGACACAACATAGAAGTTCAAAATAAAATCAAGTTATATTTTGACATTATTCAAGAAACTGCATTTTCATTGTTTGTAAATTTGCAGATATATTGATACGAGTTGAATTTATTTTCGATCAGCCAAGATATTTGCACTGATTTCTCAAACATTGTGTATTGATAAACTTCAAACAATTGTCGTTTTACATAGAGTGCATTCCCACACGAATCTGCTTAATTTTCTCCCCTCTACCATCAGGCAAGAGGTACAGAAGTATGAAAACGCACACCTCCAGATTCAGGGACAGTTTCTTCTCAGCAGTCACCAGGCAACTGAACCATCCTACCACCAACTAGAGAGCGGTCCTGAGCTACCATCAACCTGGGTGTCCTTGTACATTAGTCACTGAAAGCAAGCATGCAGGTACAACAAGCAGTGAAGAAAGCAAATGGCATGTTGGCCTTCACAGCGAGAGGATTTGAGTTTCGGAGCAAGAAGGTCCTACTGCAGTTGTACAGGGGCCTGGTGAAACCACCCCTGGAGCATTGTGTGCAGTTTTGGTCTCCTAATTTGATGAACGATAATCTTGCTATTGAGGGAGTGCAGCGTAGGTTCGCCAGGTTACTTACTGGAATGGCGGGACTGACATATGATGAAAGAATGGGTCGACTGAGCTTGTATTCACTGGAATTTTGAAGGATGAGAGGGGACCTTATAGAACACTAGACCAAGTGGATCCGTTGGGCCCAAACATCTCCTGCATTGGTGCAGCACCCTCTCCTCCCCCCTCCTCCCTTCTCCCCCTCCTCCCTCTCCCCCCATCCCTCTTCCCCCCCACTCCATCCCCCTCAACCCCACTTCATCCTCCCCTCTCCCTCCCCAGGAGATAGACTTAAACTTTAAAATGTGAATAACTTTAAAAATATAACAACGATTTCAATGAAACTTCTTCCATTAGCACCAAAGGGACGATGGTGAGTAAGGTGGGCCTAAACTTGTTGCGCTATCGTGTACCGTTTTGGCTGTAGTTCAGGAACAAACAAACAAACAAACGAGAGTTTCAGTATATTTATATAGACATAAAATTCTGAAGGGATTGGACAGGCAAGATGCAGGAAAAATGTTCCCCATGTTGGGGGAGTCCAGGACCAGAGGCCACGGTTTAAGAATAAGGGGGAGGCCATTTAGGACTGAGATGAGGAAAAACCTTTTCACCCAGAGAGTTGTAAATCTGTGGAATTCTCTGCCACAGAAGGCAGTGGAAACCAATTCACTGGATGTTTTCAAGAGAGTTAGATTTAGCTCTTAGGGCTAAAGAAATCAAGGGATTTGGGGAAAAAGCAGGAGCGGGGTACTGATTTTGGATGATCAGCCATGATCATATTGAATGTTGGTGCTGGCACGAAAGGCCGAATGGCCTACTCCTGCACCTATTTTCTATGTTTCTATGTTACCTCAATGGAGTGATTACTTGCACTGAACTGTATACAAAAATTAATTTCACTGTATCTCGATTCATGTGACAAAAAAAGTACCATTGAAATAGTGTCCCCTAATTCGCCAATCACGCTATGAAACATGTGTCACAGCAGAACTACCTGTAGCTGTCTCCAAAGTTAAGAAGGGATACACTTGCATTCAGAAGATTCATTGGGTTGAGTCCTGGAATGAAGGGTTGTCTTGCAGGGAAAGGGTAAACAGATTTGGTCTATACCCAGAGTTTAGAAAAATGATAGGTGATATTATTAAAGGCAGGAAATTTGAATAGTTACCGAATAACGAATGGATCGAGTGGATATGAAGTTGTTTCCACTAGTGGGAGAGTTGAGGACCAGAGGCCATAGCCTCAGAATAAAAGGATGCACCTTTAGAAAGGAGAGGAGGAAGAATTTCTTTAGTCAGGGGTGGTGAATCTGTGGAATTCACTGCCACAGAAGGTTTAGGAGGCCACGTCACTGGATGTTTTTAAGGTGGAGATTGACAGATTCTTGATTGGTATAGGACCCAGGTTCGATCTTGACTATGGGCCCTGTCTGTACGGAGTTTGTACGTTCTCGTACAAGTTGTGACTGCGTAGGTTTTCTCCAACACTCCAAAGACGTACAGGTTTGTAGGTTAATTGCCTTGGTAAAATTGTCCCGAATCTGTAGGATAGTGTTAGTCTGTGGGGATCGCTGGTTGGCACAGACTCAGTGGGCCGAAGGGCCTATTACTGCACTGCACCTCTGAACTAAACAAAATTAAGATCCACCACAATCAGGGGGAATTTGTCACTGTGCTTGATCTTACCAGGAGTGCCAAGTAAATTGCTGTCTCTCATTAGTCGGTAGTCCTCTTCGCTCAGGTCGTTGATGAACTGATAGTACGCCTCCTCTCGGCTCAAACGCTCCAACTGTCGCCTCCGCTCGTCTTCATTGCGGCCGATGTTTTCTGCGGGTGCCTGTTGATCGCCGTGGTGGTTGGTGGAATTAGGAGAGTCCATGGTCCTGGGAATTCCAACTAACTGCTCATAAAACAAAAATAATCCCTTTGAAATTAAGTTGATCTTCAAAGCAGGAAATTTATAATTACAGTTATCAAATGAGTGAGGAACAAAAATGGTCAAAACAGTGTTTATACTTTCTTTCATTTAGTTAATTTTTTATGCATTGTGCACAATAAATCACCTCTTTTTGTCCAAAAGATAAAACGGTGACAGTTCCAACAATTAATTCCATTAACCGACTTGAATATATTATGCTATTTCTTCGCTGGTTCACCTGTAACCCGTTTATATCAAAACTTAATGGTTGATGTCAAATGTAATTCACCCTCCCTCACATTTGAAAATTCAGGCTAAATTTTATGGAAGGGAGCAAAATAATTAAATTTACCTTTCCGTCATCCCTTAAAATGTTTATTTAGTTTATTATTGTTATATGTTGTTTGAGAGTTGTGAATCTGTGGAATTCTCAGCCTCAGAAGGCAGGAGGCCAATTCTCTGAATGCATTCAAGAGAGAGCTAGATAGAGCTCTTAAGGATAGCGACGTCAGGGGGTACGGGGAGAAGGCAGGAACGGGGTACTGATTGAGAATGATCAGCCATGATCATATTGAATGACGGTGCTGGCTCGAAGGGCCGAATGGCCTACTCCTGCACCTATTATCTATTGTAATGTTGATGTCTTTGTAACCCATTGTGTTACTCTGGCATTTTGTCTTTCCTTAGTAAACCAGCATCTGCAGTTCCTTTTTTCTACATCACCATGATACACAGTATGATGCGGGCTACTGATATATATTCAGTTACACTAGTTCGACAATAGGAATGCTTAATGGTGATGGCAGGCAGTAAAATATAAAGTTATTTTATTGTTTATCAATATACATTCTGATGAACATTAAAATAACCCAAAACTAGACTAAAAAGGCAGTCTCAAATGTTTTTCTGTCATGGCAAAAAGTCACATTCAACTTGTCCAATAACCATGGGAACTTGATGTTAATTTTGCAAAAATATATTGTTTACTTAATACAATCGCAAAAGCATTGTATAACATGCGATGACAAATATAAATCGGATGTTATAGCAGCTGAGAAATTATACAATTGGAGTTTATCAATAGGAATGCAAGATAATTCGCCATTGATGTTGATTTATGGTTTTAATCAATTTTACCAAAGATCAAGTGTTCTATAAAAATGTAGACTCAAGGAAGTGCAGATGCTGGAATCTTGAGCAAAAAATAAAGTGCTGAAGGAACTCAATGGGTCAGGCAGCATCTGCAGAGGGAATGCGCGGATAGTGTTTCAGGTCTAGACCCAAACACTCTTTAAAAATTTTTTATGTGGAACACACAAGAATTCTGATGAAAATCATGTCTGAAATATTAGCTCTCTTCACTGATGCTGCCCATGTACCAAGATATTTTTGAAAACACCCATTTAGTTACGTTCCAGCATCTGCCAATTTTTTTTTTCATCTTCACATTTAGGATTATCATAACTTCATGTAGGCCAAACACTGAAACTGAAGCTGTGAATGAAAATCATGTAAATCAGAAGTAAGTCAAGTTAATGCAACAACGTTGTAAGTGAAATTGGGAAGCTATTATTTAGAAAGTAACAAGTCATCAGGCCAAATTATCATGAGACTAAATACATTTTACAATATTCTTATTGAATTTCAAGCTATTTACAACACACACCATCATTATTAAGCATAAGGGATAGATGTTCAATATTGAAGTATATTTATATCAGTATTTCAACATTACCATTCTCCCCTGCAAATCAAAACACATTATTATGCCCTCCATAATGTTTGGGACAAAGACCCATCATTTATTTATTTGCCTCTGTTCTCCACAAACTGAGATTTGTTATAGAAAAAAAATCACATGTGGTTAAAGTGCACAGTCAGATTTTGTTAAATGGTATTTTTATACATTTTGGTTTCACCATGTAGAAATTACAGCAGTGTTTATACACAGTCGCCCCATTTCAGGGCACCATAATGTTTGGGACACATGGCTTCACAGGTGTTTGTAATTGCTCAGGTGTGTTTAAATGCCTCCTTAATGCAGGCATAAGAGAGCTCTCAGCACCTGGTCTTTCCTCCAGCCTTTCAATCACCTTTCAAAATTGTTATTGCTGTTTATCAACATGTGGACCAAGGTTGTGCCAATGAAAGTCAAGGAAGCTATTATGAGACTGAGAAACAAGAATAAAACTGTTAGACATCATCCAAACCATAGGCTTACCAAAATCAATGTTTGGAACATCATTCAGAAGAAAGAGAGCACTGGTGAGCTTACTAATCACAACGGGACTGGCAGGACAAGGAAGACCTCCACAGCTGATGACAAAAGAATTCTCTCTAAAATAAAGAAAAATCCCCAAACACCTGTCCGACAGATCAGAAACGCTCTACAAGAGTCAGGTGTGGGTTTGTCAATGACCACTGTCCACAGAAGACTTCATGAACAGAAATACAGAGGCTACACTACAAGATGCAAACCACTGGTTAACTGCAAAAATAGGATGGCCAGGTTACAGTTTGCCAAGAAGTACTTAAAAGAGCAACCACGGTTCTGGAAAAAAGTCTTGTGGACAGGTGAGACGAAGATTAACTTATATCAGAGTTATGGCAAGAGCAAAGTATGGAGGAGAGAAGAAACTGCCCAAGATTTAAAGCATACCACCTCATCTGTGAAACACGGTGGTGGGGGTGTTATGGCCTGGGCATGTATGGCTGCTGAAGGTACTGGATCACTTATCCTCATTGATGATACAACTGCTGATGGTAGTAGCATAATGAATTCTGAAGTGTATAGACACATCCTATCTGCTCAAGTTCAAACAAATGCCTCAAAACTCATTCGCTGGCAGTTCATTCCACAGTAAGACAATGATCCCAAACATACTTTTAAAACAACCAAGGTTTTTCAAAGCTAAAAAATGGTCAATTCTTGAGTGGCCAAGTCAATCACTGATCTGAACCCAATTGAGCATGCCTTTTATATACTGAAGAGAAAACTGAAGGGGACTAGCCCCCAAAACAAGCATAAGCTAAAGATGGCTACAATACAGGCTTGGCAGAGCATCACCAGAGAAGACACCCAGCAACTGGTGATGCCCATGAATCGCAGATTTCAAGCAGTCATTGCATGCAAAAGATATACAACAAAATACTAAACATGACTACATTCATCTACATGACATTGCTGTGTCCCAAACATTATGGTACCCTGAAATGGGGGGACTATGTTTCAACACTGCTGTAATTTCTACATGGTGAAACCAAAATGTATACAAACACCCTTTAATAAAATCTGACCACGTGCACTTCAACCACATGTGATTTTTTTTCTATACAAATCTCAAATTGTGGTCGGAGGCAAATAAATAAATGATGGGTCTATGTTCCAAACATTATGGAGGGCACTGTAACATGACAAAGGTGAATCATGAAAAAAAGAGTTCCATTCTTCTTCAATCCTGAATCAATCATAAGAAACAAGTCCAATCAAATGATCTCAAGCAGCTTCAGCTGTCTCCACAATAAATCAGCCAACAGCTGATGACAGGTTCTTGATTAGTACAGGTGTCAGTGGTTATGGGGAGAAGGCAGGAAAATGGAGTTGAGAGGGAAAGATAGATTAGCCATGATCGAATGGCAGAGTAGACTTGATGGGCCAAATGGCCTAATTCTGCTCCTATAACTTTTGAACTTATCTTAGAGACATCAGGTTTCTCTAGCACGGGACACAGGGGCGATATCTGTCTCCAACCCATAGAATTTGGTCAAACAAAATCATTACTACATTTATTGAATTAACCAACCAAGTCACGTTAGAACAAGAGACATCAACACATTTTCATATCTTAAAGACATACAGAATGGTTTAGTTAGAATAAAGAGCCTGAATTGAAATGTAGTGCACAAAATAACAATGGGAATGGCACAGAATTGGGTCTAAGAAGAGGAAGAATCTGTACTTAGAAAGGAGAAGAAAATTAATTAAAAGTGATGAGGGTACAGGGATTGCACCAGAAAGGCTGGCTGATCTGTATTTAAGAGATAGAGGGGCTTAAGGTCCAAGACAGAATGTGCACCGTGGGAGGGCGTTGAAAGTGTGGTGCAATGGCTTCTTTTGATGCCTGTGCAATGATTCTCCATCACACAACGCACCATTCTTACATTGTTTCATAGGGAATCATTGTACAAGTATCAACATCAGCAATAACTTTTCTTTTTCATGGTCTCCCATGGTGAAACTGGCAACTGTGTTTTAAATGACAATGGAGTCAGGTTATTGCGGGAAGATTACCTGTAAAAAGGTTTTATTCCAACATTGATATTTTTTCGAAGACACCTTTTTTCTGCTTGTTCGTTTCCAATGTGATTTTTAGATCTCTACTTCCTGATCATAACATGTCCTGTGTTAGCACGTTTCACTTTTTATATCAATCTCATAATTTCTCTCAATTTACCTAATGGCTGCATTAGTAAAGGAGTTAAATTTAGTCTGACAAAGGGTCTTTCCCGAAACGTCACCCATTCCTTCTCTCCAGAGATGCTTCCTGTCCCGCTGAGTTACTCCAGCATTTTGTGTCTATCTTTGATTTAAACCAGCAACTGCAGTTCTTTCCTATGCATTTAGAACCCTTAGTTTTAGATGCTCTCCGTATTTACCCTGCCTCACCTCAATTTAATATTCATAATCACTATCAAATTACACTTAAGACCTCGTTCTCCAACTATTGAATCTCCCTTTATAACTTGTAAACTGCTGGGGCTCCAGTATGGATCTTTGCTGCACCCTGGTTACAGCCAACCAACTTGATTTATTGCTATTTCTCCCTGTCTGTTAGCTGTCATAATTCCTTGGTAACTATATCCAAACCAATTATTATTTTTGAAGAGTTCCATTATCCAGTCCTTAAGAACAAAATGTAAATTTTCCAATTAATTATATCATGTCAACTGGTCCCTATTTTGTCTCTTCACTTTTCTTTTTAAATATAGGTCCACCACCAATTTTCCAGAACCCATGGCTCCAGAATCTTTCAGGATCATCCGTTTTTTCAGACCAACAGAGGTCATGGCCTACGAGAGGAATTCAATGGTATTGCAACAGTCCACCTAGGCAACAGAGGAGCCGAAATATCAGCCCACAAAGACCGCCTCGAAAGTTGGCTTTTGGAACAAATCTGTTAGCCTTCAGAGCCTTGTTTGCAGGGAGCAAATTCCACTTGCCAATTGGCGATAAAATCCCAATGAGGTTGAGATTGGCCGACTCACCCAGCTTAGGCGCCACATATTCGGGGGGATTTCTGGGGGGTAGGAGAGGGGGGGGGTTCAAGTGCGCTCTAGTAATTTTGTCCGGATTAAAAGAAGTGCCGGAAATTTGGTGGCAGACCTGTTGTTCATATCATCTCCAAATTCCAAATCCCAGCCTAGCTTTGTTTTAAATTGTGGCTTGGGATTTGAACCCATAATCAGGTAATTTAGAGGCTAGAGTGCTATTAGTGTGTGACAACCAATTCCATAATCCATGTCTTACTTTAAGTTGTACAACACACACTTAAGAAACAACAAATGCTGCCATTAATCATTAATATCCAGCTCTGCACAAGCTGCTACTGAAACAGAAGCAGCAACAACAAACATGCAGAGAAGTATCCAACACTGTAGATGGAGGGTTGAATGATTACACTGGAGTAATTCAGTCTTTAAAGAAAATTACCATCTAAAGAATCCCATGTAGATCTAAGGAAAGTCAATCCTGAATAAATTCCAACAAATATCAGAATCCCCTGCTAAGTGAGACAGACACAGTGAAACAGGGTGAACATTAAATTCTCCAATTTTAGGTAACTAACCCATAAACAGCCCCCTTTCTGCTGCCCTATCACCATGAAGAAACCCCTCCCTGGTTTCTTCCCTCCAGCTCCAATCCCTTCCTTTGGCAACAACTTTTCTACCCTTGCATTTCTCAAGCCATAACTCTTTATCCTATTTATCCTTTTTGGGTTCACACATGTTTTGCCATCCCTGGCCTTTGTAAAAAAATCTGCCTATCATACCCCACCCCCCTCCTCCCCTGCCTGTGACACCCATTACTAGCCATGCTCTGTCCTCCCTCTCCTCTTTTCCCACTTTCTTCCCCCCCCCCACCTCCCCCGCAATCAACCTGAAGAAGGATTCGGACCCAAAGTCTCACCTATCCATGTTCTCCAGAGATGCTGCCTGACCCGCTGAGCATTTTGTCTTTCTACAGTGTCTATAGTGAAACAGCCACTTTATGTTATCATCCATACAGAACCTTCAAAACCAAACTCTTAAATACCATTAACAGCAGAGAGAAAAAAACATGAAAAAATATCCCCAGATTAAAATTGTAAATTTAAAAAATGTTGCACTCAGTAAGTTAGGCAGCTTTTGTGAAGAGATGCTACGCAGTTAACTTTTTGCTTGAAAGACTATTAAACATTGACACAAAACGACATTACTCTGTTTCTCGTTTAGATGGCACCTGACCAGCTGCATTGTGTATTTTCTTTTTTATTTCAGATTTCCAGCACCTGCAGTTTCTTGATTTTCTTTTTTAAATGTCTATTGGCAGCATTTGGAATTAGCAACATGTGCATTTACCTGTCAGTAGCAAGAATGTGTCATCATGTGTCCCAAACCAAAACAATGAAATTCTAACTTGCAGCAACACACAGTTGTGTAAAGATAGCACTCTGTAAAACCCGTAATATACAAAAAAAACTTCAGTATATATATGTTTTTTTAAACGGACAAATAAACAATAATCGTGCAAAGTCAAAAATAATGCCCCCAAGTCTATCTAATTCTGAGCCTATCTGGAGGTTCTAGTGTTTAATAGCCTGATTGTTGTAGGGAAGTTGTTGCTCCTAAACCTGGACGTAGTTTTCAGGTTCGATATCTTCTTCCCGATGGCAGGAGTGAAATGAGAGCATTGCCAAGTGTGGTGTAGGTCTCTGATGATATTAGATTTCTTTTTGAGGCAACAACTCTTGTGAATTCCTTCAATGGTGGGGAGATCACTACCCATGATGGACTGGACAGTGTTTACCACTTTTTGCAATCGTCTTCGTTCCTGGGCGTTCATTAAGGAGAAGTTCCTAAAATTTCAGCTATTTGCATTAAAGCGCCTTTTTAATTTAATTCTTGATTTGTAACTGCTGAATAATGTGGCCTTCATGAAATGCTGTGGCCTACGCAAAAGTATTTTTTACCAATATCTTTAGGCAGGAAGTTTTCAATACTCAATATCAAAGAAACCGCAATATACATCCAAGATCAGAACAAAGGACATGAGGTGGGAAATATGAAGATAGTTTGATGCACCTAAAAATGATTGAGAGAACAGGTTTAGGACGCGTTGACCCTGTTACAGCAGACAGCGGAGAACTTTATTAGTTATTACCAAATGGGGTCCATTGGCTACACTAGTCTTGAAAAATCACAATTCTCCCAAACTTGCTAGGCTTGGAACGCTGAAGAAAGTTGAAGAACATGGTGGCCTCATTGGTGCAGCGGTAGAGTTGCTGCTTTACAGCGCAAGAGACCCGGGTTCAATCCTTGGTGCTATCTGCACAGAGTTTTACGTTCTCCCTATGACCACGTAGGTTTTCTCCAGGTGCTCTGGTTTCCTCCCACACTCCAAAGACATACAGGTTGAAGGTATCACAAAATGCTGGAGTAACTCAGCAGGTCAGGCAGCCTGACCTGCTGAGTTACTCCAGCATTTTGTGATACCTTTGATTTGTACCAGCATCTGCAGTTATTTTCCGACAAAGACAGACAGGTTTGTAGGTTAATTGGCTTTAGTAATTTGTAAAATTGTGTGTGGGTTAGTGTTCAGGGTGATCACTGGTCGGCACGGACTTCGTGGGCCGAAGGGCTCTATATGTCTAAAGATCTTGCAGGCCAAGGACATTCTGCACTTGATAGGATCCTGAGAGTACAATGTAACCAGGTCACAGACAGGAACAAGTCACATCCCCAAAACTGTCGAGAAAAGGGTTAACAGATAACAAATAACAAAGCAGGACCACACATTTTGGAAGTTATTAAAAATACCAGACATTAAATCACCTGAAAATGCATAAATATCACCAAGTTAAAAAAAAAAAACTTTTCCTTTTCTAACCTTTCTCATTAGCGGTTGCAAGATCTCCGTTCAAATGACTGGGTTCAACCTTGTGAGGATTCTGGAGAAAGGTCTCCAAATGGAATTACTGGGGAATTCCAGCGAACTCCAGCTCTACTGTAGAATTCAATGCAGAGTTTAGCATGGGAGTTTTAACAAGATCAGGACTTTTACATCGAAGCAAGACTCGAAGTGCAGATAGAATAAAAAAGTCAGAGTCATACAACGTGGAAACAGGACCTTCAGCCCAACTTTTCCACAACGACCAACATGTTCCATTTACACTAGTCTCACCTGCCTGTGTTTTGCTCAAATCCCTCTAAAACTGTCCTATCCACGTACCTGTCTAAATGTTTATTAAAATTTGCGATAGTACCTGCCTCAACTACCTCCTCCGGTAGCTCGTTCCATACACCCACCACCCTATACTACCCGTTGGGTAAAAATGTTTCCCTCAGGTTCCTATTAAATATTTCCACCTCACCTTAAACCCATGTCAACAAGGTCACCAGTATAATCAAGGACGAGTCGCACCTTGGCCATTCTCTCTTCTCCCCTCTACCATTGAGCAAAAGGTATAGAAGTGTGAAACGCACACGTTTCAGGGAGTTTCTTCCCAGCTGTTATCAGGCAACTGAACCATCCTACCAACTAAAGAGCAGTCTTGAACTACTATCTACCTCACTTGAGACCCTCAGACCATCTTTGATTGGACTTTACTGGCTTTATCTTGCACTAAATGTCATTCACATTATTCCCTCAATCATGTATCTGTATACTATGGATGGCTCGATTGTAATCATGTATTGTCTTTCAGCTGACTGGTTATCATGCAAAACATTTCACTGTACCTCGGTACACATGACAATAATTTAAACTCAATCTCAAACAATCTTCTAAAGCAGAAACAGGGAACTGCAGATGCTGGTTTACAAAAGAAGACAGAGTGCTGGAGTAGCTCACTGGGTCAGGCAACATCTCAGGAGAACATGTACAGACGACGTTTCAGATCAGTCTGATGAAGGGTCCCGTCACCTATCCATGTTCTCCTGAGCTACTCCAGCACCTTGTGTATTCATTTATATGAAGCAGTTGGATAATTAGAATAATTAGCAGTATTGACAAAAAAATTAGATATCAAACAAACGGAAGAAAAACACAAAGGTAGATTTATCAGCTGAGATGCAGATTTGACGTTCCAGCTGTCTAACCCTAAGGGACACTGGACACTATGAGTGCCATCCAGTGGAGAGACTATGTTGCTGCATGTCCATTTAAAAACTATTATCCAGTACACTGTACAGAAACACATTTTGCTCCAATATGTAACATGGTGCAGCTTAAAATTAATTACAGCACAGATGGGAATTAGAAAACCTATTCACGTAACCATCCATATAATGTAATAGATGCTGCCTTAATTTATAGGAGAAAACATACCAAAAAACCCACATTCCTCACAAATCCATCAATTAGAAGGAGAATTAAGGCAATTTAGCCCCTTGTGCTTGTTCTGCCATTCAATTTGCACACAGCCTAAAAACACAATATTTTGTTTCAGATTTCTTTTCAATTCAAATGCCTGGTTTAGTTTAGAGATACAGTGTAGAAACAGGCCCTTCGGCCACCGACCATCTGTTCACACAAGTTCAATGTTATCCCACTTTCTCATCCTCTCCCTACACATTAGTGACAATTTACAGGGTTAATTAACTTACAAAACTGCACGTCTTTGGGATGTGGGACGAAACCTGAGCACCCGGAGGAAACCCTCGCGGTCCCAGGGAGAATGTGCAAGCACCACACAGACAGTACCCAAGGTGAGAATTAAACACAAGTCTCTGGCATTGTCAGGCAGGAGCTCTACCAGATGTGTCACAGTGCCTCTCTTGTTGGAGATGGTTATCATCTGGTAGAATGTGGAATGGATATTTGTCGTATTGGTCTTGCTACATACAGGATTGAGCAGCTTCATCTGCAAATGGAATGGAACACCCTCTACCCAACAGCACTGAGGGAATACCTTCACCAGAAGGTCTTCACTGATTTTAACTGGTGGCTCACCAAGAAACACCTCAAGATCAATAAATGTTGGCCTTGCCAACAACACCCAGATCCTGAAAAATGAACGAATTAAAAAATAAAATCAGAGGACATGAAATGTACATAATTTCAAGGATATAACTGGAACATTCATACTGCACAACTTGAAAAATCATATTTTATTTTGATTCCAGTTATTAAACCATAATCCATAATGAAGGAAAGTTAATAGATTTTAAGGGTCTGCTTCAGGTAAAATGTTGATATTGTGTTTTGTATTTGGAAAGAGAGAAAATCAAATAGTATTGGGTAGGCACTTCATGTAGATGAAATTGCTTTCATGTTAAAAACATTACTTTCAAACGATGTTTCAATTTTTAATCGCTGAGTAAAAAGACACTGAATAATTATGTAGGATAATATTTTAGCTATTCCATCAATTTTTAAATGAAAGCATTTGCTTCCATTCTGAACTACACATGAGTTTACATTTTTATGGCGAAGAGCTCAAATTGGTTGCATACCAAATAATTCAAATTAAGATAGTTCAGAATGCAGAAATTCAAAGCAAAAGAGGTGCCCATTTTGACATGGGCAAGAGTGTAAAAAATATAATATTGAACACAGTCATTCATTGCACATCATACTCAACTGCCTTTTCCCCAACTTAAAATGTTGAGCGTGTTGGGGAAAACTGAAAAGTCCAAATCACTTGTGTTACAATTTGAGTCTGATCGCTCATTAAAGGACATGGCTTCAGAAAAGAAACTGCTTGAAGTATTATAACATTATTGAGACCATTTTTTCCTGTACTTTTAAAACAAATACAAGCATTGTCACAAGAGTAATTCCAGAGTAATTCCAGAATAATTCCAGAGTAATGTATGATAAATAAACTGTTCAATATTAAATTTAGGATTATACATTGGTTTTCTCCAAGCCAGAGGAGATTTATGAAGACGAGTAATGCAAACTATACAGTTGTAGTCTGAATGCAGTCATGTGTTCACATATGCAATACAAGAAAGTGGTACAACTCAAAGTTAGGCCACCAATTCACTCCAGAGTACATTAAACCACACCCAAAAAAAGGTTACATTCCATCTTGCAACAAATTTAACCGTCACAGCCTCATAACAATGAAGCAATCTTATGAAAAGCTAATTCTGAATTTACTGCAACTCTAGTTTTGCATCTAATGAATGTTACAAAGATTATGCTTCACCCTAAAATCAAATGTTTCCACTGGAACCAAGAATCAGTTCAGCTCAAAGAAAAATGGAAAGTTATGGAAGAATGATTTTATTTGTTTTAAATTACTGAGAAATGATCCATTGGAAGCGAGCAACATCCTGATGAAAAGGACACTTGCCCCATCAAAGAGAACGTGATGTACAGGGACTACTTTTTCCCAGTTAACCTGAATGGCAAAAACAATGGCAAGACGTACATTGGGCGTGCTTCCTCCGAAATCGCCGAGTCCTCCCGGCATTATTTCTCGGAGTGGTAAGCAGAAGACAAAATTGCAAGAAACCAATTCACAAAATTCTCCAGGTAGAACTAAAAAGGCAAGAAGTGCGACAAATGTCAGTGTTGAAGAGCGACCCAGTGCTGGTTCTTGTCGCCAACATGTGAGTGCAGTTCCAATAACTGGCATAAATGTAGCACTTCAGCCAGATGCCGCTAAAGATCAAAAGAGGAGGAAATCACATAAAACAATTATTTAAATATTTTCTTGATGAATCAGGTGCACTTACAAAAGACGTGCCTAAGAGGAAAGAGCCGTGCCAACATTGTGAAGAGAAAAAGCTGGACTCTATTGTGACTTGCCTTCCTAAACATTACAGTGGTTTAAAACCAAATTCACACCAGAAAATGCAAGCCTTTTCTGTAATTTCCATGCTAACCTGCGATCAAACAAATGAGAAAGAGAACAAGAAAGGAGAAATACAGTGCCATCAAGAGGACAATTTGGCCAAGGACATCTTAAAATTGCAAAGCATTGACAGTGACTTAGAAGGCAACTCTCAGAGTGGACCCAGCCATAGCAGTCCCTCAGGATTGAGGATGAATTGTTTCCATGAAACAAAATTAAATTTAATTGAAGTTGCAAATACATCCAATTAATGAATAAGGAACAACGTGAATGACCATCAGGACGCCCAGCCGAATGGCAAAGGACCATTGGGCACGACTTGTCAATGAGAGCCACCTCCGAACTCAAGTCCGAGCCACTGGCGTCAACGGACATGGGGCTGCGTGGGCAGTCGCCAGACTCAGACAGGCAGCTGGCCGCAAAACCCACCTGGAGTGGATCCGAGGCTCATCTCACACTCACCGATAAGACTGGGAACCGGAAGGAGAGAGTCAGCAACACTAACACTGGCAGCCGCTGGACAAAGGGCCGGTAGGAGCCTTCAAGTTAGGCTGCAAGAGGCGCCCCCCCCCCTGGGTAAGAAGGCTGAAGGACCGTAGAGAGGGAGGGCGCGATTGTGAACCATATGGGGGGGGGGCAAGAGACGGTCGGGCTGAGGATGAGCCGCAGAAAACAGAGAAGGAACTGGTGGGACGGGGCACTGAGAACAAAGATGGACCATCGGGACTCTAATGAGTACTTATGCAACTATGTCGGCACCAGATACATGGCTACTCTTTGCGTACTTTAAATATTGTATGCAAAAACAGAGAATTTCACTTTACCTAGGTATATGTGATAATAAACTATCATTGAATCATTGAGCTGAAGTTCAAAGAATGGATCAACCCATTATTATTGTGTCTGATATGCTTCATCTTTGCAGGTATTAAAAGTGATCTATTTTGCTGATGGTAGAGGAATTAAAATATGGCAGGATTTTGCAGCGTGGAACTAAATTTGGAAGTGAATGAAAGTTTACTTAAAGTAGTAAATGAGCGGTCTTGTCTTTACACCAGCTGGAAACACGTGGAAACCCTGGTATAATTACATAGAGGCAGAATTTGTTTCATTTTAAAAATGGCAAAGATAAGTTAATAGAATGCACTAATAAGTTAGCTTCATAGTATAAATTGACCATTCTAGAACATTTAAGCAATCTCTTAGCAAACTGGTATATCTGAATAATAAAAAATACTGAATATTTTTTAATTGACCCAAAGTCGGAAGAAGGGTCCTGACCCGAAACGTTGCCTGTCCATTCCCTCCACAGATGCTGCCACAGAGTTGTTCCAGCACTTAGTGATGTGCTCAAGATTCCACCATATGTAGTTCCATGTGTTCATATTCTATGTGTGCATTGTGACTTATATTCATTGTGCCGATTCACTGTGGCCCAACACCCAAACTAATTTGATCCAGACAGAGGGCCGACTGAGCCGAGTTCTCTCACAAGTTAAGGGGCAACAAGCAACAACTTGATCACAGACTACTGAGGCTTTGCCCCCAGAACTGCCCGAACGCCTTGCATCTAATCGCTCAGCCAACATAGAAACATAGAAGATAGGTGCAGGAGGAGGCCATTTGGCCCTGCGAGCCAGCACCACCATTCATTGTGATCATGGCTGATCCTCCACAATCAGCAACCTGTGCCTGCCTTCTCCCCATATCCCTTGATTCTACTAGTCCCTAGAGCTCTAACTCTCTTTTAATTTATCCAGTGAAATCACATCACATTTAAAAAGCGCCTCAAATTGGTTTAGATCATTAATAACTGAAAATCAAGACAAATATTTAAAAAATACAACATATTTCCTTTTTTATTCAAAACTAGTAACGTCATTTAAATGAAAGGGGATGTGGAACCTACCCTTGCCACAGCTGGTCTAAGGGAGGATGAAAAGTACATCCGGCTCATCAGCTCAGCACACAATGCTCTCTGCTCCAGTCATCTCTTACTTCCATTGTTCAATCCACATATTTGGAAGTCAAAAGGAGGAGCCAACTCACAAGGACGATATGACTGGCAGTTCTCCAAGGAATTACTCCCTAGTATTCAGCACTATTTGGTTTATGAGAAGCAGCTTACCCTGTAAAATACATCTAGCTAAGTTACATTTAATATAAATAGGAGCCAATGCATTGCATTAATATATTTCCTGGTCAAGATGGCAATTATCCCATGATAATTATCCTTTGACCTGCTACAGTCCATATGGTTCTCTGGTCCAACAATGAAAAATAGTCTTGATCATACTTTTCTTGAACAGTTTTCTAAAGCAAATAATACATAATCTTGGACAGCTCTCGAGATGTCAACACAATTAAACATCTGCAGCCTCTAGTGTCCTCATTTTGCTACTCCACTGAAAATTCTCTTCAAGGCATGCTGGTTTTCAAATAGTTCTCCTCCTCTCTTTGAGGGGTGTTCGGGAAGTCCCCCTCTCGCGTTTCTGCTGTACTTCTGCTCAAGTCTTGATGCAGGGCCTCAACCTCCCTTGGCTTCTATAGACAATGCCTGACCCACTGAGTTGCTCCAGCAGTTTATATTTTGCTTCAGTTCCCAGGTTTTGCAGTTTCTTGTGTTTCTACTACTCTCCTGGTGTTCTTGTCAAATGTCTTATTTTTTACCAAATACATTAATTTCAAGAATTTGGCATAACAATGGCATGATCCACATTCTCTCAATTTATCTGAGAAAATTACTGTGAAATTGGTTTATTCCTTGTCTGCACTAAATCTTCATTGCACATCAATTTATTTTATAATTTGTGCCATTTCAAATGATCTATATTCTCTGATATTTATTTATAGGCCTTTTGTACAATAAATAAAATGCACTAGAGCAGGTTTATATATAATAGCTCAGGCTTCGGATGGCCTTAATACAACTAAAAGTGTGCAATAGTTTTTGAGGTATGCAATGTACTTGATGAGAATTCTGAGTGTCTGTCTCACCATATACAAAACACTTTACAGTAAAACAGTTGCTATGATCTTTGCATTTAGCCAATTCTGCACACTAAAGGAAGAGGAATGAATTTCTTATCATTACAGCATTCTGACAGCATGTACTTAGTGAATTAAGCCATATGTACAGTAATACAATATTACTCAAAAGTGACACTAGATCTGGTGAGATCTATTTTCTTATACTAGATCTGGTGAGGATATTTATGTTCAGATACAATTCGTATTGGACTTTGGTAATATTAATGACTTTTTGACACATATTAAGTCATACCAATCTGACATAGGTGAAGCCGTACAAATTAATTTTTGTGGCGAACCAAATGCGCACAGAAACAGGTAAATCAAAACTGCTTTCCCCCAGAAATCCTAGCGGCAAAATGTCAATGATCTCACCTGGACAAATCAGTGCAAAATCATTTTTAACTATCACCCTAATCATGCAAGTTCTGGTGTTTATTGTTAGAACAGTGACTATTCACTGCTGTGCCAGTGAAGTACTGTTTCAGTGTCATTCAATACATAAATCATGTGTGACTAATTGGGAATAGAGATGTAGTTAACTGCATTTTTAATTGGTAAATAAGAAGCAATTAATAGCAGGGGTATTTCATGAGTTCATAGGGAAAGAGCAAGATGAAAGGCACCGTGTTGCATGAACATTATAATCTAAACCACTAGCTGCTGTGGACCCGTTGGGTCCAAACCTCTCCTGCATTGGTGTAGCACCCTCTCCTCCCCCACCCCCCCCATTCCCCTCCCCCCTTCACTCACCCACTCCATCCCCCCCCCTCCTACCCCCTCCCCACTCCATCCCCCCTCAACCCCCCATAAAACTCCCCCGGGGCCGGGGGCAGGCGAGGGGGAGCCACTTACCCCAGCCCCGGGTGGCCATCGTGACGGCCAGCAGCAGGAGAGCTCTCCTCAGCCCCCCCCCCCCCCCCGTTGGCCGCCACTCCCGTCACTCGGGCAGGTCCCACCCCCCTCCAAGCGGCAACCCTCCCCCAACTGCGTACGTGCGGATCCGACGGCCATCTTACCGTTGTGACGCAAGATGAACACATAAGTATTCAATCAACGGGCCCCAACTGCGCAGACGTGGATCCATTGGGTTCCTATTGTGATGTCGAACACGGAGGTATTACTGCGCAGGCGCGGCTGACGGGCAAGGCAAGGGGGAGCGATTTATTAAAGTTTAAAAAGTGATTTATTAAAGTTTAAAAAGTGAATAACTTTTAAAATATAACAACCATTTGAACTGCAGGCCAATGGTAAGATGTGCCTAAATTTTTGTGCTATCGTGTACCGATTTTGCTGTATTTCGGGAACAAACTGACATACAAATGAACATATGTACGAATATACATACAAGATGAGTTTTAGTAATATACTAGACCAAGTGGACCCGTTGGGCCCAAACCTCTCCTGCATTGGTGCAGCACCCTCTCCCCCCCTTCCCTCCCATTCCTCTCCCCCTCCCTCCCCCTCCCCATTCCCCTCCATCCCCCTCAAACCCCCTTATCCTCCCTCCTCCCCCCCTCCCTCTCTCCTCCCCCTCCACCTCCATATCCTCCCTCAACCCCCCATATCCACCCTCCTCCCCTTCCCCTCCATATCCTCCCTCCTCCCCCCTCCCTAGTAGATTTAAACTTTAAACCGTGAATCACTTCAAAAATATAACACCGATTTCAATGAAACTTTCCATTAGCCCAAAGGGACGACGGTGAGTAAGGTGGGCCTAAAATTGTCGCGCTATCGTGTACCGTTTTGGCTGAAGTTCGATCACAAACAAACGAGAGTTTTAGTATATAGATACTAGACCAAGTGGACCCGTTGGGCCCATCCCTCATAGAGGGGGGACAGGGAAGGGGAGAGGGTGCTACTCACCTCAGCCCCATGGCGCCAGCGCTGCAGCCAGAGCGACCCGTGGACCCAATGTCTCTCCTGTATTGGTCCAGCACCCTCACCCCCCTCCACTCAATCCCTCTTATCCCCCCTCCTCCCCCCCACTCACCCACTCCACCCCCACTCCCCTCTCCGCTACTTCTCCTCCACTCTAACACTCCCTCCTCCCCTCCCTACCCCCACTCCCCCCTTCTCCCCCACCCCTACTTCTCCCACTCCCCCCACTCCAAACCCCTCACCCCAACCCCAAGACCCCAACCCCCACGCCCCAACCCCCCCACCCCAACTCCAACCCTCGAACCACACTCACCCACCCCATCCCCTCTCAACATAAATGGGCCCACCGTGGAACCGATGGCGGAGAAAGCCACTTACTGTGCCCCGTTCGTGTAACGCTGATCGGCAGCGAGCGACCATCTTGTTAGACCAGGTGGGAAGTGGCGCCGTGGCCATGCGAGGAGGGAAAAAGCACTGACCTCGGCCCAGTTTCTCCTGCGGGGCTGAAGTGTCTCCTGTAGCTCGGCTGCGATCTGCGGCGGGGAACAGTGGCGACAGCATGGACCCGTTGGCGGGCGGGGAGTGTCTCTCGGGGCCGTGGGTGGGCCAGAGTGGACAGAGAGAAGGCACTGATCTCGGCCCCATTTCTCCTGCGGGGGCATGAAGCCGAAGCCGAAGCCTCTCCTGCAGCTCAGCTGCGATCAGTGGGAAGCGGGTGCGAGAGGCAGCCATCTTGATGGACCCTGTGCCGCCGCCTCGGCCGCGCGCTGCATTGTGGGAGGAAGGTCAGGCGCAGGGCATGCCGGGACGGCATGCGGGTGCCGGTCCTCCCGCTGGTCCTCCGAGGGAGGGGGAGGAGCGCATTTATTAAAGTTTATAAGGTTAATTGTTTTTGAAAAGTAACGAATGTGGGCCCACACCATGCACCATGAGTAAGTTGGGTATAAAATTGTGGCGCTATCATGTACCGTTTTGGACGAGTAGCGCCCCAAACTATTTTCGGCCAAAAAACGACCCCAGAGTTTTAGTAATATATAATAATAGATGGATGTTATAAAATAGTTGCAAGTGTGCTGTACTGAAATGAATTGCCATATTCACGTATAATTAAGTTAACAATTTTTATACATAACATTTCTCTATTTAATATTCGATCTTAGAATTTTCATTTTGAAGAAGTCAATTAAACACCAACAAAAATACATTGTCTTTATTTTTGAAGGGAATACAGCATTTTAAAAATGCTCATGATATGAGTTGTGACACAAATAGGCAACAAATTGGTGGTATTATGTATGGGAATTTGAGACTTGTTTGTACTTCCAAATTTGGCAGAAAACAGCATTAACTACAGTTAATATCTGCTTAATCACAATTCAGAGGGAACCATTCCCTAAATTTACTGGTTGTTTGTGAGTGCTTGACATGTACGAATTGACTGCCTTGTGTGAACCCTTTGGTACGAATAACCATCTTGTGAAATGTAGTCACAGTCACACAGCACAGTAACACAGCCTTCAACCTAACCTGTCCACGACGACCAAGATGCCCCAAATAAGGTAGTCCCATTTGCCCACTTTTGGCACATGTTCCACTAAACCTTTCCTATCATGTACCTGTCCAAGTGTCTTTAAAAAGCTGTTATTGTAGCTGCCGCAACCATCTCCTGTGGCAGTTTATTCCATAGACCCAACAGTCTCTGAGTGAAAAAGTTCACCCGTAGGTTCCTATTAAATCTTGCCCCTCTCACCTTAAACATGTTATTGATTTCCCTACCTTAGGTGCATTCACCCTATCTATTCCCCCCATGATTTTATTCACCTCAGCCTCATGTGCTCCAAGGAATAAAGTCCCAGCCTACCCAACCTCTCCCTGTAACTCAGCCCTTCAAGTCCTGGCAACATGTCCTTCCAGCTTAATGACATCCTTCCTACAACAGGGTGACCAAAACTGAGCACAGTATTCAAAATGCAACCTCAAAACATCTTGCGCAACTGTAACATAATGTCCCGATTTCTACACGCAATACCCTGACCAATGAAGGCCAATGTACTAAAAGCCTTTTTGACCACCCAATCTACCTGTGACACAAGATAGTCATAAGTGAGAGGTGCGGAATTAGGCTATTCAGCCCATCAAGTCTACTCCGCCATTCAATCATGGCGGATCTATCTCTCCCTCCTGACCCCATTCTTCTTCCTTCTCCCCACAACCCCCGATACCTGTACTAATCAAAAATCTATCTATCTCTGCCTTAAAAACATCAATTGACGGCCTCCACAGCCTTCTGTGGCAGATAGGATGATGGATAGGAATTAGGAATTTATCTTGGTATTATTTCGGACATGATACAGCACTCTATCCCACTACATTTCCTCCTGGATTTCTGAAAATAAATAAAATGCTTGCTCTGAGAGGCAATCCCAGTCCAGCCATCAATTTCTTCATTTCAAATAAAAACTTTGCACTTTGTTCCTCTCCAATCTCCCAACTACAATCCTACATATTCTTCCCTTCATTCTATATTTCAGTAATGTTGAAATCAAGACCTGTCCAACTTGGACATCCTTTTTAGACCGTCAGAACGGTTGAATTGCATGAGTTGCTGCCTCAAGCTCTGAAATGTTATGATTGGCATTGACTTCGCACTTTTTTTATGATTTACTTTAAAAGTTTTAAACTTAGGTGGTTTTGAATCCTGTTGATATTTAAAAAGCAAGCTTTCAGCAAACCAACCTAAGGCAGCCTGTGGTGATTTCACCTACTGAAGACATGTTTCCCTTACTACTGGGTAGGCAGACTTCCTATTTGAACGTTTGGTGCTAGAGTTGATCATCACCTGTAAGGAGACTTCAACATCGGTGTTAGAAGTGTCCTCCATACTTCGGACACGATGTTACGCTTACGTGGACCCAGAGATGAATCTGTGAAAACAAAAATGTTAATTTTAATATGGGTTTGCAAACTGCAAATAAATTAAATTACTGCAGTAAAATTATTGTAGATGAGGAAAGATCACTTACATTAGACATCGGCATATTGTTGGATTTGCAATACTTTCGACCTACACTTGCATGCTTGTATTAATGGACAATGAGCTTTACAGTAATAGGTATTATATTTGGAAAATGCATGGAAATTATTCTATGACTTACCAGATATCTCAGCAGTTGCAGAAGAGTAGATGGTTGTCTTTACACCTTGGTCTGTAGAGATGAATTATGATATCTCACAAAAGATTTTATAGGTTGCCAGCTGGTACTACTTTCACCCTGCATTCTGCTGATTTTTGAGATTATTATTTATTAAAATCAAAATCTGATAGATATTCAGAAGCTTAAATGTCCACTTACCAAATGATGCTAAGCGTCACGAAAAAAAATTGATCTGGGGTTCTTTATGTTTGAATAGCAGGTTTTCCATAGTCCATCAATATATTAAAAGGGTCACTTTTACATCAATTAGAATCCTGGGTCATTTAAGTGGCATTCCTTTTATTGACAATACTGCGCCCAGTTGTGTTACTGGCAGTATATCCCTCTCTGTTCTTCACAATTTGTCCAAAGCTTTTACATGCATGTTGACACCATACTTTCACCGATGCTTCCAAGATATTAGTCAGATGAATCAGACATCTTTTGCCTAGTTCTATGCTAATCTCTCAGACAAATAAATTTATTGCAGTACTTAGTTCCCACTCTTGCACAATTACCTCTGGTGTCCCATGACCCATGCGGTTTATATGAACTTTAGCAAAGCTTTTGGCAAGGTAGTCTGATCCAGATCTAGACTTTAGAGATACAGTACGCAAACAGGCCCTTCAGCCCACCGACTCTGCGCCGACCAGCGATCACCCCGTACACTAGCACTATCCTACACACTAAGGACAATTTACAATTTTTACCAACGCCAATTAACCTACAAACCTGTGCGCCTTTGGAGTGTGAGAGGAAACCAGAGCACCTGGAGAAAATACACAGTCACAAGGAGAACGTACAAACTCCATACAGACAGCACCCATTGTCAAGATGGAACCCAGGCTGGAAGGCAGCAGCTCTACTGCTACGTCACTGTGCCGCCAATAATTGGATATTATCCAATTTCCTCTTGAAGGTCCCAATGAAACCTGCCTCTACCACACCTGTAAGAGCTTTTCCCAGAATTCAACCATACAGAGGACAAAGAAATCTCCTTTCTGTCACTCGATCCACTTCATCTTTATTTTGTATCTGTGACCTCTGATCTTCAACCCTGCTGCTCTTCAAAAACAACTGCCCTAGCTTCTCCAATTTATCATCCTAACTGCAGTCCCTCATTTCAAGTCTCATAATTCTTTTCTTGAACCTCTCTTAGTGTTCATCCTAACCAGAAACTCTGAATGAACAAGGATTCACTCTCTGTTAAAGTCCAGATTAGTTTAGCTTAGTGATACAGTGCGGAAACAGGCGCATTGAACGAACGAGTCACGCCGAGCAACAATCCCTGTACACTCGGTCTATCCTACAGACTAGGGACAATTTACAATTATTGCCAAAGCTAAATGAACCTGCAAACCTGTACATCTTTGGACCGTGGGACGAAACCAGAGCACCTTGGAAAAACCCACGCAATTGTGGGGAGAACATACAAAGTCAGTACAGGCAGCACCCTTAGTCAGGATTAAACCCGGGTCTCTGGCACTGGAAGGCAACAACTCTACTGTTGCGCTACCGTGCCGCCCTCAGTCCTGAGGCATTAAAAAAGGATGACCCCTTACTGTACAAGAAGGCTAAGTAGGACTCTGTAAGCTATCCGGTATGCTAAGAGAGAATTCCTGAACAAGCCAGAGGTTTAACTTAATCAAGCACATGTCAGGCGACTATTAAAATCCCAAGCTGCAAGGTGAAATTGGAGGCACTCTCTGGCAGTGGCACATCTCTACCACATATAGCTCAATGCCTTTTATACTCGTGTTGAACACAGAAACAAAATTCCACCAAGGCGCAACCCCCTCCCCCATCCAGTGGCTCTGTCAATACATCTCAAAGGCAGCAGTTAAACTCTCACAAAGCCTACAGCCCAGATGGAGATCCTGGATGAGATGTGACATCATGCGCCAATCCACTGGCCACAGTGTTCGCTAACATCCTCAACTGTACTTCAGCAGTCTCCTGTCCCCACTGCTTCAGGGAAACATCCAGCATTCCAGTCCCCCAAAAAAGTGCCGTGACCTGTCTCAATGAGTATCTCTAACATCATCAATAGCAAGGTTTTTATTCACAAAATGCTGGAGTAACTCAGCAGGTCAGGCAACATCTCGGGAGAGAAGGAATGGGTGACGTTTCGGGTCGAGACCCTTCTTCAGACTGAATACTCCAGCATTTTGTGAATAAAAACCTTCGATTTGTACCAGCATCTGCAGTTATCTTCTTATATCATCAATAACAAAGTACTTTGAAAGATTGGTAAAGGCTTACATCTGTGTCATTCTGTCAGACAATCTAGACCCATTGTTATTTAAGTGCAGAAAAAATAGGCCATCTCCCGAACACCACATCAAAGATGCCTGGCCATTCCCTTTTCTCTCTTTGACCTACTGGGAGAGGATACGGGACCTTGAAAGCCCAGATGTCCCAGAGTTGACAACAGCTGTTATCAGACTCCTGAACCAATCGCCCTTTTCATACATTATTGCTTTTTGTATTTGCACCACTTCAGATTGCACTACAACCTTTTCACTATTCTGCTACTTGCTTTGGCCATTGTATTTATTGTTATATCTATCATTATAATGTGTAGGAAGATAGAGACAAAAAGCTGGAGTAACTCAGCGGGTCAGGTAGCATTTCGGCTCGAGACTCTTCTTCAGACCCAATTATAATATATAAGAAGATAACTGCAGATGCTGGTACAAATTGAAGATATTTATTCACAAAATGCTGGAGTAACTCAGCAGGTCAGGCAGCATCTCGGGAGAGAAGGAATGGGTGACGTTTCGGGTCGAGACCCAATTATAATATAGTTCATTCTAAAAACTTCATGCAAACAAAGCATTTCAATGCACTCTAGTGTATAAGACAATAAACTAATCTGAATTTAATCAGAATCTAACAGCTTCACATCCTTCTGATAATGCGGAAAACAGAACTGAACACCATTCAAATGCCTCAACTTTGGTCATATGTCTGTTACGTAGCTTCTTCTATCAGGCAATGTGCAATTACTTTACCCGTACACCACCATTGAGTTGGGCCCAGTATTTTATTAAGGTTTAGCACAATGGCCTTTTATACTCCCCCCCCCCCCCTCCCCTTTAAACAGAAATCCTGTATGATGGTACCACTGGGACATGCCGTCCTTCTCCCTCTTTAAACCACGTTACTCTTATTACTTCCCATCCATACACCACTCTCACCAGTTTGACAAGCAACCATTCACCTTCTTCTGTTGTCTGTAACTTAACTAAGTTTGTATTCAAAGTCCTTTTCTGCCAAATGCCTCAACTTTGGCCATAAGTCTGTTATGTGGCATCTTCTATCAGGCAATGTGCAATTACTTCACCCTTACAACTCTGTTACCTCTTCAAAAATACTTTTATCCAATTGGTTAAACATCATTTTTCATCAATAAAATCCATGCTAGTTTGCCTTAATCACAAATAACTATTAATCCTGCCGAGGATCAATATTTCCAAATGTTTTCCCTCCATCAAGATTAAACTGACTCGGTTAATTCTTACTCCATTTTTGAACAAGGGTGTAATATTTGCCCTCTCACACCCGCAATCTTCAAAGAGCATCAAAATATGTTGGTACCCTTGCCTCCTGATTTCCTCCCATATTTCATTCCTAATCCTACAATGTATAAAACTGTAATAAAATCAAACCTCCCGAAATACCCAGCTCCTCGTCTTTATTTCGGGCCTCTTTCGAAGCGCCACAGTAGGATACAAACTCTGTTCCTGGTGACAGGATAGTTTTATCCTCAGTCAGCCCCACTCCAATCATTTATTGTACTCTTCCTATTTTTTTTTACCTACGTAACACTTACGGATCCAAGTTAAGGAAAACCTCAATTTTAAGATTCTCAGCACCATTTTCAAATTTAAGTGTGATCTTCTCGGCCCAACAACTCTCCAAGGTCCCAACTCCGTCAATTTTAGCCTTTTGATCATCCCAAAATGGAATTGTTCTATAATTGGCAGCCCTACTTTCAGCTGCCAAGGCTCTAAGCTCTCGCATTCTCCCCTCAAAACCCAACTCTATACATAAAGATACTTTCGATTTCTCTCACCAAGCTTTTCATCATCCACCTTAATTGTGCCTTTGTTGGCTAACTCCTGTGATTCTGGTTGCTATATTAAGAAGTGCCATTACAACAACTCATGTAATTATTACAAGCTTATACGTAACAAAGCACAAACTGTAATTAATAGACGTAAGTAATTGCTTGATTAAATATCTTTTTTAAACATGCAAAATTGAAATAGGTGCAAATGATTTTGTGTAAACTAAAATAATCAACATTACAAATATTAAAAATATGTTTCATTCCTTTATCTAGTATTAAAACATGATCGTACTTGTAATGGGAGCAAAGACATTTGCAACTCTAAGCCCAAAAATAAGACTTGAAGGAATATATTTAAAGTTAATCTTTTAGCAGGCACACAGTTTTTTTACTAGGTTAGGAATTTGTAGGAAAATTAAAGGTTAAAAAAAGAACTGCCCTCGGTAACATCCCAAAATAGTTATCATCCAATAAATAAATACAATTGACACAAAAATGGGAGGATCAGCCACTGAATGCGTCCATATATATATATACCTTCAACCACTGAAGGTCACCTCACCTTCTGTCTCCTTTCTCTGTTCGTTTACTTATTTACTTATTTATCTATTTATTCATTTCTCTATGTTCTCTAAATCTCTGTAAAGCGTCTTTGAGTATATGAAAAGCGCTATATAAATAAAATGCATTATTATTATTATTATTATTATTATTATTATTATTATATCAACAGTGCATCCAAAAGCAAACTGAATAATGACTGCAATTCTGTCCATGATTTGCTGCGGCATAAAGGGAACAACTCTACTCATCTTCAGATTGTGCAAAGGAGGCCAGTCCTTTATTTATTACCTCAATTCAAGTACAACAAATTACTCTCTCAGCATTGCACCAAAATACTAACATAGGTTTTATGTCCAAGTGTATGAATGACGGTTTGCACAACTGCGACATGACTTCCAAACTCTCATACTCAATGCCTACCAGGCAAACATACTCAAGGCCTTTTATACCACCCTATTCACCTGCATTGCCACTTTCAGCCAAGGTCCCTTTGTATATTAAAGCTCTTAAAGTCCCTGCCATTTACTCTACATGTCACGCCAGAATCTGATAGTGCAGTACATCCCTCGCCTGGATTTAATAGACAATAGACAATAGGAGGAGGCCATTCGGCCCTTCGAGCCAGCACCGCCATTCAATGTGATCATGGCTGATCATTCTCAATCAGTACCCCGTTCCTGCCTTCTCCCCATACCCCCTGACTCCGCTATCCTTAAGAGCTCTACCCAGCTCTCTCTTGAATGCATTCAGAGAATTGGCCTCCACTGCCTTCTGAGGCAGAGAATTCCACAGATTCACAACTCTCTGACTGAAAAAGTTTTTCCTCATCTCAGTTCTAAATGGCCTACCCCTTATTCTTAAACTGTGGCCCCTTGTTCTGGACTCCCCCAACATTGGGAACATGTTTCCTGCCTCTAACGTGACCAACCCCTTAATAATCTTACACGTTTCGATAAGATCTCCTCTCATCCTTCTAAATTCCAGTGTATACAAGCCTAGTCGCTCCAGTCTTTCAACATATGACAGTCCCGCCATTCCGGGAATTAACCTAGTAAACCTACGCGGCATGCCCTCACGCCCACGCAAGAATATCCTTCCTCAAATTGGGAGACCAAAACTGCACACAGTACTCCAGGTGCGGTCTCACTAAGGCACTGTACAACTGCAGGACCTCTTTGCTCAACTCCTCTTGTTATGAAGGCCAACATTCCATTGGCTTTCTTCACTGCCTGCTGTACCTGCATGCTTCCTTTCAGTGACTGATACACTAGGACACCCAGATCTCGTTGTACGTCCCCAGTTCCTAACTTGACACCATTCAGATAATACTCTGCCTTCCTATTCTTACCACCAAAGTGGATAACCTCACACTGATCCACATTAAACTGCATCTGCCATGCATCCGCCCACTCACACAACCTGTCCAAGTCACCCTTTCATTCTGAAAGGGACCCATTTATCCCCACTCTTTGCTTTCTGTCTGTCAACCAATTTTCTATCCATGTCAGTACCCTACCTCCAATACCATGTGCTCTAATTTTGCCCACTAATCTCCTATGTGGAACCTTGTCAAAGGCTTTCTGAAAGTCAAGGTACACCACATCCACCGGCTCTCCCCTGTCAATTTTCCTGGTTACATCCTCAAAGAATTCCAGAAGATTAGTCAAGCATGATTTCCCCTTCGTAAATCCATGCTGACTCGGAACAATCCTGTTACTACTATCCAAATGCTCCGCAATTTCGTCTTTTATAATTGACTCCAGCATCTTCCCCACCACTGATGTCAGACTAACTTGTCTATAATTTCCCGTTTTCTCTCTCCCTCCTTTCTTAAAAAGTTTGACAACATTAGCTACCCTCCAATCCACAGGAACTAATCCTGAATCTATAGAACATTGGAAAATGATCACCAATGCGTCCACAATTTCTAGCGCCACTTCCTTAAGTACTCTGGGATGCAGACCATCAGGCCCTGGGGATTTATCAGCCTTCAGTCCCATCAGTCTACCCAACACCATTTCCTGCCTAATGTGGATTTCCTTCAGTTCCTCCGTCACCCTAGGATCTCTGGCCACAAGAACATCTGGGAGATTGTTTGTATCTTCCTTAGTGAAGACAAATCCAAAGTACCGGTTCAACTCGTCTGCCATTTCCTTGTTTCCCATAATAAATTCCCCCGCTTCTGTCTTCAAGGGACCCACATTTGCCTTGACTATTTTTTTCCTCTTTACATACCTAAAAAAGCTTTTACTATCCTCCTTTATATTATTAGCTAGTTTACCCTCGTACCTCATCTTTTCTCCCCGTATTGCCTTCTTAGTCATCTTCTGTTGCTCTTTAAAAGAGTCCCAGTCCTCTGGCTTCCTACTCTTCTTTGCTTTGTTGTACTTCTGCTCTTTTATTTTTATGCTGTCCTTGACTTCCCTTGTCAGCCACGGGTGTCTCTTATTCCCCTTGGAATCTTTCCTCCTCTTTGGGATAAATTGATCCTGCAACTTTTGCATTATTCCCAGGAATACCTGCCATTGCTGTTCCACCGTCTTCCCTGCGAGGGCCTCCTTCCAGTCAATTCTGGCCAGCTGCTGCCTCATGCCTCTGTAATCCCCTTTGCTATACTATAATACTGACACTTCCGATTTTCCCTTCTCCCTCTCAATTTGTAGAGTAAAACTTATCATATTGTGATCACTGCATCCGAATGACTCTTTTACCTCGAGTCCCCTTATCAGATTTAAATGCATCTGCCATTGCCTCTTCCCAACTTTCCAGCCTGTGCATATCCCACCATATATACGTTGACCACATTTGTTACTATTTACAACTCAACCATTTTTTTTGTTGTCTGCCAACTTACTAATCAGATCACCTACATTTTCCTCCAAGTTATTTATGTATATATATTATATACAAAGGCCCCAAAATTGATCCCCACAGTAGATGACCCCTTCCACCTTCTGCTGTCTATCACCACTCGGTTTGACAACAAGCCTCAGATCTCCTGTGCCTTAAACTCTGGACCAGCCTATCATGCAGGACCTCATGCAAACCTCATCTACAATGCTGTCTTTATTAAAGGTCTTATTACCTCCTAAAAGAATTAGATTTGCGAGATATGATCTCCCCTGCACAGAAACCATGTGGACTCCCTGGCTTTCCAAGTGAACATTAATCATGTCCCTCAGAATCTCCTCCAGTAACATCCATGCCACTGGTCAAGGGTTCACAGACCTACCATTTTCAGGTTCATTCCCGCTGCCCGCTTCAAAAACTCTCTTGGATGTAATTCCTCCGGTTTTTAAATATTTATCAGTCCTAACTCCACTCTTAGAGTCACCTTAATAGGCACTGCTATACCAGATTCCTTAACCATTTCAAATCTCACTGGGATTTACTCTGCAAATAGAAATCACAGCTGCACACTGGAACATGTCATACATGCCTCAACAGGTTCCTGAGCAACAACCTCAAAATGACAGTTCAAAGGAAGAAAGTAATGGTATGAAGGCCACTATGATTCTTGTCCATTCTTAAAGCTGTACATTTAATTCAGCAATGGGTTGGCAATTATGTGCTACAATTTCCTTTGAGCAAACTAATCCAATCAAGTTTTCAAACTATGTCATTCACTCCATTTTTTACAATCTCCATGCAATATTCTTATTGCACCCTGCTGCATTAAGATTATAGCAGTACAATACACAAATTCCTGAATTTTGCATGTTAGAAGTTTTAAACTTGCTAATGACCTGCACTAGCCCAGAGAAACATAGAAAATAGGTGCAGGAGGAGGCCATTCGGCCCTTCGAGCCAGCACCGCCATTCATTGTGATCATGGCTGATCGTCTACAATCAATAACCCATGCCTGTCTTCTCCCCACATCCCATGATTCCACTAGCCCCTAGAGCTCTATCTAACTCTCTCTTAAATCCATCCAGTGATTTGGCCTCCGCTGCCCTCTGTGCCAGAGAATTCCACAAATTCACAACTCTCTGGGTGAAAAAGTTCCTTCTCACCTCAGTTTTAAATGGCCTCCCCTTTATTCTAAGACTGTGGCCCCTGGTTCTGGACTCGCCCAACATTGGGAACATTTTTCCTGCATCTAGCTTGTCCAGTCCTATTATAATTTTATATGTTTCTATAAGATCCCCTCTCATCCTTCTAAACTCCAGTGAATACAAGCCTAATCTTTTCAATTTTTCTTCATATGACAGTCCCGCCATCCCACGGATCAATCTCGTGAACTTACGCTGCACTGCCTCAATTACAAGGATGTCCTTCCTCAAATTAGGAGACCAAAACTGTACACAATACTCCAGATGTGGTCTTACCAGGGCCCTATACAACTGCAGAAGAACCTCTTTACTCCGATACTAAAATCCTCTCTTTATGAAGGCCAACATGCCATTAGCTTTCTTCACTGCCTGCTGTACCTGCATGCCAACTTTCAGTGACTGGTGCACAAGGACACCCAGGTCTCACTGCACTTCCCCCTTACCAAACCTTACACCATTGAGATAATATGTATCAAACATATCAAAGTTAACCACACGTTTTAAAAATGAATTAATTATGATCACTTTTGCATTATTATGCACCAATGCAGATTAATATAGTTCAGTTTTTAGCATAGCTTTCAAAGATTGAGCTATTCTCCAATGGATTTCCTGACTTAGAGTTAAGGGCCTGTCCCACTTAGGTGATTTTAAGGCGACTGCCAGCGACTAGGCTGTCGCCGAACGTTCGCCGGGGTGTTGCGGGTATGATCGTGAGGAGTCTTCAATGAATCGCAGCGGATCTCGGCGCGTCGCAGTAAACTTTTCCAGATAGAAATTTCTCGGCGACAGCTGGCTTGTCGCCAGGTATCGTAGCTTATTGCGGGCGCTGTCGCATGCTGTCCCCAGGTTTGCTAGGTTGTCGCAGATGCATTTCAAAGCACGTAATATTAAATTAAGAAAAGGCATTTGAAGATACCAGAAGATAGTTTTGTTTAACCAATTTATTTACCGTCAGGACATTTGACAGGTAGATTGGAGGCAACAGTTTGACGGTCAGATAAGCGTGGGAATTTCGCGATGTTTCCGAAGACGGTGTAATTTCTTAGCCAGGTGCTAGTTTCACAAAAAGAGTAACTTGTATTGACCTGACTCGGCATTGTCGTGGTCATTGTCGTAGGGTAAAAGAAAATTTTGGCGATCTGCTACGACTTTGACAGTCACCGACAATCGCCTAAAAAAAAAGATCGCCTGAGTAGGACAGACCCTTTATTATAATCGTATACACATTAGCAAATTAGCAGAAAGCATGCTCCTCTTTATTTATGACATCAGCTGTAAAGAAATCTTTGACAACCTAAACCACAACCGATTGTTGCATCATTCTTTAAATTCCTGGTCTAATACATTGCAACACAGTTAGAAAACCAACTTCTTCTATGCCATCCATAAAAAAATTAGGCCTGAAGATGCTCTCAAATTCAGGACAATGGGTTACGTACGAAATATACAAAGATCCCAAAGAATGCATTGTCTCAAAAAAAATTAACGAAATAAAGCCAGATTTTGAATGTAAAATAATCCTACTGAATGATCACAGCAGAATTTCTAGGCAATTTCCGAGCAAGATCAGTGATCTTGACGTTTATTTGGAAAATATGAAAAAGCGAGTTCAGTATTACAACTGCGCATACGTGAGTTTTCCCAGGTCATGGGTCATTCGGTATAAACATTCTCGTCAGCTGAGCGATTGTGTATATACTTCTTCTTCTTCTTAAGCCCTTTGCTCCTCTAGGGAGCATAGGCCATTGACAAATGTCCTCTACCTCACTCGGTTATTGGCGGTTCTTTCGAGATCTCCCCAGTTGAGCCCACTCCCAGACATGTCTGCCTGGACACCTCTTCGCCAGCTGTTCCTGGGGCGACCACTTTTCCTTTTTCCTTGGGGGTTCCATTTCAGGGCTTATATTGTGTATATACATTTGGTCGATAATTGTTTTGACCTGCGTTTCATACGTATTTTCCAGATTTGCTTTTCGACGTAAGAAAATACTGCTTTCAAAACTATTAGCTAGATGTATTTATGGTTCATTTGTGCAAAACTATGATGATTTTGGTAGCTATAGGCCTTGCCTTCTTTGTAGTTGCTAAGCTGGTGAGATTTCAGTGAAGTAGCTGGCTGATTAGCATCATCATAACTGACATGATTTGACAGCTCAACGATGGATGTGAGAGGCCAGCAGTTTAGTCCTTTCAGTTCTCCAAGCCATCCATCTTTCAGTTCGCTCATGGGATCGGGAACAATTTTTTCTTCACATTTCAAGAGTTCCTTGTATTGATCAGCATGATGACCGTTTTCTTCACCAGCAGTCGGTAGCACGTGCTTCTTCATGTACGATGCAGCGTAAGCAAGAGTAGCGAGTTCGTCTTTTCGTCCCATCTTTTTCAACCCCCTGCCCGTTAAAAAACGCTTCAAAGCTTTGACTTTCCATCGCAGAAAATCATCCAGTGTCATATCATCATCATCATTTGGGTCAGCCATAACCAATATAAGATACAAAGAAGTCGAAAACTCAGACCGAAAATGTTATTTTTACAGAGTTCCACCCAATACATACACGCAGCTTATACAGCGCTGCATTCGCTTTCACTAGCAACACCCTTTGTTTATCCCGAATGACCTTCAGACCTCCCAACATTTGATTTTATAAATTCAGAATTTTGATGTCCAAAATTCAGAATTTTACATAAAAATTCATAATATGGCGTGTAATGCAACTTTTCAGTAAAAAAAAAGTATGCACGCCAAATGCACGTACGCGTTGCGCTACATTCACGTGTGAAAAATTACTATTATTTCCAACAGTTTGTAGTTCTTGGAGTACATGTACAATGTCAGGCCTATCATGAGTATATTCTACAATTATAGAAAGGTTATTGAACAGAAATATTTTTTACAACAAAGAAAAAATTGTCTTGTTTTGTTTTGTTTTTTTCTATTTTGCTTTTTCCTTACACATCCCAATTCTCTTGGTATTGAATAAAAGAACAATGGTCATAAAATGTATGACTGAGTTCTGAAGAGTTTCATTTAAAAAACTGCACATACCTAATTTAATTGAAGACATACCTGCTCCAGTGGTCTTCAAGAGCGAATCACAGCAGTCCATATCCCCCTCAACCCTACTCCCCCCCAACCCCCTCTCCCTACTCCCCCCACCTCCCTACTCCCGCCAACCCCCCCCCTCACCACACCCCTCCCCCCTACTCCCCCTACCCCTCCCCACTACTCCCCCCACCCCTCCCCCCTAATCCAGCAGTAAGCGGCGAGAGGCGAGGCCGGGCCAGCAGCGAGTCGACGCAAGGCGAGACCGGGCCAGCGACAAGGTGACTCCGGGCGAGGTGAGGCGAGGCTAACTGCGAGGCCGGGCCAGCGGCAAGGCGAGGCGAGTACAGCGGCGAGGCGTGTACAGCGGCGAGGTGAGCGACGAGGCGAGTACAGCGGCGAGGCGAGTGTTTTGCGGGAAAATGTGATGCGAGATCAGAATGGCGGAAATGAAATAAGAAAGCGGAGACTTTCCGCCAAATTCGGAAGGGTTGGGAGGTCTGGACCTTTGACAAATCCCATGATTCCTTGCGCGCGCGAGATACCGAACTCGCTTATTGGTACAGAGGTAGACAATTACCCTTTCACAAATCAATGCCCCAAACCAACCTAAAGCAACAGGCACCAACTAAGTATATGTACTATTTCTGCTAACATTCAGTCCTAACCATTTATGTATACTTCCAACTTGATTGAGAAAGTTATTCACGAGAAATATTTAATATATTTTCATACAAAAAATTACAAATTCGCAATTGCAGCTCAGAATTACCTGCCGAGAGATACTGTTGTACAACCACTGGTAGGTGAGGTAAAATTACAGCATAACTAGGATTCACAAGCACGGAGACACAAAGAGACTGCAGATACTGGATTCTTGAGCAAAAAACATAGTGATGGAGGAGCTCAGTGGGTCAAGCAGCATCTGTGGAGAGAATGGACAGACGATGTTTCAGGTTGGGACCTTTCTGAAGGGAGGGATGGCAAGGGAGAGGAAAGAGAACAGCATCTCATATTCCACTTGGGCAGCTTACAAGCCAAAGGTATGAACATTGAATTCTCCAGTTTCAAGTAATCCCCCCTTCAGTCCCTTCTCTCTCAACACCCTAGCCCATCATCCATCCCCCCAACCAGTGCATGCACATTTCTCCCACCACCTTGTTCATTTTCCTCCTCTACATCATTCACTCCTCGCATCTTCAAGTCCCTAATTTCCCTAGTATCCCCCTTCCTTCCCCTCTCCCATTCAACCCACAACCGCCCGCCTGCCCTCCTCTAGCTTTCCTTATCTGACACCCCCTTGTCTCCTTTTCGTCTCTAGCCTTCATCACCATCTCCACCCACTTGCCAATCACTCCCCCTCACCCCTATGACCTATCACCTGCCAGGCTTTGTCCCCTCCGGCCTCTCTTTCCCAGCTTTCTTCCCCTTTCTCCACCAGTCTGAAGAATGGTCTTGACCCACATGTGTCTGTCCAATTAACTCCACGGATTTTGTCAGACTCACTGAGTTTCTCAAGCAATTTGTTTTTTTTTTTGCTCTGGATCCATAAACAATGTGGAATGTCTATATTAGAGTTTATACTGGAAATATAAAAAATGGGGATAGAATATATAGATTTAAAATGGGACTGAATTAGATTAACCTGCCCATTATAATCAATCCAATTACAATCTAGCCTCTAAATGCACCTTCACACTCAAGTCTTCCAAATTTATTAATCAATTTTCATTTTAATAAACCGCATTACAATATAGTTTAAAATTGAAATGCTCTCTAATGCAGAATATATTACCTTTTTCCTTTTACAACCTAGAATGGCAACGAAATCCAATTCAGCACCATCCCATTGCTCTATTATTTTTGTGCCCCTGGAAGTTCGTCGACAATGTAATAGATTACAAAGAATTGATAAAACAATTTGAGATTTGAGAAAATGACAATTTGAAAGAATGATTTTGGGCAGTGGGCAGGTTAGTGGAATAAATTAATTTTCTCCTTGGAGCCAACATGGATCTAACAAACCACAAATTCTACTTTGGATCATTGGAAGAGTGGGAAAGATCATAACTAATGGACATATAACACACTGACAGGATTGCAAAGAAATATTTCAATTTAAATACTTATAGCCATTAACATCCACAAATCCATTTAAAAACATTGAATTGTAAAACACAATTATTACAAAATAAGTTAAATAGATTTAAAATGGATTATGTTGTGATATATCATCCTGATGGCATTCAATGCTACAGAGGAGCAACAATTCCAAGTCATTAATATTAAACATAACTGAAGATACAAATGTCTAAAGTTAAAAATGTCATGGTTGTAAATAAATGAATAATCTAAGATGGCTATACACATCTCTATTGTTTACTCCCTGCAGAGTATTCCTTTGATGTCGAACCAGGTCTGCTCATATATTCAGTAAAAAGTCATATGAAGAATGTTGGAAGTATGCACTGTCATCTGAACAAAATGGCAGCTGGATCACTATCATGGATACCGTAAATGCTTTTTATTTAGAGCTGAAAAATCCCATCGAAGGTATACTTTATACGATAGATATACAGCATTCAACAGGCAATGAAGGATTGATTTCCAATGCATAATAAAATATCTAATACTTCAAACCTCAATGGCTTGGAGTCAAATAAAGCCTTTAAACAAAATGAGCACTAAATTAGGAATAAATATTAAACAGAATGAATAGGGCATATCAACCTAATTGAAGAGAATGGATGTTACCAAACTATTAAGATGATGCTTAAATGATTATTAAGATGATGCAATGGGTAGCAAATTATTGCAAACCTAAAATTAAAATATACATTTTCAAATCGTGCTAAACAATCATATAAACAATTTGTATTTATATAATTCGTTATTTAGGTTTTGATCAGTTTCTGTGATGACACCAGAGATGCCAAATTGCTCAAATGTAATGTGAATGTATTGCTCCTAATGTAAAATGATGTAACATCATTAAAAAAATTATCCAGTCCAGATGATCTGAGGATGATGAGAGGATTTTTGCAAGGAATCTACATTGAATTGTCCTAGATTGCACGAATATACTTCGGAGAGCAATAGATCACTATAAATTAAAGGGGATGATTTTCTTATTACTTGCAGCTACACATTTTAAAAACAAGTAATAACAAAATTAAGGCTAGGAATCACATTTGGTGATTGGCAAAAGTAACATCAATACCAATAGACTGAAAAACTTAATCAAGAAGAGTTAATCAAGATGAAACAAACACTGTTACAAGCAATAATTGTCTGAAATGACGGCAAAGCTTTTAAGGGCCAGTTTAGGCCTTGGTTACAAGGCATGCAGCCTACCATGCTAGCTGGAACCAGTGATTGACACCCAAACTAACCACACATAATCCAAATACTCTCTGACGCCATTTTCTGCGACAACGGCGATCCAATCAGCATTGAACGGGGGCGGGCCCAGCTCAGCAGGTTTGCTTGATCCGCAACGGATCGCTCAACAAACCCATTCAATGAAGAATAAAGATCTTCCGCGTTTCTACATCAATTGTGCTTTTATTGCTTTTTAAAGAACCCCAAGAAAGCAAGGGTGGGAGTCCCAATGTTTTAGAAAAAGGTGCTACCTCAGAGTCGACGCTCCTTCACCGTTAACGCCGAGTCTCCTTCCTCCACAGCCGCAGCTCCGAGCGTCAACCCGGCAACGGGCGCGCGCGACCGACGTGGGGCGGGGCCTGGGGGCGCGCGCGGTCGACGTGGGGCGGGGCCTGGGGGCGCGCGCCGCCTCCACGGGGCGCGCGCGGCCGGCGTGGGGCGCGCGCGGCCGGCGTGGGGCGCGCGCGGCCGGCGTGGGGCGCGCGCGGCCTCCACATCATCATCTATCCAACGAGGCCACTTGGCTGTCTGATCGACCACACCATGATCACCGTGTGGCGCCGCGATTGCAACCTCCAGTCTGTTTGTCTTTTTTTGTGTTAATTTTAGTGTGTTTAAAAATTATGTTATTGTTTATTTTATGTGGGGGTGGGCAGGGGAGTCGGGGGAAACTTTTTTTCAATCTCTTACCTTGCCGGAGATACGATTGTTTCCCGGATCGTATCTCCGGTCGCTCTGCGGCTTAACATTATGGAACTAGCGGCCTTGCTCGGGACTGACTTTGAGCCCCTCCGCGGGGCTGTGGACTTACCATCAGAGCGTGAGATCCCTTACCTGGGATCGACGCTCCAACCTGCAGACTTCACCATCGAGCAGCTTGCCGTCTCGGGTAGAGACCAATGTCGGGAGCTCCAAACGACACAGGAGGTTTGACCAGCCCCAACCCGGGTCCGATCGCTCGGCGTGGAGGAGCTGAGATCCTCCCCCCGGCCCCCCGCCCCCGATGCAGGAGCTTGATGCCCCGACGAGGAAGGCCCGACTGCCGGCTACGGGAGTTAAGATCGTCCCATCCACGGAAGGTTCGAGGCCCCCGACCGCGGGAGAACAAAGAAGGGAAGAGATGAACTTTTTTTCACCTTCCATCACAGTGAGGAATGTGGAGGAGTCACTGCAGCGGATGTTCATGTTAAAATGTATTTTGTGTGTTCTATTGCTTTTTATTGATATGACTGTGTGACAAATGCTGACGACCTTCCACCGCTGCACCATAGAGAGCATCTTAACGCATGGCATCCCTGTGTGGTACCTCAGCTGCACGGAGGCAGAAAGGAAAGCTCTACAGCGGGTAGTCCATAGAGCTCAGAGGGCCATCGGAACACAGCTACCAGACTTGGAGGGCATCTACAACACACGATGCCTCAGAAAAGCCACCAGCATCCACAAAGACTCTTCACACCCCTGCAACAGTCTGTTCGAACTCCTTCCATCGGGCAGACGATACAAGGCCTTCTACGCCCGCACCTCCAGACTCAGGAACAGCTTCATCCCCAGGGCCATAGCTGCTATGAATCGGTCCTGCTGAGCCGGATGGTCACTACGCATAGATCAACTTGCACTTTATCCTGTCTAAAACTGTTACAATTGTTTCGTTGGGTTGCTGTTGTCTAAATTAATTAAATTATTGCATCGTATGGGAGGCGCATTCCCAATCTCGTTGTACCCCTGGGTACAATGACAATAAAGATATATTGTATTGTATGAAATTCCTCGTATGTTGCAAAACATACTTGGCTAATAAAGTATGATTATGATTATTATGACTATTCAATCATGGCTGATCTATCTTTCCCTCTCAACTCTATTCTCCTGTCTTCTCCCCATAACCCCTGACACCCTCAAGAATCTATCCATTTCCTAGGTCCCAGATTCTCCCACGTGGAAACATCCTCTCCATATTCACTCTATCCAGGCCATTCACTGTTCGGTAAGTTTCAATGAGGTTCCTCCTCATCCTTCAAAAAGGAGGGCACTCGTATCCACAGTGACGTTTGCTAACCATTTTAATCCCATTTTTCCATATTCCAGGCGTACATTGGCCCTATCCCCCAACATTTTCTCAGCTACATCGATGACTGCATCGTGGCTGCCTCCTGCACCTGTGCGGAACTCATGGACTTCATTAACTTCACCACTAACTTTCACCCTGCCCTCAAATTCACTTGGACTATCTCAGACATCTCCCTTATCTCGATCTTTCTGTGTCAATTACAGGGACAGACTATCAACTGTTAACTGTTTAACCACAGTTTAAGGACCTGTCCCACTTAGGCGATTTTAAGGCGACTGCCGGCGACTAGGCAGTGTAAGAAAATAACTGCAGATGCTGGTACAAATCGACGGTATTTATTCACAAAATGCTGGAGTAACTCAGCAGGTCAGGCAGCATCTCAGGAGAGAAGGAATGGGTGACGTTTCGGGTCGAGACCCTTCAGAAGTTCTTCAGAACTGTCGCCGACAGTTCGCCGGGGTGTCGCGGGCATGATCATGAGGAGTCTTCAAAGAATCGCAGCGGATCTCGGCGCGTCGCAGTAAAATTTTCCAGATAGAAATTTCTCGGCGACAGCTGGCTTGTCGCCAGGTATCGTAGCTTATTGCGGGCGCTGTCGCATGCTGTCCCCAGGTTTGCTAGGTTGTCGCAGATGCATTTCAAAGCACGTAATATTAAATTAAGAAAAGGCATTTGAAGATACCATAAAATACTTGTGTTTAACTAATTTATTTACCGTCAGGACATTTGACAGGTAGATTGGAGGCGACAGTTTGGCGGTCATGTAAGCGTGGGAATTTTCACGATGTTTATGGCCATCACCGATTACATTTAAAGTAGGCTCCCAACCCAGATATGCAACCCAGAAACCAGATATGCATCTCCCGTACATTTTCAAAGAATGCCCACACTCCGCACAAAAATCCACTTTTAAAATTAAATTTCTTAATACTGCTATTAGTACACTGGAAGTCAATCCACTTTATGCCATGTTACCGTGAAGCTTGGTTTTCAAATAACCCGGGCAAGATGTTATATTTCAAAACTCTCAAGTAATTACCGACTTGTCAGTGATTTTAGCGAAAATTAGGATACCGGAGAAGCATTGACAGGGTGGGAATTTCGCGATGTTTCCGAAGACTGTAATCTCCACCTGACTCGGCACTGTCGTGGTCATTGTCGTAGGGTAAAATAAAATTTTGCCGATCTGCTACGACTTTGACGTGTAAAAAAATAACTGCAGATGCTGGCACAAATCGAAGGTATTCACAAAATGCTGGAGTAACTCAGCGGGTCAGGCAGCATCTCAGGAGAGAAGGAATGGGCGACGTTTTGGGAGTCGCCTAAAATAATCGCCTAAGTGAGACAGGCCCTTAACTGAACTACATTTCCTCCCACCCTTTCTCTTGCAACAATGCTCATCCCTACTTTCAATTACTACTTTTCTGCCACATCTGCTCCCAAGATGAGGCCTTCCATTATAGGGCATCCGAGATGTCCTCATTCTTTAGTGAACATGCTTTCTCCACTGCTATCAGAGATGGATCCCTCACCCTCATCTCCTCTGTGTCCTGTGGTTCTGTTCTCGCTCTCCATCCTCCCAGACGTAACAAGGATAGAGTTCCCCTGGTCCTTACCCCACCAGCCTCTGCATCCAACACCTCATTCTCTGAAATTTACACCTGCAACGTGATCCCACCACCAGCCACATCTTCCTATTGCCACACGGTCTTCCACAGTGACCGCTCCCTCCACTACTTCATTCACTTATTCCTCCCCACCCGAACCTCCCCTCCAGGAACAAAGAAGATTGCAAAAAATGGTGAACACGGCCCAGTACATCGCAGGTACTGACCCCCCTGCTTTCAAAGGGATCATGGGAGATGCCATATCAAAAAGGCAGCCAGTGTCAGGGACCCACACCACCCTGGCCATGCTGTCATTTTACTCCTGCCATCGGCAAGAAAGGACAGGAGCCTGAAAACTGTATTGTTCAGGAGCAACTTCTTCCCAAGAACCATCAGGCTATTAAATACTATAAGCTCCAATTAAATTCTGAGCTACAAAAACTTGGGGGCACTGTTTTTGTCTTTGCACTAATATTCTTTGTTTATATATATATATATATATATACTATGTTTACATATCTGTTGTGAGACTGCAAGTAAGAATTTCATTGTTCCATTTCAGGACATATGACAATAAAACCCTCTTGAATCACAACCTTTAGTCTTTCCATCTCAGGCCTTTGTCCATCCATTTGCCAATTAAAATTCCCCTCACCTGTATCCATCAATTACTTGCATAGCTTGTGTTCCCCCCATCCCTTGTCTTCCAGCTTTCTCCTCCCCCCCCCCCACCCCACCCCCACTACAATCAGTCTGAAGAGTCCAAACCAAAACAGAGTTTCCTCACAATATTCTCCAGAGATGCTGATTGACCTGCTGAGTAACTCCAGCACTTGGTGTCTTTTGTGGTAAACTAGCATCTGCAGATCCTTGTGTCGACAACCAGTATAAGTTCCAGAGAAAGGTAAGGAAGTGAAGCCGATCTCATTTGCCCTTCACCAGCAGTTACGTTCTTGAGTTTCCACTATAAATATCTTGTATCTCAGGCAGCATCTCTGGAGGACAAGGATAGATGATGTTCGCCTTCAGTCTGGGGAAAGATCCTGACTCGGAACATTACCTAGTTCTCCAGAGATGCTGCCTGACCTGTTGGGTTACTCCAGCACTTTGTGTCTTTTTAAAAAAACCAGCAACTGAAGTTTTTTGTTTCTATACCTTCACCTATCCACGTTCTCCAACGATGCTGTCTGATCTGCTGAGTTAGTCCAGCACTTTGTGCCTATGGGGAGAAGGCAGGAACGGGATACTGATTGAGAATGATCAGCCATGATCACATTGAATGGCGGTGCTGGCTCGAAGGGCCGAATGGCCTCCTCCTGTACCTATTGTCTGTCTCCATTTTTAAAAAAAACAGCATCTGCAGTCTTGAAGATGCTGCCTGACCCGCTGAGTTAGTTACTCCAGTACCTTTTGTCGCTTCTGTGTGTTAACCAGCAATCTGCAGTTCTCTATCTCCACTAACGTGAGTGGTTGATCTGCACTGAACTGCGACTCTTTGTGTCTGCACTGAACTCTCTGACAAGCAGGGAGCGCGCGTCCCCCTGAGCGCGCGCGGGACGGAGAGCGTGCGCAGTGTGGGCTGCGTTCACGACAGCGCCGTACGTGGTATTGGAGTGTGGGACCGGCATCGCGACAGACTGGAGAGCAGAGGACGGCGGCGGAGCGGCGACGACAGGGACGGCTTCACCAGCCCGACAACCACCACCTCCCCCCCTACAGACCTTGATGGTACCCCCGGCTGTGACACCCTGCGACACCCTTCAGTCAGCCAGACAATACCGCCCACCAACGAAATAAGACTCTACAAACTTCCCGAAAATGGACTATGATTTCAAGATGAAGCTGACGACGGAGCGGGAGCGAGTGGAGGACCTGTTTGAGTACGAGGGCTGCAAAGTTGGACGAGGCACCTATGGTCACGTCTACAAAGCCAAGCGGAAAGACGGGTAGGTGCAGGGCCCTGCGGTGTGTAGGCCACGCTGCTCATCGCCTGCATTCTCATTTGCCCTCTCCTCTTTAATTTGATTTTGTGTCAACAACTTTACCCGATTTGAAACCAAGCCGCTGGCGGTTTGATGCAGCTTGTTGAGTCTTGAGGATCATAAACAATCGGCTGAGCAGAACAATTTATGCGTGAAAAGAGTCGCACGTAGGAAATTCTTCTGCGATTTTAAAGTGCCGGATAAATTATCATTGAATTTGTTCTTTTCTGTAAGGCTTATAAACTACGTTTCAGTTATCTCATTTGAGAACATTCAATTAATTTACTACAGAAAACCAAGTTGATTGGATGCAATTTTTTTTTAAGTTCGATTGATACATTTAAATATAACATGCTCTTTCCGCTAGTTTTGACCAATGCTTTTTGAATACAGTATTTTTGGAGCAGGCAAGGACGTACAATTGACGCCAATTAATAATTGTATTATTGATAATACTTAATGTGTTTGGTATGGATCAATTTTTCCTTATTACATCTTAACCTAAAGTAATTTAAATCAATTTAAAAGTTTTATTGATTGAGGTATCTAGTGAACAAATTATATTGGTTTGATTGACACATTAAAATATGGTATGATCTTTCCATGATTTTTGAATAATGCTTTGAATACAATGTTTCTTGAGCAGGCAAAGACATTTCAAATGTTTGACATAAAATTATTAATTGGCATTCAAATGTATTATTGATAATACTTCATGCATTTGGTATAGAACTTTTTTTCCATGTTAACCTAATGGAGTAAAACAAAAGGCGAAGGAATAAACGTTTTCCACTTTAGAATTGGTCATTTTATTGTGTCGCATTTTGACTTTGAGCAGAATGGGCAAAACAATTTCAAGTATTTTTGAGTATATTCTACAATTTTGTATTTTCAATTAACTGCATTCAAGAGAGAGCTAGATAGTGCTCTTAAGGATAGCGGAGTCAGGGGGTATGGGGAGAAGGCAGGAACGGGGTACTGATTGAGAATGATCAGCCATGATCACATTGAATGGTGGTGCTGGCTCAAAGGGCCAATGGCCTACTCCTGCACCTATTGTCTATAATCTTTGTCAAGTACTGTTTGCAGCACCATTCAGTTTTCTTTTCTCCAGTCCTGTGGTTGATTTACTTTATCCGGTGTATTGTTGCATTAATAATGGCAACCTAATTGTTTGCCTGTCTGACAGATCTGTCATCAGGAAAGGCGACATTTGTATTGCATCATCTGGAGGGAGAGCATTTGGTGATTTTGCCCCACCTATTTAAAATTCTGCATCTTGTTCCACCTGCTGTCACAGCCTAGGCAAAGGATGAAACTGGCCTTCTGTTCATTCAGTTTAATGTTATCGCATCCATGTGTTTCATTCCCTTGTGGTACTAAGAAATTTTCAGTGCTTTATTTTTAAAACTGGTTTATTTGATTCTCAATGTAAGTGAAATAGTATTCCTCGTTGCTTTTGTCATTATGTTGAAATTGTAATTGTCAAATGAATGATGCTAACCTGTGAATATAGTTATTTTCCCCTTATTTTCATATAAAGCAATTGATCTAAAATGATAAATGGAAAATAGACATGTTTTCCATAAGATCTGTTAATATCTTAATAATCTCTTTATAGACTAGTGTGCATTGTTTTAGTGAAATAATTTGATATATGAAAATAAAAAAATAACATGCTAAACTAGTCAAATAATAAATGTGCCTCCCACTAATCTATTGGGATGAACCTGTTTGATACAAAGTTGAGTTCAAAGAATTAGCTCAATTTCTGAATTTTATTTATTTTTTGGTGTTACGGACCCTTAAGTTATTTGTATTTTTTTGTCATGTTCAGCAGTCGGTTGACATTGATTCTGCTTATGGTAATGTTGGTATTACTATCTGCGTGCTGCAGTTACTGCATTCTCTACAGTTTTACACAAGGTTAAATTGTACAGTGAGTTTATAAACAATGCCTGACCTTAAAAAGTTTTGGCTGCTAACTGCAATCCAGAATTTGCCACTGTGGAGGTGGTGATGAAGTTTTAAGAGGTGTTCAATTGCAACATTAAACTGAAGCTCCAACTGCTGCTTTCTGTGGATCAACAAAGATCTTGCGATGATGAACACAAAGTGTTGGAGTAACTCAACAGGTCAGGCAGCATCTCTGTAGAAGAATGATAAACGTCTGAAGAAGGGTCCCGACCTGAAACGTCACCCATCTTTTTTCTCCAGAGATGCTGCCTGACCCGCTTAGTTACTCCAGCACTTTTTGTCCATCTTTGGTTTAAACCAGCATCTGCAGTCCTTTGTTTTTTATAATGATCTGGTGATGCTTGTTTGAAGAAGATTGAGATGTTCTCAGGGTATCATACTCTAACTCAACCAAAGGACTTATACTGCTCATTGGTTTCATTATCCTTTGTAAGACTTTATTTATTGTGTTTGCCTACAAAATAACTACGTCTAGACTTAAAAGGTTATTTATTATCCTTTAGAAAAATACTTTGCATTTGAGTATTACACATGCTGCACAAATGGATGTTTGTCTTATGTTGAAATTTAGAGCCATAAAACCAATTCAACAACATTTATCATACTTATTTACTCTATCATCTTAAAGGTTTGCAGTTTTCCTCCAAATAAAAGCACCAGCTTTGTCATTATGATAGTAATCCCAGTTTGGCTTTGTATTTTAATAGATCCCAAGTACCCATCTCATGAGTAAAGAGTCAAAACGGTTTAATTGTGATATGTACAGGTAACGGAACAGTGACATTTTTAATTGCTGCAGTTCAACAGGCCTGTAAACACAATAACCCACACATAATTTATTGGATCTTGCATTATGATATATTAATAACCACATTACTCTGTAACCATAATATTGCAAAAACTGAAAACCGTAGTGCAACCAAAGACGTAGTACCTAGAAGATTGTCGTTGCTGAGGTTTGTGTTGTATACTGTTTAAGAGACTGATGGTCGCTGGGAAAAAAACTGTTCTTGAACCTGTTAGTCATGGTTTTCAGGCTCCTGCACCTTTTTGCTGACAGCAGTAGCAAAATGAGGCCATGGTGGTATGAGTCTTTGATATTGGTTGCCTTTTTTGAGGCAGCACCTCCTAGGATCCATTTGTACATCATTTAATACAAGATAAAGTCCAATTAAAGATAGTTCTTTATGATTGCATCGATGTGCTGGGCCCACGATGGATCTTCAGAGATATGCACGGCAGGAACTTGAAGCTGTTGACTCTTCCCGTCACTGTATGGCTGATGAAGACGGGGTACGTGGCTTCTTGATCTTGCTGATGTTGGGAACAAGATTGTTGTTCTGGCACCATTCAAACAGATTATCAATCTTCCTCTTGCACTCACACTCATTAGCACCTGGTACTCGTCCAACAACTATGGTATTGTTGTCAAATTTAAAATGGCGTCAGGGGGTATGGGGAGAAGGCAGGAACGGGGTACTGATTGAGAATGATCAGCCATGATCACATTGAATGGCGGTGCTGGCTCGAAGGGCCGAATGGCCTCCTCCTGCACCTATTGTCTATTGTCTAACTGTGTCTGGCTGCACAGTCATCAGCATAGAGAGAGTGGAGCAGATGCTGGTTACACACAAAAGGACACAAAATTCTGAGGTAACTCAGCAGGGCAGGCGGCATCTGTGGAGAACATAGATAGGTGACGTTTCGGGTCGAGACCATTCTTCAGACATATTGTAAGTTGATGTGTTGATGGTTATCGAGGAGGAAGTGTTGCTAACTTGTACTTATTGTCAATGAGGAAGTCGAGGATTCAATTACATACACTGGATCTCTGCTCATTCCTGAGTTTGGTGATAAGTTTGGACGGGATGATGGTGTTGAATGCCAGGCTGTAGTCGAACAACAGCTTGATTGATGTGTTTTTATTGTCCAAGTGATCCAGTATAGAGTGGAAAGCCAGCAAGATCGCATACCCTCATGAACTATCCAGGTTCTTAGTGAGCCAGGAACTGATATGTAGTATACTTCATCACCACGGACGTTAGTGCCACCATTTGGTTGTCATTGAGGCAAGTCATGTTACTCTTCTTGGGCAGCAGTATTAATTACGTCTTATTAAAGCAGGTGGGAATCTCGGACATTAATAATGAGAGGTTGAAGATATCCACAAAAATGCCGCCTGTGGGTCCACGCATATTTTGAGAAGGCCATCATGTACACCACCAGGTCCAGGCACTTTTCGAGGGTTCACTCATATGAAGGTTCTTCTGACGTCGGCCTCGGTGTCCGGGATTACAGTGTTGCAGGAGTCTGTGGGGGCCTGAGAAGGTGCATTCCCCTTTCGAAGAAAGCATCAAACTCATCTGGGAGTGATGCCTTGCTATTGCTTGAGCTGTCATCTGGTTTTACCTTATCAGAAGTGATGGGGTGCAAGCCCTGCCAAAGCCACAAAATGTCTCTCTCTTCCTCCAGTCTCAACCAAAAGAGTCTCTGCTTTTCTGATGGCCTTATCGAGGTCATACTTGGACTTCCAATATGACTCTGTGTTGACGGATTTGAATGTCCAAGATCGGGTCCTCTGTACATTGCAGACCACCTGGCACATCCAAAGGCTTCTGCTTTGGGAACATGTGATGTGGTTGTTCTTAGTAGGAACACACTCCTCCATACACATCCTTATGAAGTTAGTAATAACATACTGGTGGTGTATTCATTAAGGTATGTTGTCGAGTCCTTGAATATTGCCAAGTCTACTGACTTCAAGCAATCGCAGAGTTGGTCCTTTACCTCCCCTGACCAGCTCTTAAAGTTCTCAATTCTTCTCAGAACATGGTGAATCTATTTATTCTCAGTTCTGAAGTTAGCTGCAGTTGGTAAAAGCTACTTTCTCCCTGGCTTTGCTGAGAGCTGATTCCAGTGGTAATTGAAGGACAATCTCCTAGTGCCTTTCATGCAGCACATGATCAGTTCTGACTAGCCAAATTAACAAATCTGTCATAAGATCTTTTGTCAAATATGCTTCTCAAAGATGTTTTTTTAAGTGATGATTCATAACACACACCATGAAATATCGATACAGTTAGCTGCACCAATCTTTGTTTGGCGTGCTTGCTCAATTTAACCTGCTGTCCAGGCTCAAAGTCTGTTAGCTTTGCAGCTGCACTAACCTTTTGTGGCTAAGTGGCTCCCAGTAACCTTGAGGATTCAGTTCCATGGCTGTCTCCGGAGTGGACCAGGCCACTGAATTCTGTCATGGAGTGATACAGTGTGGAAAATGGCCCCTCGGCCCAACTAGCCCACACCGGCCAACATGTCCCAGCTACAATAGTCCCACCTGCCAGCATTTGGTCCATATCTCTCCAAACCTGTCTTATCCATGTACCTGTCTAACTGCTTCTTAAATGTTGGGTTAGACCCTGGCTCAACTACCTCCTCCGGCAGCTTGTTCCATACATCCACCACCCTTTGTGAAAAAGTTACCCCTCAGATTCCTATTAAATCTTTTCCTCTTCACCTTAAACCTATGTCCTCTGGTCCTTGATTCACCTGTGTATCTACCGGATATATTCCTCTCATGATCTTATACACCTCTATAAGATCACCCTCATTCTCCTGCGCTCCAAGGAATAGCATCCCAGTCTACTCAACCTCTGCCTATAGCTCAGAACCTCTAGTCCTGGCAACATCCTTGTAAATCTTCTCTGTACCCTTTCCAGCTTGACAACATCTTTCCTATAACACGGTGCCCAGAATTGAACACAATACTCTAAATGTGGCCTCACCAATGTCTTGTACAACTGCAACGTGACCTCCCAACTTCTATACTCAATAGGTAAACACAAAACGCTGGAGTAACTCAGCGGGTCAGGCACTATCTCTGGAGAGAAGGAATGGCTGATGCTTCGGGTCGAGACCCTTCTTCAGGGGAGGGGGTGGGCCAAAGATAGGATGTAAAAGTTTACCAAAGTGAGGCCCAGCGCAAATTGGAGGAACAGCACCTCATATTTCACTTGGGTAGTTTACACCCCAGCGGTATGAACATTGATTTCTCCAACTTCCGATAATCCCTGCTTTCCCTCCCTATCCCCTCCCCTTTCCCAGTTCTCCCACTAGTCTTCCTGTCTACGATATGTCCCGCCCCCTCCCCTGACATCAGTCTGAGGAAGGGTCTCGACCCGAAATGTTACCCATTCCTCTCCAGAGATGCTGCCTGATCCGCTGTTACTCCAGCATTTTGTGTCTATCTTCGATTTAAACCAGCATCTGCAGGTTTTTTTCCTACACTTCTATACTCAATACTCTGGCTGAAGAAGGCCAATGTGCCAAAAGCCTTTTTGACCACCTGATCTACCTGCAACTCCACCTTCAGGGTACTATGCACCTGCATTCCTCGATCCATCTGTTCTACAACACTACCCAGAGCCCTGCCATTCACTGTGTCGATCCTACACATTGTAACACCTCACATTTTTCTGCAATAAATTAATTCCATCAACTATTCCTCAGCCCACTTGGCCAATTGATCAAGATCTTGCTACAATTTTTCACAACCATCTTCACTAGCTGTAAAACAACCCACTTTTGTATCATCTGCAAACTTACTCATCTTGCCGTGTATGTTCTCATCCAAATCATTGATATAGATGATAAACATTAACAGTCCTAGGGGCCCAGCATCGAACCCTGAGGCACACCACCAGTCACAGGCCTCCAGTCTGAGAAGCATCCTTTCACCATCACCCTCTCTTTCCTTCCATGAGGCCAATTTTCTATCCATTCAGCGGGTCTCTCCTTGGATCCCATGCGATCTAATCTTTCAGAGCAGCCTACCATTGTTGAATGCTTTTCTGAAGTCCATATATACAACATCTGCAGCTCTGCCCTCATCGGCCTTTTAGGTCGTCACCCATTCCATCTCTCCAGAAATGCTGCCTGTCCCGCTGAGTTACCCCAGCATTTTGAGTCTACTTTAAAAAAAAATCAGATTTGTAAGACATGACCTCCCACGTAGACAACCATGCTGACTATCCCTAATCAGCCCTTGTCCATCTAAATGCCTGTATATCCTATCGCTCAGAATACCCTCGAGTAACTTTCCAACTACAGATGTTAAGCTCACTGGCCTATTGTTCCCAGTATTTTCCCTGCAGCCCTTCTTGAATAAATGCACACCATTTGCCACCAGCCAGTCTTCCGGCAACACTCCTGTATTTAAATATGGCTCCTGCAATTTTCTCTCTGGGTTTCCCACAATGTCCTTGGGTATATATGATCAAGCCCTGGAGATTTGTCTACCTTCATACACGATAGTGCCTTCAGCACCTCTTCGACCGTAAGTCCTGAGTTCCTGTTGGCCTTCAACAGCTTGCACTGTTACGATTATTTAAAAAACATTAGGCCATTAAATAAATACTTCAATTAAAAAGAAAAAATAGTTTGCAATAAACTACCTAAACTTAAAAAATTAATATATTGAAATGAGCAACGTAGTGCTTCACCTGCCAGGGATCAATGATGAAGACACAAGGAACTGCAGATGATCAAAACAGTGCTGTAGTAACTCAGCAGGTTGGGCAGTATCTGTGGAAGGAAAGGACTGGTGATGTTTTGGGGTGGGACTCTTCTGATCGGAGATATCTAAAACACATTGAGATTAGTGTTAATTTAGTTTATGGTCACGTGTAACCGGGTACAATGAAAAGCTTTTTTTGTGGCGTGCTATCCAGTCCGCGAGCAGAAAGACTACACATGATTACAAATGTGCTGTCCACAGTGTACAGATACAGGATAATGGGAATATCGTATAGTGCAAGATAAAGTCCGATTTAAGTCCAACAGTCTCCAATGAGGTAAATTACTACCGTCCAGTGGCCTTGACATCCACCATCATGAAATGCTTTGAGAGGCTCGTTATGGAACGAATTAAATCCAGCCTACCAAGTAGCTTTGGCCCACTGCAGTTCATCTACTGCCACAAAAGGTCCACGGACGATGCCATCTCCCTGGCCCAACACTCATCCCTGGATCACCTGGGTAAGAGAGATGCCTACGTCATACCCCTATTCATAGACCACAACTCTGCTTTAACATTATACCATCCAAGCTCATCACCAAACTCGCGGGACTTGGAGTCAGCATTCATGTCTGCAACTGGATCCTCGACTTCCTGACCAACAGACCCTTATCAGTGAGGATAGGGGACAAATCATCCTCGAAGATTATCCACAACGCTGGTGCTTCACGAGGATGTGTTCTAAGCCCCCTTTACTTCTTGAACAACCACAACTGAGCAGCCTGTGCAGGCGATTCCGGACTGTCAAAGCAGCCGCAGCCAGACATAAAGACAGCTTTTTTCCACGAGTAGTAGTTCTACTCAATAACCAAAGTCTGTAGTCTCTTTTTTGCTCTGGTTTATTTTCACCCACATGTTTAGACCGTAATGTTGTATCCTTATTGTTTTGATGTGTTTATGCTTTATTCTTAATTCTTACTGTTTGTTTGTGTTGTCATTTGTGAGCAGAGCACCAAGGCACATTCCTTGTATATGCACATACTTGGCCAATATACTTATTAATTCATTCATGCACAAATCTAATTCAAATTACAAATTCACAGGCGACAATACCATTGTGGGCCGGATATCAAATAATGATGAGACGGAGTACAGGAAGGAGATTGAGAACCACATGTCCTGGTTTCGAGACAACAACCTTTCTCTCAATGCCTGCAAGGCAAAGAAGAAAGTGATTGATTTCACAAAGCGAAGCGGTACACAAACCTCTGTTTGCATTGACTGTGCAGGTGAAGATTCCTAGGAGTAAATATCACCAACAACCTCTCTTTGACCACCTATATTGAAGCAATAGCCAAGAAAGCACACCAATGCCTCTACTTCTTAGAAGGCCGGAGGTTTTGCATGTCCCTAACAACTCTCACCACTTCTACAGATGCGCCGTAGAAAACATTTTATCGGGATGCATCACAGCATGATTTGGAAACAGCTCCATCCAAGACCGCGAGAATTTGCAGAGTTGTCGACGTAGCCCAGACCATCACATAAACCAGCCTCTCTTCCATTGACTGCGTTTATACCTTCAGCTACCTCGGCAAAACCTTCAGCATAATCAAGGACGAGTCGCACCTTGGCCACCTCCTCTTCTCCCCTCTCCCATCAGACAAGAGCTACAGAACTGTGAAAACGCACACCTCCAGATTCAGGGGCGGTTTCATCCCAGCTGTTATCAGACAACTGAACCATCCTATCATAACTAGAGAGCAGTCCTGAACTACTATCTACCTCATTGGGGGCCTTCGGACTATCTTTAATCAAACTTTACTGGCTTTATCTTGCACTAAATGCTGTTCATGTTATTCCCTTTATCATGTATGTGTACACTGTGAATGGCTCAATTGTAATCATGTTTATCCGCTTACTGGTTAGCACGCAACAAAAGCTTTTCACTGGACCTCGATACACCTGACAATAAACTAAACTAGGTAGTAGCTCAGGACAGCTCGCTAGTTGGTGATAGGTTGGTTCTGTTCCCTGATGACTCCTGGGAAGAAACAGTGCCTGAATCTGGAGGTGTGTGCTTTCGCACTTCTGTGGAGATGAGGAACGCAGAGCCAGATCTGTCCTTTTTGTTTGCTTTGGCCACTGGACCTTTTTGTGAGTTTGCCAGTTGTGAGAAGAGGTAGTGACCAGGGTGAGACTTTACTTATGCTGGTGGCCTTGCCGAGGCAGCGTAAAGAGTAGATGGAGTCAATGGGAGGTGGGTTTGTGTGGTGGTCTGATTTGCGTCCACAATTTTCTGCAATTTCTTGCTTATAATCTGTCTCAGGCCAGTGAGTTATGGATTAGCCGAGACTCAAAAGTGACTCAACAGTACCTCGCTTATTGGGGCAGCTATTGTGCCTCCTCTATTGGAGCAGAAGCCTTGTATGACCTTAGAGAATATTTGGCAAAGGGCCAGTCAACGCTAGTAGTCAAATGCTGACTTAAGATCAACACTAACTGCGCAAAACAGGTTTCCCTTGCGGTTTCAACACAAAGGTATTTTCAAAGTGCTGTTTGGTAGGGATTTTCTGGATTTAGAACGTAGAGCAGTTGTTTAGCTTGGTTGGTCAAAAATATGGCTGTATATGGAGCAGAATATCAAGGAACTTGAACAGGTAGTGTTCTGTTGTGCCTGATACGCCTGCCCTTCCAAGTGGTGAGATTTGGTGTATTCATGAGTTATTATTGCAAAAGCTCAATGAAATCCTGCAGTGTATGTAGATTTCGTGTTAGTTTTAGAGATAGAGCCCCTTTGGCCCACAAAGTCCATGCTGACCAACGATCACCAATCAATTTACAGTAGCCAATTAACCTACAAACCTGAACGTGGGAGGAAATCGGAGCACCCGTAGAAAGCCCAGGTGGTTACAGGGAGAACAAACAAACTCTACAGACAGCACCCCTAGTTGGGATCGAACTTCGGTGTCTGGCGCTATAAGGCAGCAACTCTGCTGCCGCGCCGCTCTGCTGCCGTAATTGTGGCACAGTGCATTGTATAATGGAGAAGATGAATATTTATGATGGTGTATTGGGTGCAAATCAGTAGCTTGAGTTTGAAGATGGGTCCTGAACCAAAATGTCACCTATCCATGTTCTCCAGAGATGCTACCGGAACCGTTGAGTTACTCCAGAACTTTGTGCCTTTCTATGTGCCTTATCTGCAGTTCCTTGCATCAAGCTGTCTGGTTGTTTGTTCGTGCGTGACATCAAGCTTCTTGTTGGATCTGCATTCATCCAAGCTGCTAGGGATGATTTCCTTTCACTCGTGCATTGAAGATGGTAGACAGAATCTGGGAAGTAAGGATATTAATCACTTGCCATGGTATACTCGTTCTTTGCCTATTATTTGCAGTCACCAATTGAGAATGCAATGGTGTTAAATGTCAAGTGGTGGTGATTTGGTGCTCTTTTGTTGATGATCAATGTCTGGCACTTGTGCTGTGCGAATATTACTAATCACTTCTCACCACGTGCTTGGTTGACAAGGTAATGTTGCACTTTGGAACCTGGATGAAATTGCAAGAAATGAAAGATACAGCAATGGAAACAGGCCCTTCGGCCTACCAAGTCCACACCGCCGATGAATAATCTGTTCACACTAGTTCTATGTTATCCCACTCCCTACACACTTGGGGCAATTTACAGAAGCCAATTAACCTATAAACTCACACGCCTTTGGGATCCAGGGGAAGGCAGTGGGGGTGGGGGGTGGCTGGGGGTTAAACCAGAGCACCCGAAGGAAACCCACAAGGTCAAGGCGAGAATGTGGAAACGCCATACAGACAGCACCCGAGGTTAGGATCAAACCCAAGTCCCTAGCAACAGCTCTACCAGCTACGCATTGTGCCGCCCAAATCAGACAAATTGTGAATGGAACTAAGTGCTTTTTAAAGATCAGGAAATATCTCAATTTCTGACATTTATGGAGAAATAATCATTGAAGCAGCCGAAGGTCTCTAAGTTTAGGACTTTCTAGTAACAGCTCCCTGAGACCCAGTTGATAGCCACGCCACATTGCCTTACACTAGGCTGAGTTCAGCAGTAGAGAGATTTCTCTCTCCGATTGCCATTGCCATTGATTCCAGGCATTGAAATCATACCTTAGCATACCAATGAAATCATTCCTTAGTGTTAAATCTGCCTTAGCTTCAAGGACTGTTAAATTAACTTTGTCTCTGATTTATTTGTTCTGTCTGAAATTTGATCGCAGCTGTACCGAATTTGGGATTTGAATCCAGCTTGCAGAACCCGAGCACCAGCAAGGCGGGTTATAGATCGATGTGTGCGGCTTGCTTAGAGTGAACCCATCCAATATGTCACCATGTTATAGGAAAGATGTTGCCAAGCTTGAAAGTGTTCAGAGAAGATTTCTCATGATGTTGCCAGGACTTGTGGGACTGAGCTATAGAGAGAGATTGAGCATGCTAGGGCTTTATTCATTAGAGTGCAGGAGGATGAGGGATGCTCTTAGGTGTACAAAATCACGAGATGAATAGATTGGGTAAAGGCACAGCCTTTTGCCTAGAGTAGGGAAATCAAGAACCAGAGGACATGGGTTAAAAATGAGGGGGGAAAGATGTAATGGGAACCTGGGATGTAACATTTTTACACAATGGGTGGTGGGTATATGGAACAAACTGCTGGAGGAGGTAGTTGAGGCAGGTGCTATCGCAATGTTTAAGAAACATTTAGATAGGTACATGGATAGGATAGGTTTTGAGGGAGATGGGCCAAAAGCAAACAGGTGAATTTGTGTAGATAGGGCATTTTGATTGGTGTGGGCAAGTTGGGCCGAAGGGCACGTTTCTACGTTCTATGACTCTGTAGCTGATGATCTTGAGTATGCTGTTATAGTGACAGTTGCCTCGATTAGATTTATCTTGCTTTTTGTGTGCAGGGCATACCTAGGCAGTTTTCTCTCCATCCAGTAGAGGCCAGCCTTGCAGCTGGACTGGATCAGCCTGGCATGAGATGTGGCTAGTTTTGGAATATAGTTGGACCTGGGTAACTGAATGGTGTGATAACCTTTTTTGCTGCATTCAGTGACATAATACATATCGTGCATGAAATGAATTAAATTGACTTAATTAGGCTGGCATGTAGAACTAATGCCTCACAGCTTCAGCCAATTCCAAAGACGTGCAGGTTGGTGGGTTAATTAGTTGCTGTGGAGATGAGTGGTAGAAGATAGACACAAAAAGCTGGAGTAACTCAGCGGGACAGGCAGCATCTCTGGAGAGAAGGAATGGGTGACGCTTCGGGTCAAGACCCTGCAGACCAGTGAGAATCTGGGAGAGTTGATGGGAATGTGAGAGAATAAAAGTGGGATTAATGGAGGATTAGTGTAAATGGGTGATTGATGGGTTGACACAAACTTGTGGGCTGTAGGGCTGTTTCCATGTTGGTCTCCCTAAAGAAAGATTAATTCCTGTGATGGTAAATTTCAGAGGATGAGGTCATGATGAATCATCGACAGAGCACTTCAAATAAAAGATTAGCAAAGACACTTCAACCCCTCTAGTTGAACCTTCCTCATACAGCAAACCCTCATGCACTGAAGAGGGATCCCGATCCATGTTCTCCGGAGAAGCTGCTTGACCCACTGAGTTACTTCAGCACTTTGTGTCGTCTTTTGTTGTATATTCTTTGTTTGTCATGGAGATGTGGCTGTGATGAAATTGGAGAAACACAGCAGGCTAGGCAGCATTTGCAGAGAGTTGACATTTTGACAGTTGGCTTGAGACCCTTCATTAGGACTGAAAGAGTAGAGGGGAAAATAGCCACAAGAAAGAGGAGAGTGGAAGGTCCATGAGCTGGATGTGAATGCCAGTAGAGTGAAAGGTTTAAAAACCCATGTAACTCTGTCCCTATTCTTTCTTGGGAGAGGCAGGATGAGAAAAGTACAGGAAATGTAGGAGATGAGGGTGGGAGAAAGCCACTTTTCTGAAAAATGTAGGACACTGAAATGAGTGTGGCGAAATGTAAGGAGCAAGGAATCTCCCCTCTACTCTTTCAGTCCAGATGAGGGATCCAAAACATCGACTGCTATTTTCCTCCACAGGTGCTGCCTGACCTGCTGAGCTCCTCCAGCAGTTTGCTTCATATTTCCAGCATTTTCAGTCTTTGTTATCGACTCCCAGCATCAGTTTTTTTTAATTTCGGGACAAAGCATTTTGTTTTGCCTGAGGTACCCACTCATAGTCATTTCTTGTAGATGAAAAAAAAGCCACTCTCTGTGAATTACTCCATCTACACCACGAGGCCTCAGAAAAGCAACCAGTAGAATCAAAGAGATGTCCCACCCCCTAACTCATGGTCATTTCTTAATTTCTTGTGGATGAAAAGAGATGCAGCCTAGTCCATCATAAAGACCACTTTCCGTGAATAGAAACATAGAAAATAGGTGCAGGAGGAGGCCATTCATTGAGCCAGCACCGCCATTCATTGTGATCATGGCTGATCATCCATTGACTCCATCCAATGGAGATACCAGATCATCCAATATACCTGAATATACCAGATCATCCAATGACTCCATCTGCAACACGATGCCATAGAAAAGCAGCCTGCATAATCAAAGAGATGTCCCACCCCAGTCTCCTCCATGCTTCTGTCCAGTGCAAGAAAAATAAACTTAAATGGAGCACCACCAGGCTCGGGAACAACTTCTTCCAGTGTTATCTGGCTTCTGAACAGTCCTACCATAAGCCAGGGTACTGCTTGATTCATCTTTACCCCATTGTGGACATCTCTGTAACTGGTGGACTGCAACATTATAAACTATATCCTGTATCTTCTGTATCTGTATCTTCACTTTTGCTCTACCTGTTGTACTTGAGTTTGACTTGATTGTATTTATGTATGGTATTATCTGATCTAATTAGATAGCATGCCAAACAAAGCTTTTCAATGTACCTCAGTACATGTGACAATAATAAATCTAACCTGTAAATTTCAATTTCACATCCAAGGTGAAAGGTGAGTGCTGTTTTTCTAGCTTCCATTAAATGTTGATGGAATAGTGTAGAATTTTAAAGATAGATGGCCTAATGACCAAACATGAGGTTGTCCAGTGGTTTTGCTCTAATACAAATATCCTGGATCGATTACATAACCAAGACTTTGACCTTACCTTGACATTCAGGAAGAAGGTCACACAAAAATCAGGAATCCTGGCTTTTTACCTGGTGCATGAAGGGGATTTGCAACACTTTGTGCTGATATGCGTGCAGAATGCTATGAGGTGGTTATGTATGTCCAATGAAAGGCACCATTTTGAAAGCACTATAATAAGTTCATAAGTTATAGGAGCAGAATTAGGCCATTTGGCCCATCAAATCTACTCTGCAATTCAATCATGGCTGATCTATCTATCTTTCCCTTTCAACCCCATTCACCTGCCTTCTCCCCGTTACCCCTGACACTTGTACTAATCAATAGTCTATTAATCTCTGCCTTAAAAATATCCATTGACTTGGCCTTCGCAGCCTTCTGCTTCTTGGCCATTAAAAAGGTTATTCCGGACTTGGTTCCAAGTGTTCTGGACTTGTGCCACAGTAAATTAGGGTACTGGTCGATTCACCTTTACCTCATTGTGAACATCTCTGGAACTGGTGCACTGCAACATTAAAAACTATATCCTATAGCTTGTATCTTCAACTTTTTTCTACCTGTTGTACTTGAGTTTGACTTGATTGTATTTATGCAAGGTATTATCCGATCTAATTGGATAGCATGTCAAACAAAGCTTTTCAGTGTACCTCAATACATGTGACAATACACAACTTATTTTTGCTTTCCTCTACTCCATTTATTTGTGCCACAGAGTAATTTCTCATTCAGTTGCCATATGTGAATCATGGCATTGAACTTATTCACCCCACTGTCTGCTGAGGCAATAGATTTCACAGAGTTACAAAAAAGGACAGGACCCCAGATGTCACCATATCAAGCTTTAAAGCAAGCACCACCAGACTCGGGTACACCTTATTTCCATCTGTATCAGGCTTCTAAAAGGTCCTTCCATAAGCTAGGGTACTGTCCAATTCACCTCTACCCCATTGTGGACATTGAACATTGTCTCTGGAACTATTGCACTACGATGCTGAGAACTTTATGCTGTCTCTTTCCTTTCCACTGCTGATTGCTCTGCCTATTTGTAGTTTAGTTCAGGGATACAGCTTGGACACGAGCCCTTTGGTCCACTGAATCAGCACCGACTAGCAATCCCCGCACAGTAAGACTTTCCTACACATACTGGGGTTTTTAAAAACATTTACACCAAGCCAAATAACCTACAAACTTGTACTTCTATGGGAGAAAACACCAAAGATCTTGGAGAAAGCCCACGCTGTCACGGGGGGAATGTACAAATTCTGTACAGACAGCACTCGTCGTCAGGATTAACCCGGGTCTCTAGTGCTGTAAGGCAGCAACTCTACTGCTGTGCCAGCATGCTACCCTTTGCCAGGTCTTTGGTGAAGTGATGAGCTGTCACAGTATGGCACTGATGCAAGTTTTTTTTCATTTGATTACTTCAACTGTAAATAGGAAATCCTGTGACAAGCTGCATTTCCTTGTTTGGTGCATATCCTCTCAACATGAATGTCTTGCGAAAGGGTAAATTAAGCTTAAAGAATATAATTAAAAATAATAAGTATTGTGCAATTCCATCTCTGTTTAATGGAACTGAATTAATGATGATTGATGATTTAACAGCTATAATTGGTTGCCTGTGCAATGTCTCCTATGCTGCATTGTGAGATTGTAGAGCAGGTGCCCAGTTACTTAAAACTTTATCTGCTGGGAAAAACATCATGGTGTTACCATTTGTTGCTCTTTGTCGTATTTGTTCAAAATTTACTTGATTTTGAAATTGTTTTAGAGGCAATATGCAGACATATCTACAAGTGATTTTGTTTTTCTGTTGAGCATTCAGCAGCAAGAATGGGGTTTTCAGCTGATTGTACGGATGAAAATCCTGGAAATGATATGGAACAATTATGGTGACATTCAAATCAGATGAATGTCATAATTAATCTCACAAGATAGTAAGGATAAATGTTTCTTGTTAAATCTTGCACACAAGGAATTAGTCCATCTCCCCAAACCATGTAAATTAAGTTATTTATTAATCCATCTCTGCCCATTTAGCAAATTCCTTCCTTAAATTTGTGGAATTCTCTGCCTCAGAAGGCAGTGGAGGCCAGTTAGACAATAGACAATAGACAATAGACAATAGGTGCAGGAGTAGGCCATTCAGCCCTTCGAGCCAGCACCGCCATTCAATGCGATCATGGCTGATCACTCTCAATCAGTACCCCGTTCCTGCCTTCTCCCCATACCCCCTCACTCCGCTATCCTTAAGAGCTCTATCCAGCTCTCTCTTGAAAGCATCCAACGAACTGGCCTCCACTGCCTTCTGAGGCAGAGAATTCCACACCTTCACCACCCTCTGACTGAAAAAGTTCTTCCTCATTTCCGTTCTAAATGGCCTACCCCTTATTCTCAAACTGTGGCCCCTTGTTCTGGACTCCCCCAACATTGGGAACATGTTATCTGCCTCTAATGTGTCCAATCCCCTAATTATCTTGTATGTTTCAATAAGATCCCCCCTCATCCTTCTAAATTCCAGTGTATACAAGCCCAATCGCTCCAGCCTTTCAACATACGACAGTCCCGCCATTCCGGGAATTAACCTAGTGAACCTACGCTGCACGCCCTCCATAGCAAGAATATCCTTCCTCAAATTTGGAGACCAAAACTGCACACAGTACTCCAGGTGCGGTCTCACCAGGGCCCGGTACAACTGTAGAAAGGACCTCTTTGCTCCTATACTCAACTCCTCTTGTTACGAAGGCCAACATTCCATTGGCTTTCTTCACTGCCTGCTGAACCTGCATGCTTCCTTTCATTGACTGATGCACTAGGACACCCAGATCTCGTTGAACTCCCCCTCCTCCTAACTTGACACCATTCAGATAATAATCTGCCTTTCTATTCTTACTTCCAAAGTGAATAACCTCACACTTATCTACATTAAACTGCATCTGCCATGTATCCGCCCACTCACACAACCTGTCCAAGTCACCCTGCAGCCTTATTGCATCTTCCTCACAATTCACACTACCCCCCAACTTAGTATCATCTGCAAATTTGCTAATGGTACTTTTAATCCCTTCGTCTAAGTCATTAATGTATATCGTAAATAGCTGGGGTCCCAGCACCGAACCTTGCGGTACCCCACTGGTCACTGCCTGCCATTCCGAAAGGGACCCATTTATCCCCACTCTTTGCTTTCTGTCTGTCAACCAATTTTCTATCCACGTCAGTACCCTACCCCCAATACCATGTGCCCTAATTTTGCCCACTAATCTCCTATGTGGGACCTTGTCGAAGGCTTTCTGAAAGTCGAGGTACACCACATCCACTGACTCTCCCTTGTCAATTTTCCTAGTTACATCCTCAAAAAATTCCAGTAGATTTGTCAAGCATGATTTCCCCTTCGTAAATCCATGCTGACTCGGAATGATCCCGTTACTGCTATCCAAATGCTCAGCAATTTCGTCTTTTATAATTGACTCCAGCATCTTCCCCACCACTGATGTCAGACTAACTGGTCTATAATTACCCGTTTTCTCTCTCCCTCCTTTCTTAAAAAGTGGGATAACATTTGCTATCCTCCAATCCACAGGAACTGATCCTGAATCTATAGAACATTGAAAAATGATCTCCAATGCTTCCACTATTTCTAGAGCCACCTCCTTAAGTACTCTGGGATGCAGACCATCAGGCCCTGGGGATTTATCAGCCTTCAGTCCCATCAGTCTCCCCAAAACCATTTCCTGCCTAATGTGGATTTCCTTCAGTTCCTCCATCACCCTAGGTTCTCCGGCCCCTAGAACATTTGGGAGATTGTGTGTATCTTCCTCAGTGAAGACAGATCCAAAGTAACGGTTTAACTCGTCTGCCATTTCTTTGTTCCCCATAATAAATTCCCCTGCTTCTGTCTTCAAGGGACCCACATTTGCCTTGACTATTTTTTTCCTCTTCACGTACCTAAAAAAACTTTTGCTATCCTCCTTTATATTATTGGCTAGTTTACCCTCGTACCTCATCTTTTCTCCCCGTATTGCCTTTTTAGTTAACTTTTGTTGCTCTTTAAAAGAGTCCCAATCCTCTGTCTTCCCACTCTTCTTTGCTATGTTATACTTCCTCTCCTTAATTTTTATGCTGTCCCTGACTTCCCTTGTCAGCCACAGGTGTCTCTTACTCCCCTTAGAGTCTTTCCACCTCTTTGGAATAAATTGATCCTGCAACCTCTGCATTATTCCCAGGAATACCTGCCATTGCTGTTCTACCGTCTTCCCTGCTAGGGCCTCCTTCCAATCAATTTTGGCCAGCTCCTGCCTCATGCCTCTGTAATCCCCTTTGCTATACTGTAATACCGACACTTCCGATTTTCCCTTCTGCCTTTCCATTTGCAGAGTAAAACTTATCATGTTGTGATCACTGCCTCCTAATGGCTCTTTTACCTCTAGACCCCTTATCAGATCAGGATCATTACACAACACTAAATCCAGAATTGCCTTCTCCCTGGTAGGCTCCAGTACAAGCTGTTCTAAGAATCCATCTCGAAGGCACTCTACAAACTCTCTTTCCTGGGGTCCATTTCCAACCTGATTTTCCCAGTCTACCTGCATGTTGAAATCTCCCATAACCACCGTAGCATTACATTTTTGACACGCCAATTTTATCTCCTGATTCAACTTGCACCCTATGTCGAGGCTACTGTTTGGGGGCCTATAGATAACTCCCATTAGGGTCTTTTTACCCTTACAATTTCTCATTTCTATCCATACTGATTCAACATCTCCTGATTCTATGTCACCCCTTGCAAGGGAATGAATATCATTCCTTACCATCAGAGCAACCCCACCCCCTCTGCCCACCTGTCTGTCTTTTCTATACGTTGTGTACCCCTGGATATTCAGTTCCCAGCCCTGGTCCTCTTGTAGCCATGTCTCAGTGATCCCTACAACATCATACTTGCCCATGACTAACTGAGCCTCAAGCTCATCCACTTTATTTTTTATACTACGCGCATTTAAGTACAACACTTTAACTTCTGTATTTACCTCCCCTCTCACATCGTTCACAATTGGCCCTGCCCTTAATTTCTTTTCCGCTCTAGAACTTCTGTTCCCATTCTTCCGAGAGTCTTTTGCAATATCTCCTGTATTCCCTTTTACCTCATCTTCATATTCACAATTTGTTAACCCCTCCCCCCCACTACTTAGTTTAAAGCCACAGGTGTCACACTAGCAAACCTGCCTGCCAGAATGTTTGTCCCCCTGCTGTTAAGATGCAACCCGTCCCTTTTGTACAAGTCACCCCTAGCCCAGAAGAGATCCCAGTGGTCCAGAAATCTAAATCCCTGCTCTCTGCACCAGTCCCTCAGCCATAAATTCATACCCTTTATCTCTCTGTTCCTGGCCTCACCAGCACGAGGTACCGGTAGCAGTCCAGAGATAACTACCTTCGACGTCCTACTTCTCAGTGTTTTTCCCAACTCTCTAAACTCCCGCTGTAGCACCTCCTTCCTCTTCCGCCCGACGTCATTCGTGCCCACGTGCACAACGACTTCAGGTTGATCGCCTTCCCTCACTAGGATTTTCTGAAGCCGGTCTGTAATGTGTTGAACCCTGGCACCAGGGAGGCAACAGACCATCCTCAAGTCCCTCCTGCTGCCACAGAATCTTCTGTCCGTCCCTCGGACTATGGAGTCACCGACCACTACGGCTCTTCCAGACTTCGGTCTCCCCTGTCGAGTATCCTTGCCAACAGGTCCGCCACTCGGACTGGAAACGTCTTCTGCCCCGACAGTTCCCAAGAGGGTATACCTATTTGCAATAGGCACAGCCACTGGGGTCTCCTGTAGTCCACGTCCACTCCCCCCTGAAACAGTCTCCCACCTTCGCTCGACCTGGACCCTTGGCGTGACAGCCTCACAATAGGTCCTGTCGAGGAAACTCTCGCATTCCCGGATGGCCCTGAGGTCATCCAACTGCCTCTCCAACTCCACCACACGTCCCTTCAGGAGCTGCATCTGGACACAGTTCTTGCAGGTGTAGCTCCCAGAAGCTCCAGCGACGTCCCTGTCTTCCCACATCCTGCAGGAAACACACCGCACCAACTTTTCCGCCATCACCTTGTGCCTATAACCAGCTCTGGCTTAAAACAATTGTATCCTCCTCACCTCAGCCTCCTCGCCGAAGACTCGCACTTTTCTCACTGGGCACTTTTCTCACTGGGCACTTTTCTCACTGGGCACTTTTCTCACTGGGCACTTTTCTCACTGGGCACTTTTCTCACTGGGCAATTTTCTCACTGGGCACTTTTCTCACTGGGCACTTTTCTCACTGGGCACTTTTCTCACTGGGCACTTTTCTCACTGGGCACTTTTCTCACTGGGCACTTTTCTCACTGGGCACTTTTCTCACTGGGCACTTTTCTCACTGGGCACTTTTCTCACTGGGCACTTTTCTCACTGGGCACTTCACTTCTCTCACTGGGCTGCACCTGAACAGGGCTGCACCCTTTTGCAAGTATTGCTTATATCACCAATTAAATTGCCTGATTGTCCAATTTACCTGACTTCTCACTTAAACTAGCACTTACTTTTCTTCTCTGCCAACGGGCGTCCTTGCTCTGCTCCCGGACTTTTCAAATTGACTACTAGCTTCCTTTTGGCGCTCTTTTTACACTGCCTGTTCAACTGTGATTAGCACTTACTTTACTGCTCAGCCAACGGGCGTCCTTGCTCTGCTCCCGGACTTTTCAAATTGACTACTAGCTTCCTTTTGGCGCTCTTTTTAAACTGTCTGTTCAACTGTGATTAGCACTTACTTTACTGCTCAGCCAACGGGCGTCCTTGCTCTGCTCCCGGACTTTTCAAATTGACTACTAGCTTCCTTTTGGCGCTCTTTTTAAACTGCCTGTTCAACTGTGATTAGCACTTACTTTACTGCTCAGCCAACGGGCGTCCTTGCTCTGCTCCCGGACTTTTCAGCTCTTAAGGATAGCGGAGTCAGGGGGTATGGGGAGAAGGCAGGGACGGGGTACTGATTGAGAATGATCAGCCATGATCACATTGAATGGTGGTGCTGGCTCGAAAGGCTGAATGGCCTACTCCTGCACCTATTGTCTATTAAATTGTGTAAAATGAATGAAGCTTAAATTAAGCTTAAATTAAGCAGCCAAGGCAAATTGCACTTTTATGGGAACTTTTAATATGTGTACTGATTGACTTTCCAGAGTGTGACCAGGAGTAGACACCTCTTTCAACTTTTTTAAAAATACAGGAGAAATAGAAAACAAAATGAAGCATTTATTTTGTAAAGCAGATCAGGGTTCAGGCATCATATCACTTCATTAGGAGTGTGATGCTAACGTAGACCATATGCATAACTATTTATTGTATGTGTACATACAAAGCAAAAATCCAGTACTTTTATGGAATAATTGCACCACTTAAACTGTTTTCTATTATGCCACAATTGGTTTATTTTTACATTAATACAGTGATGAATTAAATGGAGAACTGGACAACAGTAAATTAGTGATTTATAGATTTGCAAATATAGCAATAAATCAATGAGAGCAGAAGGATGCCAGGGTAGGAAGCATAAATTAATGAAAAAATATGAGACACACCAAACCATTAATAAGAATTTTGTTTTTAAACATAATAAGAAAAAAAGCATCTAACTTGGAAATCATGAAGTGAGAGGGCAGTTTTGCAAAATTGAGGTGCGTTCTCAGGGTATTTCGTGGCCAGAACCTATACAGCATTATAATCAGCAGTGATGGTTTAGTATTCACCTTTACAAACAAATGTTGATGGAAGTACGGGTCAGTGTGACAGGACGAAGGGTTCCTAATGTGTGCCACAGAAAGGATTTGATACAAAGTACATTAACTTGTGGGCCACCAGTATAATTTTTGCTGTACATTCATGGAAAAGGAGTACTGATTATAAGACACAGGAGCAGAATTAGGCCATTCGGGCCCAGCAAGTCAACTCCATCATTCAATCATAGCTGATGTATTTTCCCCTCTCAACACCATTCTCTTACCTTCTACCCGTAACCTTACTAATCAAGAACCTATTGAATAATTAAAAATACGCAATGACTTGGCCTCCACAGCCATTTGTGGTAAATACTTCCAAACGTCCTTTTATTCTGTGGCCGATCCCTCTGGTTCTAGACTCTCTCATTACTGGGAACATCTTTTCCATCTCAATTCAATCTAGGCCTCACATTGTCTAGTACTAGTTGCTATGCAGGTATTTATGATCTATTCATAATTGCTCTTTAAGGTTTTGGTGTGCAGTCTTCCCGAGTTACTGCAGCACTTGTATGAAGATACTTACAAGATGCTATTATTATACACACCCAGTAGACATTGCTGCAAGACTAGCTTTCATAGTTCCAGCAGTAACGGTGAACTGATGGTGTTGTGCTTCTGTAAAGATCATGTTCAACTTGGAGAGAAACACGTATCTGGTGATATTCCCATCGGAATCGATCTATGTTGCACAGCTCATTAACTCGGGAGATGCTATCATTGCTGCTTGACGTTGGTGGGGTGTGCATTGTGGATGCTGCACACTAAATGAAGTGACTGAATAAATTCCAGTTGTATAAGAACTTGACTTTCATGTCTTTTCATGGCAAATGTTTCATACTGCTAAATTATGCAATCAATTTAAGGCTGCAATTGCTAGATGGTTTTGGGCTGCCATGGAACAGTTAAGAGGTTTCTATCATTTTATAGCTCTTTATATCTATAACAAAGAATGTCCCTGGTGTGAAGGTAAGAATTTAACTATTAAAATATGTATTAAAAATTATTGTTTCCTCATTAAGAAACTTCCTTTGAATAAATCTACTGTGGAATTTTCCAAAATCTGAGACCTGACATTATTTATCAGTTTCTTGGTCCTTGTTGAGTTTGTTTACCTAATTCCCATTCTTGTGTAGGAAAATTCTTGGTGCATTTACATTTTAGAGGTTTTGCCGAAAATTTAAATAGTTGCTTGAGTAAAAATGTAGCATGTAATATATCAATAATTGCTCGGAAATATAAAGGGAATTGATAGGGCTTTTAACCAGGCCTGGGGAATTAGGAGCCAGAGGCCATAGGTTTAAGGTTCGATGGGAAATATTTAATAGGAACCAGGGGCGCAACTTTTTCACTGAGTGTATGGAATTAGTTGCCAGAGGAGGTAGTTGAGGCAGGTACAATAACAACACTTTAAATACGCTTGGACTGGGTACAAGATTAGGAAAGGTTTAAAGGGATATGGACTAATACAGGCACCTTGAATGAGGCACCTTGGACAAGTTGGGCCAAAGGTTTTATTTCTGTGCTGTATGTCTCTAATAATATGGTGCAATTGTATTTTTTACGAAGAGAGAGAAACAATTTTTGAACAGAAATTTTATCATCTGTCCAGAAAGAAACAAAGTTATTTGCTGTGCAACGATAGTCAGAATTTTTCATCTTTACTTCCATTTTCAGCATTTGCAATATTTTGCTTTATGCAAGGAGTAAGTCAAAGAGCTGAAACATGCTTCCTCCAATACTTATGCTGATTAGGTCCATTAAGGTAATTGCATTGGAATGCTAACGTTGGTTAATTTTATTAGAATGCTAACGTTGGTTAATTTTATTAGAATGCTAACAATGTTAGTTCATAAGTTATAGGAGCAGAATTAGGCCATTTGGCCCATCAAGTCTACTCCACCATTCAATCATAGATGATATGTCCATCCTGGAACCATTCTCCTGCCTTCTCCCCATAACCCCTGATATCCGTACTTATCAAGAATCTTTAAATCTCTGCCTTAATTGACTTAATAATAATAATAATAATGCATTACATTTATATAGCGTTTTTCATACACTCAAAGACGCTTTACAGGGATTTTAAGAACATAGGGAAGTGAATAAATAGATAAATAAGTAAACGAACAGAGAAAGGAGACAGAAGGTGAGGTGACCTTCAGTGGTTGAAGGCAGTACTGAACAGGTGAGACTTCAGTGATGTTTTGAATGTGGTGAGTGAGGAGGAGTCTCTGACGGTTTGGGGTAGTGAGTTCCATAGGGTGGGAGCAGCGATGGAGAAAGCCCTGTCCCCCCAGGATCTGAGTTTGATCCGGATGGGGGGGGATAGGAGATTGGCAGCAGCAGAGCGGAGGGTGCAGGTGGGAGTGTGCCTGTGGAGGAGGTTAGTCAGGTAGGATGGGGCCAGGTTATGGAGGGCTTTGTAGGTCATGAGGAGGATTTTGTACTGGATTCTCTGGGGGATGGGGAGCCAGTGGAGTTTATAAAGGACGGGGGTGATATGGTCACGGATCGGGGTGTGGGTGAGTAGACGGGCAACGGAGTTTTGAATGTATTGAAGTTTACTGATGATTTTTGAGGGTGCGCCATAGAGGAGGCTGTTGCAGTAGTCCAGACTGGAGGTGATGAAGGCGTGGATGAGGGTTTCTGCAGCTGTGGAGGAGAGGGATGGACGGAGACGGGCAATGTTTTTGAGGTGGAAGAAGGCTGTTTTTGTGATGTGTTTGTTTTCCATACCCTTCTGTGGCAATGAATTCCACAGATTCTTGGTTAGTTGAATAAATTAACAGTTTTGCAGCAAATTTGGCAAAAGGATCATTGGCCAAAATGGCAGCATAATGTTGTTGGATTCTAAAACATGTTGTTCCCTTCCAACATGAATGAATTGGATACTTTTTTTTACATTAAAGTGGACTATCCCGGTAGGCTACAAGACCTGGTATCTTTAAGTACAGGTATTCATTTCTGGCGATGCACTCAATTGGTTTGGGTTTCTACTTACCAGCAACTCTGACGTTCTGCCCTCGTGACGGTGATTTAAATTTTGTAAATGCCAGGAAATAAAGAAAATATATTATTCTGTGGAAGAGGGCAGGCTGGAAAAATAGAAAGAGGTTTCCATCATGGAAAATTAATGCAAATAGTTATTTATACATATATTTGACCGAATTCATTAATTGAAAGATACAGCATGTAAACAGTCCCTTTGGCTCACTGAGTTCACACTAGTTCTACACTACCTGGCTAGTTCTACATTATCTCGCTTTCTTATCCACCCCCTACACACCAGGGGCTATTTACTGAGGCCAATTAATCAACAAACCCGCATGTCTTTGGAATGTGGGAGGAAACTGGAGCACCCAGAGAAAACCCATGTGGTCACAGGGAGAACCTGCAAAATTCACGCAAGAAGCACTCATGGTCAGGATCGATCCTGAGTCTCTAACTAGCAGTGAGGCAACAATTCTACATACTGCCTACACTGAACAATGATAACTGTAATCTGTTGGAAATGTAATCATTTTTAATGAGTCTTGAACTCTTCCTCCTTTACTCGATGCTGATACATTTTTTGTGACTTTTGACTTGGTATTTATTATAACGTCAAATATATTAAATTACTCTTTGACTTTGGCTGGTAGTGGTAGCATGTAAGTATGAGAAATGTAATTTGGACAACCATTTGCGGACATGAAGGTCTTGAACTTCCTGAGGAATGTGTGGTACTGTTATTACTGTATCCTGAGCTAATGCAATAGGCCTGTAAGAAGAGCAGCAGCAAACATCTCTCAGGAAGTTCAGGACTATCGTGTTCACAAGTGGTCACCCAGGTTCAAAATTTCTTAAGTTCTAAGGTGCAGTATCAAATTCCTATTATTAAGACCTGAGTGAAATTTAGCTGTCTGTTGCACCGTAAAATTGCAACTGCAGAGAATTGTGGATGCAGCCCAGACCATCATACAAACCAACCTCCCTTCCATTGACTCCATCTGTACACACTGCCTCAGCAAGGTCACCAGCATAATCAAGGACGAGCACCACCCCTCCCCCCCCCCCCCCCCCCCCCCCCATCCCCTTCACTCTCTCTTCTCCCCTCTCCAATCAGGCAAGAGGTACAGAAATATGAAATCGAACACCTCCGGATTCGGGGACAGTTTCTTTCCAACTGTTATCAGGCAACTGAACCATCCTATCAACAACTAGAGAGCAGTCCTGAGCTAATATCTACCTCTCTGGAGACCCTCGGACTATCTTTAATCGGACTTTACTGGACTTTATCTTGCATTAAACGTTATTCCCTATGTTGCCAGGAGTCGCCACAATATCATCTATCTACACTGGAAATCGCGATTGTAATCATGCATAGTCTTTCCACTGACTGGTTAGCATGCAACAAAAGCTTTTCACTGTACCTCGGTACATGTGACAGTAATCTAAACTAAAACGTATGAATTCTTCTGGAAAATATTTAACCACCTTTATCCAAACCTGAAAATCGATAAATATTTAGCACAACATGTCATATCTTTTACAGGTAAACGTAAAGCTGGCAGACATTAGTCATGTACCAATAATTGTGTGTTACCTGATGAAACTCAGCACTGTGTGATTTTTTTCTTTTCTTTCATCTACTTGTGGTTTCAGTATACCAAATCATTTTGAGCTAATCTGCCCACTTTATTGTTACAATGTGAACTCCTTCATTCCAAATCTGAAAACATGTCAAGGAAAGAGATCTGGTGAGATGTTAAGTCCCACCCTTGGTGCTCCATTTCCCCGGTGTGGGACGAATAAAGGAATATATTAGTAATTCTTTAAGGATAATAAATTAGGTTAGCAAAACTAAGGTTGCCATGTGAATGGAGAAATTTGCCATTGCAGTATTGCATGTACTCAATATTGCCAGCTTCATTTCATAGCAAAGGGTGAAATTCAGACAAATATGATTCAAAATTAAATCAGCTGTCATTTTGCATGTCACTTTCCTAAAATTATGTTTGGGGAAAATAGAGCAGCACAGTAGCGCAGCAGTAGAGATGTTGCCTTACAGTGCCAGAGACCCAGGTTCGATCCTGATGATGGTTACTGTCTGTACGGAGTTTGTACGTTCTCCCTGTGACGGTGTGGTTTTTCTCCAGGTGCTCTGGTTTTCCCCCCACACTCGAAATACGTGCAGGTTTGTAGGTGAATTGGCTTTGGTAAAAATTTGTAAATTGTCCCTAGTGTGTAGGATAGCATTAGTGTACTGGGTGTTTGCTGGTCGGTACGGACTCAGTGGGCCGCAGGGTCTATTTCCGCGTTGTATATCTAAAGTCTAAAGCAAAGTAAATTGTAGCTTCCCAATTCGATAAAATGACTTTTAATAAAGGATTTTTCAACTTCTTGCCAACAAACCCCTTTCTGCAATAATTTTTTTAATTATTTATGTTTTGTATAGGAAAGATGACAAAGACTACGCATTAAAACAAATAGAGGGTACTGGAATTTCTATGTCTGCTTGCAGAGAAATAGCAGTAAGTAAACACTAGTTTTTATGTTCTAAATGGAAAGTTGTGGCAGAATATTATGTATAACCCTGAATATTCAGTTCTCAGTCCTGATCCTTCTGCAGCCATGTCTCTAATCCCCACAATGCCTTATCTACCAATCTCTAACTGAGTCTCAAGTTCATCCACTTTACTTCTAGTGTTGTGTTTGGTAGTGTTCCAGGCACCCTTACCACTCATGACACCCCCTCAATATGCTGCAAGCTTTCTGATGAATGTGGCACTATAGACTGGATGAACCATTTTGCTTGATCTTGATATACCTTTTTGCCATTGTTGACTACCAATAATGAAGCTTGAACAATGCATAAATGGAAATATAAAAATCTAATTTGCCTGTGAACAAAGTAATTGTTTTAAACAAATAAGTTGTAATTCATGTAGCACCGTAATGTTTTCTAGTGCATATTAAAGCTACTTTTGAGGGGGATTCATTGTTTAATAAGTAGGCCTGGACCGAGTGAATGTGGAGAGAATGTGGAGATAGTGGAAGTGTCTAGGACCAGATGCCATAGCCTCAGAATAAAAGGACGTACCTTCAGAAAGGAGATGAGTCATTTCTTTAGTCAGAAGGTGATGAATCTATAGAATTCATTGCCAAACATGGTGTGTGGAGGCTGTCAATGGATATTGTTACAATGGAGATTGACATAGTCTTGATTAGTACAGGTGTCGGGTTAGATCAGCCATGATTGAATGGTGGAGTAGACATGAGGGGGATTCTGTCTACTCAGACAGAAGTAGACTGTCTGCTCCTTTCACTTGTGAAATAATGCATTGTAGCCAGCCATAGCAAGGACCCAACAGCAGTTGTTTATGTTGCTGATATTCATTGGAGGATGGGTCACTGGGACAATTCCTATACCTTGTTAAATCATACCATAAAACTATTTGCATCTTAACAACAGGCAAGTCTTCGATTTGATGCTTTTTGAAAAACATGGTACTTCACAAAATGCAGAGCCACTTGGAATTGAGAGAAGGATCAGAAGGCAGATGCACCAAAACTGGTCATAAAGTGGGCAGAGGTAGGTCCCATGAAGCCCAGGGCACACTGTGAATGCCTGAATACCTTCAGTTCCTAATGGAAACAGCAGATCACCTCATGGCACAATTTTAAATCTTGAATTTAAGACTGATAATTTTCTATTTTCACTGCTAAGGGCTGTTTTTTTTAAATGTTTGCGTCTCTGCAGTTAGACTGAGGTAAAAAAGGAGAAAAAAAGAAAGATTGTTTGAATAGGATAGTTCACAACCTTAAGTGATTAAATGCTCAGTTGGAATGTAGGAAACATGCCAACATATAAAACAAAGTGCTGGGAAACCTCGGGTCAGGCTACATGTGAAGAGGGAAACAGAACTATATATGTGGGCAGACAAGATTTTTACTTTTCTCTTTGCTGACACTGCCCAAATTGCTCCATTTTTCCAGCAGTTTGTTTCTACTTCATATTTCTAGCATCCATAGTATTTTGCCTTTGTATTAATGTACCAGCTATTTGTACATGGCATCGTCCCAAAAACTGTGATGTGATAATCGACAGATAATGATGTTGGTTGTGGGTTAATTATTGCCCTGGACACAAGGGGCTTGTTCTTCAAATGAAATTTCTAATGGCATTGTACTTAAGGAAGGAATAGACTGAGGTCTCTAGTGTGAGTGTTTTCTTTCCATTTGAGGGATATGGACTTTGCAGGCTGAGCTAGCATTTAGTGTGTGCAGCAGTAGAGTTGCTGCTTTAAAGCGCCAGAGACCCGGGTCCAATTAACCCGAGGCAAATTAACTTACAAACCCGCATGTCTTTGGTATGTGGGAAGAAACGGAGCACCCGGAGAAAACCTGCACGGTCACAGTGAGAGAGTGCAAACTGCACGCAGACGACACCCGAGATCAGGATTGGGCTCGGGTTCCCGGCGCTGTGAGGCAGCCACTCTATCACCTGCATCACTGCCGCACTGTAAAGTTGATTATGTGTGGTTGGTTAATAAAAGAGCTAATCATATTTTTAAAAGTTATAAAATGTCTAAGTCAGTTAAAACTAATGTTTCCCATTTTATTCTCACAGTTACTGCGGGAATTGAAACATCCGAATGTCATTGCTCTGCAGAAAGTATTTTTGTCACATGCAGACAGGAAAGTGTGGCTTTTATTTGACTACGCTGAACATGATCTCTGGGTAAGGTCTACCGTCTTGGTCTGAAATGTGCTTACTCTAACATTGCATTATTCTATTGTTTATAATTTATTTTACTTACTAATTTAATTTGATGTATTTTTGCAGTAGCAATGATTTACAAACGATGTCCAATAGATCTTTCAAAATTGATATCAAACGTAGAATCACAAGTTAAGCTAATGTACATGATTTGAATAGCTGAAACGTTATCTGAATTATTAAATTACAAGGCACAGCATGGAGACAGGCCCTTTGACCCACTGAGTCGGTGCTGACCATCGATCACCTGTTCACACTCATCCACTCCCTAAACACAAGGGGCAATTTACAGAGGTCAATTAACCTACAAAGCCTTGGGGTTGTGGGAGGAAACAGGAGCACCCGGAAGAAATTTACACTGTCAGAAGGAGAATGTGTAAACTCCACATTGACAACACCCGAGGTCAGGTTCTAACCTGGGTCTCTGGAACTGTGAGGCAGCAGCTCTACCAGCTGCGCTAAGTTTTGCACAATTTTTCAGAATGTCATGAATGGTAATTAATAAAGCATGAAAATAAAATTTGCTTGGCAAGAAACATCTTTTGCTTTTATCTGTCTTTATTTTATCTGCCCATTTATACTTTTATAATGAGTAGAAAATGTGAATATTTTCACTGTTTGTAAGTAAAACATTCTCAATTTCTACTATTCTTAATCAACAATGAGTTGCATAAGAATTTGTTTAATAAATGCTAGTCAGAGGGTAGTCATAAAGTCAAATTGCATGGGAACAGGCCCAACTTGCCCATACTGGCCATGATGTCCCAGTGACGCTAATCCCACTTGCCTATGTTTGGGCAATATTTTTCTGAATCTTTTGTTCCCATGTACCTGACCACATGTCTTTTAAATTTTGTTATTGTACCTGCCTCAACTGCCACCTCTTGCAGCTCATTCCATACATCCACTACCCTCCGTGTCTAAAGTGAATCTTGTAGTTCTGGATGAGGCAAATTTTGGGAAATCACTGCCCACAGTTTACTTAGAAACAAGGAAGTGGAGGTGTTATAGACAATAGACAATAGGTGCAGGAGGAGGCCATTCGGCCCTTCGAGCCAGCACCGCCATTCAATGTGATCATGGCTGATCATTCTCAATCAGTACCCCGTTCCTGCCTTCTCCCCATACCCCCTGACTCCGCTATCCTTAAGAGCTCTATCCAGCTCTCTCTTGAATGCATTCAGAGAATTGGCCTCCACTGCCTTCTGAGGCAGAGAATTCCACAGATTCACAACTCTCTGACTGAAAAGGTTTTTCCTCATCTCAGTTCTAAGTGTTGGTTTACCTAGGAAAGACACAAAGTACTGGAGTAACTTGGCGGGTCAAGCAGCATCTCTGGCGAACATGGATAGGTGACCTCTCGGGTAGGGATCCTTCTTCAGACTGAATCAGTCCGAGGAAGGGTCGCTAAGCGAAACGTCATCTATCCATGTTCTCCAGGGATATTGCCTAACCCACTGAGTTACTCCAGCACTTTGTATCGGCCCATGGTTTACTATTGTCTATGTATGCAGTCACAATTTGCCTCCTGTCTATTATAATTGAGATGCAAAACATTCATACCAGAAAAAGCCCCCTTTATTGCCACTCTTTGTCTCCTGCCATCCAGCCACCCTGCTATCCATGCTAGCATCCGCCCTCTGATACCTTGGGCTCTCTTCTTCCTAAGCAGCCAAGCGTGTGGCACCTCATCAAAGGCTTTCTGAAAATCTAAGTAAACAACATCTACTGACTCCTTTGTCTGTCCTGCTGTTTACCAAAGAATTGGAACAAATTTGTCAAGGAAGACCTCCCCTTCACAAAGCCATGCTGACTTCGGCCTATTTTATTGGGAATTTCTAAGTACACCGTTACCTCATCTTTTATGATAGACTCTAAAATCTTACCAACCATCGAAGTCAGACAAACCAACCTATAGTTCCCACTATTCTGCCCTGCTCCCTTTTTGTGCAGCGGGGTAATATTGGCAATTTTCTAATCATCTGGGACCACTCATGACTCTAGTGGTTCCTATTAAATCTAGTTTAGATTAATTTATTTTGGTTCATTTTAATTTCAATTTACTTAGAAATATTAAAAAGATTGTAGTCCAAGTATACCATGTAATTACTGAGTATAATAGAACTCGAGAGAGAGTACATGCTAAGTCAACTAAATGTTTCCTCAAATGACAAAACTGTCAGTCCAGGAGTCAGTGTGTTGAGCCTGTGCTGCACATCCTCTACCTAATATTATCTTGCCAAAGCGCTCTATTTTTCGACTAAGATGCCTGCTCAGATCCTCATGTAACAAAGGCTAACCAAGCCATTTGCCTTCCTGATTGCTTGCTGGAGCTGTATATTATCTTTCAATGATGTCACATGCAAGGACATCAAGATCCTTCCAAACAGCAAAGCTATCAACCTCTCACCATTTAAAATAAAATCACTACCTTTCTATTTTTTTTACAAATGTGGATGACTTCACATTTTTTCTCCACATTTATATTCCATCTTCTTTCTTCTTGTCCAATCACTTGGCCAGTCTATTTCAACAGTGCATTATAAAACAAATATCTCGTATCAACTGAGTTTTGCAAGCACCATACAATCCGTGAACAAGGATAGTGAGTGTGAAATGATAAAAGGCCATTTATTTCTTCTCAGCCTTTCAAGTTTTTTTTTTTGCAACTACAGATGGCAAAATGATAGCGGCTTGTAGGCATTTGTTAGTGTGTATCAAATATTGCATTAATGCCTTTGGCTCTGCTTCTTGCTAAATTAGTTTAATGTTGTGAACTGTAAAACTTCAAAAGATATTTAGTGCAGTACCTACCTGGCAGTCTACGTTATTCAAAATTGTGCATGCTCTGTTCATAGTTTATTTTGTACTTGTCTGCGCTTAACTTGTGGCTCCCATCATAAATAGAACAAAATATCTTGTTAACTTTCATTTCACAGCGTATGTCTTTCACATGTTGACATGTACTCATTTCTGCGCAGCAAATTAGTTTAGTTTAGAGATAGAGCGTGCAATCGGCCCACCGAGTCCTTGCCAACCAGGGGTTACCCGTGTACCAGTTCTATCCTACACACTAGGGATAATTTACAGAAGCCAATTAACCTTCAAACCAGCATATCTTTAGAATGTTGGAGGAAACCGGAGCACCCAGAGAATGCCTACATGGTTACGGGGCGAATGTACAAACTCCACGCAGACAGCACCCAAGGTCAGGATCCAACCCGGGTCTCTGGCAACTCTATCGCTGTGTCACTGTGCCATCCTAATTATTTTGTAGTCATCTGAAAATTCACTAATTCATTTTCTGGTAAATGATAAATGATTTTAGGAGTACCAGACACCTTTTATACTTTGGCAATTCAAATTTTATATTGCACCAATTATTTTTTAACAAAATGAAACGCCTGTTTAATTTCAACTATTTAACAGTATCACACAAGAATCAAATTGCATACTTGGCCATGTTAATTTGTCCAATTACAATTCAAAACAAAGCACTGCCATTTATTGAAATGATTTGTTTAGAAAGTTGAGCCTCATTAGTTCAACTGGGATTCACCACAGGACGAATTCAGAAGTGTCAGGTTAATGACAAGTCATTTGCTGGACCATTGTGACTGAAGTCATATTCTGACCTAAGTCTTTATTGGAAGAGGCCACTTTGCTGCTTTCTTTGTGGTAATTTTGTGCTTTTTTGAGTGCAAGTCTTCAAATCTCACAGCAGGCATCCACCCTGTTTAAATTGATTTTGTAATCTTGGAACCTAAGTATATTCAGGACAAATTAGTTTTTCTTTTGTTCCTTGCAAGCTTGTTTTAATAAGTGTTGACTTTGTGTTTCAACTGTCATTAAATTCCACAATCTCCCTGTAAACAGGATGTCTGGCCATTGTTTGTGCCAGCCTTTCTGATGTCTCCTGCTGCCTTCACTTTATGAACCTTTACTGTTTTTGTTCACATGTCCTTATTTGGCCCAACTTTCCAATTTTCAATTTTATTCATTTGGTTTTTTTTTGTTGGATTCATTTACTTAAATGAAGTATGTGCCTTATGGCACAAAAAATGTTTGTAGCCTTTAGGTTATTCTGCTTGTGAACAATTATCTGTTTCTCAGACTGAGATGTTCCTAAAGTATCGTGTTTCTGCCTTCCTGCTCTCTCTCCACTTATCACTGCAACAATAAACTCCTCCCTGTCCACTGGCATCGTCCCGCCATCCCTCAAAATCGCTGCTGTCACCCCCATTCTGAAAAAACCTGGTCTAAACCCTGACACCCCAAACAACTTCAGACCAATCTCCAACCTACCCTTTCTGTCCAAAGTTTTGGAACGTGCTGTAGCTTCCCAACTAAAATACCACCTCTCTACCAATAACCTGTATGAAACTTTCCAATCTGGATTCCGCTCAAACCACTGTACTGAAACTGCGCTCCTCAAAATCACAAACGACATTCTCCTCTCCTCCGACGCTGGCAACCTCAACATCCTCATCCTACTTGACCTCAGCGCCGCCTTTGACACCATAAATCACTCCATTCTCCTCACCCGACTTGAAACCTCCCTTAACATCACCGGCACAGCCCTATCCTGGTTTAAATCTTACCTCTCTGACAGACACCAGTTCATCTCCATTAACAACTGTAAATCCCCCACCGCTCCCCTCCCCCAAGGTGTCCCCCAAGGCTCAGTCCTTGGCCCCCTCCTCTTCATCCTCTACCTGTTCCCCCTTGGTCAATTAATCCGCCGTCATGGTCTCAACTTCCACTGCTTCGCCGATGATATCCAGCTCCTCATCTCCACCAAGTCAATCTCCTCCACCACACACTCTACACTGACAAACTGCATTACTGAAATAAAATCTTGGCTTCAATCAAACTTCCTCAAACTCAATTGCAACAAATCTGAAATCATCATCATTGGTCCAAGAATGCTCACCAAATCCACCCAAAACTTCATCCTCAACATTGATGGTCTCCCAGTATCCACCTCACCTCACATCCGGAATCTTGGAATCATCCTTGATCAAACCCTCTCCTTCGACAAACACATCAAACACATCACAAAGACAGCCTTCTTCCACCTCAAAAACATTGCCCGTCTCCATCCATCCCTCTCCTCCACAGCTGCAGAAACCCTCATCCACGCCTTCATCACCTCCCGTCTGGACTACTGCAACAGCCTCCTCTATGGCGCACCCTCAAAAATCATCAATAAACTTCAATACATTCAAAACTCCGCTGCCCGTCTACTCACACACACCTCGATCCGTGACCATATCACCCCCGTCCTTTATAAACTCCACTGGCTCCCCATCCCCCAGAGAATCCAGTACAAAATCCTCCTCATAACCTACAAAGCCCTCCATAACCTGGCCCCATCCTACCTGACCGACCTCCTCCACAAGCACACTCCCACCTGCACCCTCCGCTCTGCCGCTGCCAATCTCCTATCCCCCCACATCCGGACTAAACTCAGATCCTGGGGGGACAGGGCTTTCTCCATCGCTGCTCCCACCCTATGGAACTCACTACCCCAAACCGTTAGAGACTCCCCCACACTCACCACATTCAAAACATCGCTGAAGTCTCACCAGTTCAGTACTGCCTTCAACCACTGAAGGTCACCTCACCTACTGTCTCCTTTCTCTGTTCATTTATTTATTTACTTATTTATCTATTTATTAATTTCCCTATGTTCTCAAAATCTCTGTAAAGCGTCTTTGAGTATATGAAAAGCGCTATATAAATAAAATGTATTATTATTATTATTATTAGTGGTATCAAACTTGACCAATTATTTTTGCCCATCAGTGTAGTATGAACCATTTTTAAGTTTTATTGTCTAAATTCATTTCCTGCATCTGAAAGTGTTTTATTACACGATTCTCCCAAACAATTACTCATCACAATGTGATCACAGAAATGTATCAAAATATATTTTTTTTAAATCCCCAAATTCATACATTGTGCCTAAAAAACGTTCAGCAGCAAAAGAAACACAAAGGTCTTTTTATAATGGTGCATTCTTTCAGCTGTATGTACATTATATTCCAGGTGTTGGAAACAATAAGGGGTATGGCTAGTTCTTCAACTGTGGTTGACTCAGATGGGAATCCTTTATGATGTATATAGATTGATTGTGAGGAATGGGGGGGGGGGGGGGCTTGCTGCGCATCAAAAGTGTTTTAATCAGAGCTGAGAATGAAAAGGCAAGGGAGTTTTAAATGTGCCAGTTTACAGCCAAGAATTTACTCTCTGGAATGCAGATTCACGAATAATGTGGTCCCAGTCTCTGACTCTCCGTTTATTCGTTTCTTCTTTCAGCACATAATCAAATTTCACAGAGCTTCTAAAGCAAACAAGAAACCAGTTCAATTACCTCGAGGGATGGTGAAGTCCCTATTATATCAGATTCTAGATGGCATTCACTACCTGCATGCTAACTGGGTGTTACACAGAGATCTGGTGAGTGATTTACTGGGGATATTTGAAAGGAATAACAGTGCTTGAATAGTTATTGAAAGCTAAAAGCTAATTTCATTGCTAGTTGCTTTAGTTACAGATCAACCATCTTAACTGCAATGATGCAATCAAGGGTTTTAGTTGGAGTAAATGCTGAATAACATTCATTGGATTTTTTTGTGCCTTGCCGACATTTCTTTATCCTATGTTTTGAGCTGTGATTTTAAAAACACCACAGAAATATTATTTCTCTTTTCCTCCCAGCCTCCTTATAACTAGCTTATTTGCTTCACTCATTATACTTTGTGCTATCACCTCTGAAAAAGGCAGTAAATGCCTCGATGTGAAATTTATTTTAATTAGAAAAGAAAGATGATTGAGGGAAAATATCTTCTGCTAATTTTTTCAATTGTTGCTTTTATTTATTTTTAATGCTTTGTATATTTAGATTTCTGATGTCTGAATACTAATCCTACCTCAAACAGCTTAATGATAAATTGAAGGGAGCTGCGAAATGTTCACATATGGCTTCCTTTATTTCAAAGAGCAAGCATAAAGCCCAGCACTTCAATGCTCGAGAGGAATTGCTAAACAGCTGAGAGTGCTATCTTACAGAGGAGAGATTTATGTGAGGTTTTCACTGCCATCAAGAAGATGGAAAATGTCAAATTTAAACATTTTGAAATGAGTAGCTAGGCTACGGCCATATTTAATCTTCAAACAATGTTTAAAAACACAATGGAAGATAGACACAAAATGCTGGAGTAATTCAGTGGGATAGGCAGCATCTCTGAAGAAAAGGAATGGGTGACGTTTTGGGTTGAGACCCTTCTTCAGACTGAGAATCGGGAGAGGGAAACTAGAGATATGGAAGGGTAAGGTATGAAACGACAGATCAAAGCAGCCAATGATCAAGAAAATGTAGAATGGTTCATTGTTGGCTGAGGGGAAGATGAAAATGAAGCATACAAACAGCAAAATTACTCAGGAGGACAGTGAAACTAGTCAGGGATCTAGGGTAGGGGAGGGACAGTGAGAGGGAAAGCAAGGGTTATTTGAAGTTAGAGAAATCAATATTCATACTGCTGGGTTGTCAACTGACCAAGCAAAATATGAAGTGCTGTTCCTCCAATTTGCATTTGGCCTCACTCTGACAGTGAAGGAGTCCCTCGACAGAGGTCAGTATGGGAATAGGCACATTGTAATTTTATCATCAAATCACTGTCTGAGGCTACTGCATCGTTAGAGTGACTACACTTCAAAAGTACTTCATTGGCTGTAGTGCTGTTAGGTACATCCTCAGAGCATGAAAGGTATATGAATGTTCCATTTTTTTCCTTTTAAAGCGAACTTGCACTTCAAATTGGTTCAGAGTGGCTGAATTGATTGTTGGGTTTTTGAGTTTGCTTTGCCACATGATTTGCTCGGTCAATGTACATTGTTTCTGTTGAATCGAATCAGTTTTTCGAAAATACAACTTTTCATACTATGTATGTATGATTGAAAGGGTGATGAATTTTCAATAGATCTTTCTTACTAATTGAAGGAAAATTCCGTTCCAAATATTGCAAAGCAACCAGTAAGACCGGGAAACGCTCGTAAAATTAAACTCTAGCGCAACCGGAGGACTATTAAACACTGTACTCACCGATTCAACGTGGCCGATAGAGATCATCAAAGGAGCGCACCGCGGCAGCAGCAGTGGGAGTGCGGCTCCGTGGCAAAGTCGAAAAAAAACATCGAGGGAAGCAAGGGGGAGATTCGGATCAGGCTGAGAGCCCAAGCCTTACCTCCACCTCTGCCCAGCATCCTTCTGGCCAACGTCCAGTCCCTGGAGAACAAGCTGGATGACCTCAGGCCAAGGATCAGATTCCAGAGGGACATAAGGAACTGCAACATCCTTTGCCTGACCGAGACATCGCTGACCCCGCTGGTGCGGACCAGGTGATCTGCCCAACCGAGTCCTTCACTGTTTTCCGGGCGGACAGAACGGAAGAATCCGGGAAATCCAAGGGCGGAGGAGTCTGCTTCTTGACCAACAATAACTGGTGCAATCCTGGAAATATTAAGATGCTTTCTCGTTCCTGCTCGCCGGACCTGGAGCATCTGACTATCCAATGCCGACCATTCTACCTTCCCCGGGAGTTCAGCTCGGTGATCATCACAGCCGTCTATATTCCACCGCATGTGGACACCGACGTGGCACTGTCGACCCTACACGATGTGTTGTGTCGACACCAAAACAAGAACCCTGATGCGGCTGTGCTGGTGGCTGGAGATTTCAATAGGGGAAATCTCAAAAAGGTCATGCCCAACTTCTACCAACACATCACGTGTGTCACCAGGGGGGATAGAACTTTGGACCACTGCTACACGCCGTTCAGGAAAGGCTACAAGGCCGTTTCTCTCCGTTCTTTTGGAAAATCAGACCACGCTGCCATTTTCCTGCTGCCGGAGTATAAACAACGGATAGTACCGGAAACGACAGTGACGAGGGACGTAAAGCGGTGGTCTGACCATTCAGAGGCCATGCTGCAAGATGCACTGAGCGAAGTCGACTGGAATATGTTCCAAGCAAGTTCCAGATACGTCAGTGAGTTTGCGGAAGCGGTTACGGACTTCATTGCCACAATAGCCGATAACATCGTCCCCACGGTAATGGTCAGTATATTTCCTAACCAAAAACCCTGGGTGGACAGGTCTATTCGCGTTGCTTTGAATGCTCGCACCGCTGCTTACAACTCTGGCCTGGCATCCGGCAACATGGGCGACTACAAGGTAGAGTCCTACTGACTGCGAAGGGCGGTGAAGGATGCAAAAAGGAGGTACCGGGACAGGATGGAGTCACAGATGGAACAGCAGGACACCAGACGCCTTTGGCAGGGGCTACGGACTATAACTAGCTACCGGTCCAGCACCCCCCTCAACCGGAAGTGCCGGCTCCTCCTTAGCTGATGACCTGAACTCTTTTTATGCACGGTTTGAGACGGGTAACACCCCCAGCTCGCCGTCTAAAAACAACACCGACGGGGCGCTGGCTAGCGAGGCTGGAGGGGGATCCACCGCCGGGGATGTGCACACATTCTCGGTGTCCGAGCATGACGTGAGGTGGGCTCTGACACGTGTGAACACGAAGAAAGCTGGAGGCCCAGATGGTATATATGGGCGAGTACTAAAGTCGTGCTAGTCAGCTTGCTCCAGTGCTCACCACAATATTCAACCTCTCCTTGGCAAAGTCCGTGGTCCCTGCATGCTTCAAAAGATCCATCATTGTACCGGTGCCAAAGAATGCCTCTCCAGCTTGTTTAAATGACTACCGACCAGTGGCCCTCACCTCGGTTGTCATGAAATGCTTCGAGAGACTAATCAAGAAGCACATCTGTGCCCTCCTTCCTCGCAACATGGACCCACTACAGTTCGCATACCGTCCGAACAGGTCCACGGATGATGCGGTCTCCCAGGTTCTGCACACCGCTCTATCTCATCTGGACAGCCAGGGGGGCTATGTGAGGATGCTGTTCATTGACTTTAGTTCAGCTTTCAACACAATAGTCCCCAGCAGACTGGTTGAGAAGCTGCTGGAACTGGGGCTTAGCACCCCTCTGTGTGCCTGGGTTCTGGGCTTTCTCACCGCCAGGCCCCAAGTGGTCAGGATGGGGGAACACACATCTAGCTCCCTCACCCTGAACTTAGGATCCCCCCAGGGTTGCGTCCTTAGCCCCCTACTGTACTCCCTGTACACACATGACTGTGGGGCCAGGTTCAGTTCAAACTCCATCATCAAGTTTGCTGATGACACTGTGGTGGTGGGCCGGATCTCCGACAACGATGAGAAGGCCTACCGGGAGGAGGTGGCTGATCTGGCACTCTGGTGTCAGGACAATAGCCTCCTCTTGAATGTCACTAAAACTAAGGAGCTGATTGTGGACTTTAGAAGGGCTAAACATCCAAGGACGTACACGCCACTGGAGATAAATGGGTCTACTGTGGATAGGGTGAGCAGTTTTAAATACTTGGGAGTCCACATCACAGAGGATCTGACATGGGCAATGCACATTGCCGCACTGGTGGGTAAGGCAAGGCAGCGCCTTTACCACCTTAGACAGCTGAGGAAATTCAGAGTGTCTCTGAGGATCCTTCATTACTTCTAGAGAGCATCCTGTCCAGCAACATTACAGTCTGGTTTGGGAACAGCTCTGCCCAGGACAGGATGGCCCGTAGTGCGTTCGGCAGAACGCACCATGGGAACTACACTCGTCCCCCTGCAGGATCTATACATCAGGAGGTGCAGATCCAGAGCAAGCAAGATTATGAGGGACCCCTGCCACCCCAGCAACGGACTGTTCCAGATGCTACGGTCAGGCAAGCGCCTCCGCTGTCACGCTGTGAAAACGGAGAGGATGAGACGGAGTTTCTTCCCACAGGCCATCAGGACTGTCAACTTTTATAACTCCAGGGACTAAATTTTGTCTTCTCTATATTAACTTTATTAACTTTATTTATATGCTGTAACTGTAATTCTTTTTTGTGCACAATCTGCAGGCATTGACACTTTCATTTCACTGCACATCGTGTATGTGTATGTGACAAATAAACTTGACTTGACTTGACTTACAGAATGAATTGCACTGACCTGCTTATTGGTAAATCTAAAGAAGTTGATATTCCAAACCGTGTCCAACAGTCTGTTATATTGTGACCATAAAATAAACTATACTAGTGAAGGTAACAGGTCTGACTCATCCATTATTAATTTCAAGAGAAGTTTTATGAATTTGTTTCAGCATAACTTGTCACAAATTATTGATGTAACATTCAACCTTACTTAACTGAAATTTGCTCAGGTCCATCGTTAGTTAATATGCAGCAGGAAACATTAACCTAACTATTACAGATGGAGGGTGGTATTAACTTTAATGCTTTGAGTCCTAGATTTAAAATAGATTTTTGGTGGGTGCCAAAGGATGATTTTTCTTATTCCATTTCTGGACATTTGATTGAGGAATATTTTTGTATAATAATAGCCATGTCCAGGGATTCTGCAAATGTATTGAAATTTGGGGAATGTTAAAGTACTGCTTATTCATCTATTATTGGAGCAAATGGAAATGAGAAGCAAGGGGAGAAAATTAATCTCCACGTTGATTGTTTGGACTGAATAGCCTTTTACTTTGCCGCCGTTATCAAGTGTTTTGCTACGTTTGTTTTGCAGCATTTGCATGACCTACAATTTTCTTTTTTTGTTGTGAATGTTTAAAACAAAGCGCGTTCAAATCTGACACTAATTAGCAATCTTGGATTACACAATAAGGTATCAAACTTTGTCAAGCTTTGATTCTTTGAAGGTTGCTCTTGTGTCCGAGTGGAGTGAGATTAAAAATCTGAATTATCAGACCAATGCAAATATATAAATTGCACAAAAATATGTGTATTATAGCCAACTGCCAAAAATATGTTGAATAAACCTTCAACCATTTGAATTAGCATTTTTACATAATGGTATAATTTATAATTGTTCCCTTTCTTCCCTTTTGCATCAATTAGATCTGTTTTGTTACCGTTACCTTGATATGTGTGATATTTGGTTGAATTTATTACTTGTCCCTAATTTGGATAACATCCCTTCTAGAAGGGTGACATTTTACAAGCAGTCAAGTTGAGAATTTTCCTGAATTTATTTTGGATCAGTTTAATGCATCATCAGTCCAATTCACTGAGAGAATTTTAAGCCTGGTATCGGTTACTTGGACATTACCAACTGTGGGTGATGTACTGCTGCTGTTGCTGCAGGAATAAAAACATTCTTATCAGCAAACACATCCATTCACAATATCACAATTTTTTTTAAAAATTAACAAAACTACCTCATTGTCTCATTTTCCTTATTTCAGCACATTTTCTAAACCAGTACAGTAACATGTTGGAAGTATTAACGTTTGTTTATATATTTGCTCTTTGAAAAGCACTTATTTTAGAAACAAGGAACTGTAGAAGCTGGTTTACCAAAAAAAGACACAAAGTGCTGTAATAACTCAGCGGGTCAAGCAGCATCTCTGGAGAATATGGATAGGTGAGGTTTCGGGTGAGGACCCTTCAGACCCGAAACATCACCTGTCCATGTTGTCTAGAAATGCTGCCTGACCCGTTGAGTTACTCCAGCACTTTGTGACTCTTGTGTTTAATTTCAATGTAATGTAGTTCTCCAATGCCTATGGTCCTCCAGTGCCTAAATGAGGTGACTGTTCTTCATGTGTGACAATAGATCACAAATTATGTATAAGAAGGAACTGCAGATGCTGGTTTAAACCGAAGATAGACACAGAACGCTGGAGTAACTCAGCGGGTCATCTCTGGAGAAAAGGAAACGGGTGATGTTTCAGGTCGAGACCCTTCTTCAGACCAAATTAACCAGGAGGAAGTAGAGGGGAAACCCAATAGAAGTGTATAAAATATAAGAGGCATAAATAGGCAATGTAGAGAGAGTCAGAACCTTTTTCCCAAGATGGAAATGTCAAAGCTTTAAGTTGAGAGGGGCAAAGATTAAAGGGGATGTGTGGAGTAAGTTCTTTGTTTTACACAGAGGGTGGCGGGTGCTGGAGGGCACTGCCAGGGGTGGTGGTGGTGGTGGTGGAGGTATACACGATAGTGACATTTAAGAAACCTTTGAATGAGCAGATGGAATGGAGGGACATGAATCATGTGTAGGCAGAGGAAGATAGTTTAACTTTGCATGGTGATTAGTGTGGACATTGTTGGCCAAAGAGCCGATACCTGTGCTGTACTGTCCCATGTTGTTTGATTTTAATTCCAAGAAATGATGTCCATATCCACATACGGGTTTGCAGTTATCTGTACTCTGTGAACGGCTCGATTGTAATCATGTATTGTCTTTTCCCTGACTGGTTAGAATGCAACAATAGCTTTTCATTGCCTCGGTACATGTGAGAATAAAAAAACTAAACTGAAGTTAGAATAATCTAATTATGACCAACTAGCTTTGTCCTTCCGTGTCTTTCTTACTTTTCTTCCTTTTTGGCCACAACTACTTTAGTGGGATGTCAGCAGATACATGCGTGCAAATGATATTCCTGGAAGAATCTGTTATTGATTTAAATGTTATCTTTAAAAGAAATTTAAAAATGTTGAGATGCAAAACATTTGTTAGCTGCTTATTTATTTGGGCTAATTATATTGTCTTTGAAATTAAGTTGTTAGATGCTTTTGAAATGATGTTCTGAAATCTACAGTGTATAACTGAAATAGTTTTACTTTCACATTTTACTTTTTAAAAAGTTTTACTTTTACTTTATCCTCCACTCTCATGGTTATTATTATTTGTTTATCTAGCATCAAAAATCCCTAAACCGTCTTTGTTTTATAATAGTTCTATTCTATCAGATACTTTCACTTTAAAAGGAAACGTCAATTTAAAAAGATTCACTCCCATGCCAGTTAAGAAGCCTTTCACTGAGAAATATGTGGTTTATCCACGGGAAGTGCTGGTTGTTATTTGACTAAGCAAACATTCTTGAATGTTTATCTTTGATTCAATTGATGAATATCTATTGTTTCATAAATGGTCAGAACGAAAAACGTTGTAAAGTAATTAAGCCCTATTTTCAAGAATACAATAGTTTTATATGCATTTCAAATATCCACCATCCTGTTTTGACTACCACAATTTTTACAGGATATTGGTTTACTGAAGATGTTATCTCATAACACTGAATGAAAGCTGATATCCATGGGTGTTAACTTCTTGGTTTATTCAAACTATATTTCAGAATTTGAACATGTAAACATAAGAAGTACTTAATTATCACTGGCGTCATCTTTTAAACACAGCTTAAGCAAGACTCTTGCTTTCCCTGCTCATACCAAATGAAGTACCACCAGAGAAGATAACTTTGGAAGTGTCAAAACGGAATATTTATATGCTAAACTAGATCTTTGATTTGCAAGTTTTCTGGCATTATCCAGCATTTTCATTTTATCCTTTAACTCCAAAGCTAAACAGGCAAAAGAGAGTCAACAAAACACATTCAACAATATTGATAATCTAATCACTCACCTTTGAAGGAGTGGAACATTCACTTTAGAAAGCATGTAGATGCCTTGAAGAAAGTACGCAACAGATCTGCCACAAACGTCAAGCCTAAACAAACTAGGTGCTATTTTACTATCCCACTTTCGCATCCACTCCCTACACACTAGAGGGCAATTTACAGAGGCTGATTAACTTACAAACTTGCAATGTGGAAGGATACTGGAGCACCCGGAAGAAACCTACGCAGTCACAGGGTGAATGTGCAAACTTCACACAGACAGCACCTGAGGTCATGATCAGACCGGGTCTCTGGCACAAAGAAGCAGCGACTCTACCAGCTGCACCACTGTGCCTGCAGCATGGTTTTAAAAAATGTGTTTTTAATAACAATTGATTACCATGGTTTACAAAATAAATCTATTTCAATTAATTTTTGAGTTTGTTAATGGTTTGGGTGGAGCAGCTTAACAGAAATGGCTGCCAGAGCAGCAGATGTAAACTAATTTCATGTCATCTATGGACAGAGAAATTTCCTATCTGGGAATTTAAATCTGGTATTAAAGGAAACATGCTTTTTATCTGATAAACAACTTAATGCATGTGCATGTTGCCCATCAACAACTTGTGTACATGACATCTGTCCCTTTGAACATCACCACTACTCTATCGCTTCATATTTGACAAGTACTCTCCCTTTTCATTCTGTTCACCAAAGTTTATAACTCCACCATTTATCCACATTGTATTCCATCTACCATGTTCTCATTTACTGATTAGTATCCCTTTAAAATTTCATTACAGCTTTCTCCACGTTCTCAACCACATCTCTGCTTCCTTCCATCCATGGGAACAATTCCACAGGCTATAGAGCTTTGAAAGGTGACAATCAGATCCTCCACTATTTCTAACATGACCTCTTCCTAAACTCTTGGATAAACCCTAGGATTGACCAGAATTCAAACGCACCAACTTAGAATCATAGAGTCATACATCGCAGAAATAGGCCCATCGGCCCATCTTCACTAGTCCCACCTGCCTGTGTTTGGCTTATATCCCTCTAAACCTATCCTGTCCATGTATCTGTCTGAATGTTTCTTAAACGTTGCGATGGTAACTGCCTCAACTACCTCCATCAACTCGTTCCATTTACCCATCACTCTGTGTAAAAAAAAAATGACCCCTCAGGTTCCTATTAAATCTTGCCTTCTTCACCTTTAACCGTTGTCCCCTGGTTCTTAATTCCCTAATGCTATTTTCCTGACTAATATGTAGCTTCCTTAATTCCTCATGGTCTCTCAAGTTAGGGAGCAATAAATGTTAGGATACTGAGAACTGTTGAGGAATATAGAAACTTTAATTAAAGTGGTTAAGAAGGCAAATGGAATGGTTATCTTTATTGGCCATGGCACAGAACGTGATCACAGGAAGGCCATGCTGGAGCAGAGTAAAACATGAGTCAAACTGGTGAGAGTATAGCATGAAACATTACTCAAGTTTAATTTAGAGATACAGAGTGGGATCAAGCCCTTCGACCCACCAATTCCAAGCCAACCACCAATCACCCGCACACTAGTTTAGTTTATTGTTGTGTGTACTGAGCTACAGTCAAAAGCTTTTGTTGCATGCTAACCAGTCAGCAGAAAGACAATATATGATAACAATAGAGACAGCCACAGGTACCAATACATGATAAAGGGAATAAAGTTCAGTGCAAAGTAAAGTCCGATTAAAGATAGTCTGAAGGTCTCCAATGTGGTCGATAATAGTTGAGGACAGCTCTCTTGTTGTTGATAGTTCTATGTTCTGTACACGAGGGGTAATTAACCGCCATGCCACTATACATGAGGTTGTTCGCAGAATATTTGTGAGGATTATATTGGAGACATTTAACGATAGTGGACAGAACTGAGGTCAATATCTACAAATTAATTAGTGATTTAAATGTGATGAACAGAAAGGGCCAATCTCCCTTAATGAGTAAAAGGCAGAAGGACTATTTCAATTTTTTATTACTCTGAGATTGCAAGGAGCTTGCTGCCTGAAAGTGGCAGAAATCCATTCTTTTTAAATTAATTTACAGAATATCATACTTCCTAGCGGAGCCAGGATTTATTGCCCTTTAGAAAGTGACAGTGAATCTCCTAAAAGTGTCTTTGAGATTACGGCACTCACTCATTTAAGTAGCGCCGGGGTGAATGTGAGTTATGTCTTAATTTATAAGGCAAGAGACTTGGAACTGTAAAGTTGGATTAATGCAAATAATTATTTTTCAGCAGGTATTGGTACTTGATGTTACATGGCTGCCTCTTGTGCTGTTTCACTGTTTGTGATACAATATGATGGTGCCTTGAAGAGAAAATACATTTTAGAAAATGAATCTCTTCTATTAAGAGAACATTTCTTTAAAACAAAAGTTGCCGCCCAAGTGTGATAGCTCTTTATGAAGGTAAACAGTAGTGGCACATTAAGGCAGCACAGTGGTGCAGTGGTAGAGTTGCTGCCTTACAGCGTTAGCGATCCGGGTTCGATCCTGACTGCGTGCTGTCTGTACAGAGTTTGTACGTTCTTCCTGTGACCACGTGTGTTTTCTCCAGGTGCTCTGGTTTCCACTCACATTCCAAAGACGTGCTGGCCTGCAGATTAATTGGCTTCTAGAAATAATCTATAGTGTGAGGGATGGAACTGGTATAAATGGGTGATCGCTGGTTGGCGTGGACTCAGTGGGCCGAATGGCCTGTTTCCCGGCTGTATCTCTAAACTAAACTAATACTAAAGGCGAAACTATTCAGTTTTGGAAGTAATTGATTTATGTTGAGAGTTATTCAGCATATTACTCCATACAATGGCATTGAACACAAGTATTTATTCTGAACACCATAAGGTCATCAATAAGATGATTTACTCGGAATATTTTCAGCATCAAGAGAAAATTCGATATTCTGCATTCTGCGTAAATTATTTATTTTTTGGATGCACTTCCATCTTCGAGCAATAGTTATTTTCTAAAAGAGTGTATATATGTTCAATGTAAGTGTGAAAAGTAAACTATGCACTCACCATTGCATGCTGACTATGAGGATTAATTGAAAATACCACATAACTAACCTGAGTCCAGTACTTCCGAGTTCTGGCTCTTGGACATATGAAAGAACATCCATATGTGTGCAGTGATAAATTCTATCTTCTCTTTTCTGTCTTAAGATGTAATACGGTGTGCCCATGTTATACCTATCACCTAAATAATTGATTATGTACAGATTGCTTGTGACATATGCATTTTGCCACTCTTCAATGTCTTATCGTTTGCTGCAGTTTTTTTTTCCGCTCGTGTGTCAGATGACGTTCTGCCATCGCTTTGCCACAGCCAGTGCCCCATCTGTGCCTCCGCAGTGCATGCCTCTCTGCTCAAGTCAGTAGGTGGGCCATTGTCTTTACCTCTCCACAGTTGCATTTGTCAGAGTCTGAGAAGCCCCACTTCTTCAGGTTGGGTCCGCAGCTTCCCACTCCAGTGTGGAGGCAGTTTAGAGCTTTCCAGGTAGTATAAGGCAGCTGATGTCCTGGTGCCATCTGTTGTTTGGTTTCGGTACCTGGCACGGTTGGCTCTAGTTCCATGAAACTGTTCCGACTCTGGGTCACTATTGGGTCACTATTTAGAATTCAGTTTGAGAAGTTGTATGTAACATTTGATAATCTTTGTGCCATGTTTTATTTATTTTCCGTACCCATAAAAGTTAATGCTAATGTTTAAAACTTCAGTCAATTACTTGACTCAGGAACTTATCTAGTAAAACTTGTATTGCATTATTTTCCTGATTTAACTAATACGTTCGACTCATTCCAATTTTTATTTAGATTCTCCATTATGTTTTGCCACTCAGTAAGTCATGGCTGATTTGACCTAGTTCATTTTATCCACTGTAGGTCCAAATTCTTCAATGCCTTTGATAATATGCTATCAATCCCTGATTAACATTAACAATTAAAGAAGCATTGGATGCTGTTTGGGCTTGGGTTACAAACTTTGTCATTTGAATTCAAGTTTACCAACTTTCCACCTGACAGCATGTCAAGAAACTGCAGGTGCTGGAATCTTAAAGGAAAAAAAAAGAAGTGTTGGAGGAACTCAGTGGGTCAGGTAGCATCTATGGAGGGAATGGACTGACAATGTTTCGGGAATGAGACCCTTCAGTCTGATGAAGGGTGCCAACCTGAAACATCGTCTCCCCATTCCCTCCACAGATGCTGCCTGGCCTGCTGAGTTCCCCCAGCATTTCCTAAGAGGCCCGACTAAGGTTTAGATAAATATGTTGGTTCTTCAATCCCCGACGAACCAGAAATAATTACACTCTCTCCATCTAATCAAGTCAAGTTCCCATTTTTATGTTGAAGCCTTCCATCAAGTCACCCGTAATTCTCTAAAGTACAGGCAATGCAACTTCTATTATATCTCCTTTTTGTTTTAACCCTTCAAGTCCAGATTTCATTTTGATCTGATCTGACTGTCTATGCCTGCCATCATTTTATGAATTTTATATCAGGTCTTCCCTCAATTTCCGATATTCCAGAGAAAACAATCCAATTTGTCCAACCCTTCTAGCTAATACCCTCTAATACAGGCAACATTCTGGTAAACCTCTTGTATACACTTTCCACTGTTTCCACATCCTTCCTGTAATGGATCGGAAATGCGGATCAGCAGTAACTCGATGAGTCAGGTAGCATTTCTGGAGAACATGATCCCTAGAGAAGGTCTGTCTCCATGTTCTCCAGAGATGCTGCCTGGCATGCTGAGTTACTCCAGCACTTTATCGTTTTCGCAGTTTTAAGAATATTGTTATAAATCTATCTCCGTTGGAAAGGGAATAGCTCTAAAACCAGCTGTCTTACCTCACTTGTGAATTTGTTTGTCGATATATGTTTGAAGGTTTTAATTCCATTAATACGTGATATTTTTACAAAAGCAACTGCAATAAGATTAGTTATTAGTTTGAATACTGAAAGCACCAAGTAGTATTTTTTATTGATATAATTACCAAGTACTCGACAAAACAATTTCTTAATAAATATTGATCAAAATATATTGGTTTAATATGAATACATTTTATACATTTTAATATGAGGATAGTGCTTCACATTGATGAAAGACTCGGATCCACAATGAAAATGGATTTGGATTACATGAAGTGAAACTGGCTTATTCTGAGAAAGCTGAGATTCAGGTTTTTGATTTGATTTTGCAGTATCTGCATTTTATCACACATCAATAATTCTTTCCTCAGTCTCAAATGTGCGGTATTGGGGAGAGAAATTCAAATTACTTAATTTGAAGTAATTTGAATGAGAAAAAGGATTTGAAACCTGTGGGCAAAATGTGTAGGAAGGAACTGCAGATGTTAGTTTACACTGAAGATAGACACAAAATGCTGTAGTAACTCAGCGGGTCAGGCAGCAACCCTGGACGAAAGGAATAGGTAACATTTCGTGTCGACACCCTTCAGGCTGAGAGCCAGGGGAGAGGGATATGAAAAAGTACAAATGAATGAACGGTTTGTAAAAGGACAGCTTGAGATTGATTTTCATTTTGATGCGCCTGAGAAAGCACAAGTTAAAAGATTTTAAAAACGAGGCAAATAACCTAGGAGTGTTTAATATGGCACTGAAGTATGTTGCATGCAGTGGTGATGCATAATTCAAATAAATATGGCCAGTAAGTTGTTGTCACACCTTCCCCAGCCAACATTGGCTCCACCCTGCCTGAGGTCATCTGTTGCCGGCCCTGATTTTTTTCTTGCCTCCAGTTTATTCTTCTACCCCCCCACCCCCGCCAAACAACTTCTTTCAATCTAAAGGGTTCCAACCCAAAATGTCACCTATTCATTTTCTCCAGAGATGTTGCCTGACCTGCTGTTACTCAAGCATTTATGTCTGTCTTCAGCTGAAATACTATTTGTTTGCCAATATTTAATTATTAAAATTTATTAAGCAGACTCATGGTCCATTAGAATACACATACAGCACACAGTACAGTACAGCACATGAATAGACCATTCAGCCCAAGATGTCTGTGTTAAACATGATGCCAAGACCAACTCTTATCTGCCTGCATATATTCCCTATCCCTCCATTCCCTGCATGTTTTAACATCTCATCAAGCCTCAGTCATGGTGTCATACAGAATGAAAATAGGCCCTTCGGCCCATCTTGCTCACACTGACCAATATGTCCCATCTACACTCGTCCCATCTTCACTCGTCCCACCTGCCTGAGTTTGACCCATATCTCTCTAAATATTCTATCCAAGAACCTGTCTAAATGTTTTTTAAACATTGCGAATCGTGAAACAATTCTCAAAACTTTTCAAGATGGCAAAGCCACATTCTCAGTATTGTTGGAGACACAAGTAACTGTAGATGCTGATTTACAAGAAAAACAGGTGGACTAACTCAACGGGTCAGGCAGCATCTCTGGAGGGAATGGATGGGTGGCATTTCGGGTTGGGACCCAACCCTTTGTGTCTTTTTTCCCCCACTGTTTGTCAAGCAGTCAACATTTATCAATGTCTTTAAGTATCCATGATATTCAAAGACATTTAGAACAAAATAAGAATGAATAATAAATCAAATATTTTTTTTTAAATTAAATCTAAATTACGTAATATATTCTTCAATTGACAAAAGCTCAGAACTAATTGAAGGTGTCCAGCATAGTGATCATCTAATCTTGTAGAGGAAACCATGAAGTCACTATTAAAAATGTTGCCAATTTTTTTTTAAAACGCACTAAAATATATGTGTTGTAATAAAGGTGGAAATAAACGTCATGTGTAGATTTGTTATTACCAGGATATTATCTTCACTAGTGCTGTCATAATAATAACTGCAATTCGGTAAAACTGGTGACAATGGAAGGGCATCTAGTACTGGAAAATGATTTTAATCAGATGTTTCTTCAACTTACCAGTGGGGTGTCGACTTTAGAGATACAGTGCGGAAACAGGCCCTTCAGCGTACTGTATCCGCAGCCGACCAGCGATCACCACATTAGTGTTATCCTACACACTAGGGACGATTTACAATTTTACCAATGCCAATTAACCAAGCTTGCACATCTTTGGATTGTGGGAGGAAACCGGTGCAGCCGGAGAAAGCCCAATGCGGTCACAGGGGGAACATGCAAGCTCTGTACAGACAGCACCCACAGTCATGATCGACTCAGGTCTCTGGTGCTGTCACTATGCCCTGTAGACAAAAAGCTTCATGCCCTGCTCTGATTTCTAAGTCTCAGTTTAAATCTGCTTTATTACAAAGGTGGCTGTATTCCCAAAGTATATATTTAAAATATTTTTGGGATCTCTTGAAGTTTTGTATCTTACTTTTCTATCTTGTACTCTGTCATAGTTGTAAAGCTTACTGAGTGAGCAATGTACCATTAGTTTTATTTGTCTTGGAGACACGAGGAACTACAGATGCTGCCTGTCCCGCCAGTCACTCCAGCACTTTGTGTAGAAAGGAACTGCAGATGCTGGTATATACCAAAAATAGACACAGATTGCTGGAGTAACTCAGGTAGTCAAATAGCACCTCTGGGGAAAAAGGATGGGTGACGTTTCAGGTTGGGACCGTTCTTCAGACTGAAGGCTCCCAATGCGAACCCATCCTTTTTCTCTAGAGATGCTGCCTGATCCGCTGAGTTACTCCAACAATTTGTGTCTATCTTCAGCACTTTGTGCTATATTTGTCCATGTCCACAACACAAAAGCTTCAAAATGAATATTAGGTTGTCTGCAATCTTCTCAATTTAATTGTAGATTATACTTTACTTAAAATGACATTTACTGTAAATATTTAAACATGATTTTGGTTCTACAACCATTTTGATCTACATGAATATTCCAAAGACATGACAATCCCAGGATTTGGAAAATAACCTGCGATTGAATGTTATATGCCAATTAAGATCATTCTTTTAGTTCAGTTTTGAGATACAGCATGGACACGCCCTTCGACCCACCGAGTCCACACCGACCAACGATCACCCATACACTAGTTCTATCCTACACACTAGGGACAATTTACAGAAGCCAATTAACATACAAACCTGCACGTCTTTGTACTATGGGAGGAAACCGGAGCACTCAGAAAACCCACACAATCACAGGGAGAACGTACAAACTCCATACAGACAGCACCCGCAGGATTGAACCCTGGTCTGGTGCTGTGAGGCAGCCACTCGACCACTGCATTTTGCATAATATTAGTCTTGGTGCTGTTTGGAAAGATGAAAATTTCTCCAAAACATTTGTTAGCCATAATTTTTCAGTGAGAATTGATGATTTAATTTGAAGCTGAGCATTGAATTAATCTTGCACTATTTGCATGATCTAACACACGTGTTGATGTTTGGGGAAAAATCTTTTGGAAATGGAATCCATTTCCAAAAATGTTTGGAAATGGAATCAGTTAGCACTGATCAATTTGATTAGTATGGGTGTCAGGGGTTATGGGGAGAAGGAAGGATAATGGGGTTGAGGGAAAGGTAGATCGCCCATGATTGAATTGCAGAATAGACTTGATGGGCTGAATGGCCTAATTCTGCTCCTATAACTTATGAACATGTTCATTTCAGCACCCTGTGACTGATAATGTACTTGCCGTGAGTTGAGAAATAAGAACAATCACTTCTTGATTTGTTTGAAGTCCTGAAAATGCAACTGAATGCTTCTTTCATCTCTTCTCCACCATCCACTCATTTCCTCCACACCCCTCTGATTGAACCCCCTCCGTCGATCCTTGTTGATAACTCCAATCTCCACCATCCCAACACACATTTCATTCCTGACATAATCCTGATCCTAGACACAAAACCTGGAGTAACTCAGCAGATCTGGCAGTATCTATGGAGAAAAGGGATGCCTATTTTTTTTTCTCCAGAGATGCTGCCTGACCTACTGAGTTACTCCAGCTTTTTGTGTCTATCTTTTGGTGTAAACCAGCATCTGCAGTTCCTCCCTACACATTATCCTGATCCTTATGCCTGCCCCTTCCCCACCCTCCCCTGGTCACTGTTGGGGAAAAAATAAGATGAGCACTAACATTTTTTAAACGTGGTTCATTTGTACCCCAGACTAATTAATCTGCAGCTTTTTTTTCAATTACTGGTGTGAGAAGTGAAATGGAAGTAATACATCAATGTTTTCCAAACTGAATGAATGAAAATAGTGCAGCGGCTTAAATGTCCTTAAGAATAAAGTCACTGATTCTATCTTGCAATTAAGTAAGTTGTTGCTATGGTGATTTGGCTTGCTCTTCTCACCTTTTAAGATCTAGATTTGACTCATCTAATCCAATGAATCTAACTGTAAGAGTTTAACAGGAAATTATTTTTTCCAGTTTTTTGTTCACGTTTATTTCTCCTGCATTTTTCTTACGTTTCTTCTATGTATAATATATATGTATATTTGTATATATTTGGATTCTTCTACTTTATATAATAAACAGATTATTTTTAATGGAAATGCCTACTTAAAATGCCTTGCAGAGTGCACCATATATGCTGAAACTCAGTGCCAAAATGAAGACAAGAGCTGACCATCTGCATGTTGTTGGCACATTTTGAGAAGGAAAATTCATGCTTCATTAATTTATTGGAGTTCTTTATATCCTTTAAATTATTAGATCTTGATAGGGTGGATGTTAGGAGATTGATTTGTGGGAGAATCTAGAATGACAACGCGCTGTTTAAAAATAATGATACCAATTCAATATACATGAGGCAAAATTCTTTCTCTCAGATAGATATGTGCCCTTTTCTGGAATGTGACCCTTTCCTTCTCTCCAGAGATGCTGCCTGTCCCGCTGAGTTACTCCAGCATTTTGTGCCCTTTTAATTGTCTTCCTCAAAGTTGTTCGAAGCAGAGTCTTTGAATGTTTTTAAAGTAAGTGATGGGGTTGAAAGGGGATAGTTGGGAATACAGAATTGCATTTATAGTTTGATCAGCCACAATCTCATCAAATGGCAAAGGAACAGAACATCCATGGACACAGTTGTTTTATTGCACAATTCTCTTTTACACGAGTTCTCTTAGGAATGCAACAGTCGTTATACAGAGCTGCCTGTAAATAATTCTGGTTGTTTTGATTGCTTTAGACTTTAGAGATTCAGCATGGAAACACACCCTTCGGTCCACTGCGTCCACACCAACCAGCGATCACCCACTGTCCCACACACTAGGATAATTTACAATTTTAGCGAAGCCAATTAACCTACAAACCTGTACGTCTTTGGAGTGTGGGAGAAAACCGGAGCAGCCTGAGAACCTACCAACTCTGTACAGACAGCACCCATAGTCAGGATCGAGCACCACTCTGGGGCTGTAAGGCAACAACTCTACTACTGTGCCACCTATACATTTAAGGGGATCCTGAAAATGGGGATGAAGAGTAGAAGATCATGCTAAAAGCATTCGATGTGGAAGGATAAGAATGGAGCCTAAATGGCAGCATGCACTGGGTACTGATTACTTTTATTTGGGAACACCTAGGTGGCACGTAATCTTTTCTCGCTCCGAGCATGAGTTTAATTTTTTTGGCATGCCGTGTTTATTGAACACTTCACGTCCTGTTTAGTTAGTCATCAAGAATGTCATCTTCAGATCTGGGCTGTTGCTTTATGAAACCCTGCTTAAGTGAGCAAACAGATTAACATCTTACCGTGTCCTATGTTCCTTGATGGCGGAGAGAAAAAATGTTTTTGAAATTGGGCGGAGGCTGAAATGATATTTGAGGCTCTGTCCATAGAGTCACAATGCAATCTATCAATTGTTGTCTCACTGTTTAGTCCGTTACTTGGCTCCAGCAACATCCTGAAACCGATTGTGAATAGAATCCCAAGGAAAAGCCTATCTGCTTCTTGAGATGAAGGAAAGGTGGAGTATAAGTGGCAGTTCAAGCCACTTTCCAAATTTATCTGCTAACACAAACACTCAAATCTGATAAACCTTGAATGAAAGCCATGGTGGAGATACATGTCCATATTGTTATGCCTACTTCACGAAAGGATTTATTCGCACAAATGTAACTGGTTTTGATCTTTTGGGAATAACTTATGAAGATATAATGTACCTTTTGACCCAGAATAATTATTGTTCTTTTTTTTTCCAGAAACCTGCAAACATTTTAGTTATGGGTGAAGGTCCAGAACGAGGGAGAGTCAAAATAGGTATAGTGTGCTATGATTGTTTTTTTTATTTCCATTTATATTTTATTACTATATTCTGTGTGAAAACAAACTTGGAAAGTGTTCCTATAATCAAGACCAAAGGTTATTTAAAAACTGGGAAGGTAAGGAGTTTGATTGTGTTGGCTTATTTTGCTTCCTATGTAAAGAATCATATCTCAAGCCAAAGATCAGCCAACTTCAGGTCTTAAGACGTAGATGACTCAGTGGGAAAATAAATTGCATTTGCCTTCTTTCCTGTCCCGGATGGCATCCAAGTTGTGGAATTTCCTGATCTTACTGGTTCATATTCGCATTCAAAATGGGAAGGAATGCTGGAAGGAATGGGAAGGTTACTTCCGTATGTTTGAAGCTGATTACTTTTGCTGAGATGAATCCCTACTGTGTGTGAATACCCACTGAAGAACAAAATTCAAATATCTACATTGTGATTTAATCAAATACTTCAACCTTTCATAGATTTATTTATGGAAAAAGCCTTGTTGGAAACATTTCCGTGACCTGATGTATGCACACTCACTCTAATGCCAACACCCAACTATTTGCATGTTTATCCTTTTAAACCAAAATTTTAAACTGGTTAGTTTAACTTGTGATGCATAATTTTTGGAATATTGTGGTACAGGATGGCCTTTTCAAAACATTTAGTCTTGGATTAAGACACAAATCTCAATCTTAGAAGGAACTGTAGACTTCTATAAAAGCCCATTTCTTGCATTCAAACGAAGTACTCCAGCACTTTGTGTATATATTTAGCCATTTTTAATTCTTGCCTATATTTTCAGATTCTCTTCTGTCAAATAGGAGTTTTGTGGTTTCGTGGGTTTTTGCAATACCACTGCTATTGTCTGTTGTTGGTACATCTGACAATTAAACACTCTTGACTCTACTGTTGGTTTTATTCAAGATTCCAGCATATGCAGTTCCCTGTGTCTCTCTTGCTTCAGCATTTGCACGTGTAGCTAAAGATCCTTGTTTGCAATGACATATTTTTGACATGCTGCTACATTTTCTGCCCTTTGCATGCTGTACTATAACACTTTCAACATTTGTATCTTTCATGCAGCGGACATGGGTTTTGCTCGATTGTTTAATTCGCCCCTGAAGCCTTTAGCTGACTTGGATCCGGTAGTCGTAACATTTTGGTACCGTGCACCAGAGTTGTTACTTGGTGCAAGGCATTATACTAAAGCCATTGGTGAGTATTGGGAATAAATTGGGATGATTAAGGTCTTAGAACACCCATTGCCTTGGTCAGAAAAACCTGAAGTAGTGATCTGCTGTTAACAACATTAATAATCAGAATTATCACAATCTGGAATGAAAAATTTAAAGGTTTAAGTATGCCCATTACCAAATGTAAAACAATTGAACGGTGGAATATTGTTAAATTAATTCAAATTACATGGTTTACTCTTACTCAGTGGTCAAGGAATACATAACATCTTGCTGTAATAAAAAGGAATGGCAGATGCTCATTTATCCCAGATAGACACAAAATGGTGGTGTAATGGATCAGGCAGCATCTCTGGAGAAAATGCATCAGCGATATTTCAGATCGGGACTCTTCTTCAGACCGAGTCTGAAGATGGGTCGAAACCCGAAACATTATCTCTCCATTTTCTCCACAGATACTGCCTGACCTGCTGAGTTACACTACCATTTTATGTCTATCATTTCTTGCTGTTTGGCTACTTGAGAAGCAAAATACTTAAAGCATTTTGTTTAGATGTATTGTAATGGGCTCTTAAAATATTTTTTTTTTTTTTTTTTATTGTAACAAATCATAATAAAGTTTTAGTAATGTTTTAAGAAATGTTTGAAATGTGCTAAGATGTGTCAAATTTAAATTAAGAGAGTTTCCTTGAACTTGATTTTTTACAACTTGTTATAATAATTAGATGCTTTATTGAATTCTGCATGATTTGGTTAATAATTGAACAATCCTTAAGTTTAAATTTATAAATAGCCAAAGCAAAATTGACACACGGAAAAGAATAAAAATGATTTCACATAGTCATATAGCATGGAATCAGGTCCTTCAGCCCAGCTTGTCCATATCCACCAAGTTGGCATTCTGGGCTGGTCACATTTTCTTGCATTTAACCAATATCCCTGCAAACCCTTCCTATTCGCATATCTTTTTTAAAAACGTAATTGTATGCACTTCCATAGCGTCCTCTGGCAACCCTTTCCTCATACGGACTACCCTCTGAGTGGACAAGTTTGCCCCTGAAGACCTTCTTAAATCTCTTCTCTCTCATCTTAAGTCTATGCCCTCTTGTTGTAGAATCCCCTACCCTTGGAAAAAGACTGCAAGCATTCACTTTATGCATATCCCTTGTGAAATTCTTGGATGGCTATGACGTAAATTGCACTAAATAAACCAGGATGTTGTCTACGTAACATTCAAAAAGGAGAAAGTTGTGTAATCTAATAGGCATTAGAAACTGAATGTCTAACTTGGTCTATTTTGTTTTGTCCATTTAACTTACTTGTCTCCGTTTCTATTTTAATAGACATTTGGGCTATTGGTTGTATATTTGCTGAGCTATTAACATCTGAGCCTATTTTCCATTGTCGTCAAGAGGATATTAAGACTAGTAATCCTTATCATCATGACCAATTGGATAGAATATTCAATGTAATGGGATTTCCAGCAGGTAAGTTTGGAAACTTCACTAAAATGATCTTGGGTTAATTGAAGATTCTTTTGTATAGACATATATATGCTTGCTTTCATAAGGCGGGGCATTGAGTATAAGCATCAGGAAGTCATGATGCAGCTTTATCGGACTTTGGTTAGGCCACATTTGGATTATTGCATGCAATACTAGTCACCCCATTACAAGAAGGATCTGGAGGCTATGAAAGAGTGCAGAGGAGGTTTACCATAATTATGCCAGTATTAGGGGGTATTAGCTACAGGAAGAGGTTGGACAGACTTGGATTGTTTTCTCTGGAATGCTGGAGATTGCGGGTTTATGAAAGGTATAGATAGGGTGGACAATCGTAACCTTTTTCTCAGGATGGAAAAATCAAATACTGCCACCAAGGAACACTGTACACATATCCAACTTGCCATCTGTGCTGGCCACAAACAGCTGACAGGAACAGAAACCAGTCCTAACCTAGAGAGAGCTAGTACTGGCTCATCCGGGATCTTGAGTAACTCTGAGATCCAGAATACTTAAACCACAAATGAGGTGCTGTTCCTCCAATTTCTGGTGGGCCTCACTATGGCACTGGAGGAGGCCCTTGACAGAAAGGTCAGACTGGGAGTGGGAGGGGGAGTTGAAGTGCTCAGCCACCGGGAGATCAGGTTGTTTAAGGCCGACTGAGCGAAGGATCTCCTGGGCTATATCTACAACTCTGCTATTTCTTGCGGTCTAGGATAGAGCTGTTCCCAAACCAAGCTGTGAAGCAACCGACAGTATGTTTTCTATGGTGCATCTGTAGACGTTTGTGAGATTTTAAAACCATGCAGGTAAAACTTGCACTTTGTCAAATATATTTTCCAGATAAAGATTGGGAAGATATTAAAAAGATGCCAGAACATTCAACGTTGATGAAAGATTTCAGAAGAAATACGTGAGTTTTGTCTTAATTTGCTTCCTACAATTTGTTCACAAAATAAAAGAGCATTCTACAAAATCGAGTGCTGTTTTGAAATGCCTTTCGTGATGTTTGAAGTTGCCTTTCATAATGAGATTTCGTGCCTTTCGGAACCATTTTGTCTTTTGGAGCCACTTTGTGTTGGATGTGATTAGTAACAATGTATTATATTGTGCAGAAAGACTAAAGAGCCTAAAAAAAGGTTCTCATGCAGAATATCTGGGTAGTTTTTGGTGTTTATTTTGCCAGCTGAGATGCAGAAACCAAATTCTGCCTGGAAATCTTTCTCCATTTCCCAAAGAACCCACAATATTTTTTCTTCCATAAATTTCAATAGAAAGTAAACCCAGCAGATTTTGTGACTAGCAAGCAACTTTTAGCCACGTTTCCATTTTTGCTCTCAACCCAGGGAAGAGAGGCGGCACAGTGGCAATAGACAATAGGTGCAGGAGGAGGCCATTCGGCCCTTCGAGCCAGCACCGCCATTCAATATGATCATGGCTGATCATTCTCAGCGGAAGAGTTGCTGCCTTACAGCCCCAGAGACCCAGGTTTGATCCTGACTACGGACGCTGTCTGAATGGGGTTTGTACGTTCTCCCTGATTGCGTGAGTTATCTCCGGGTGTCCGGTTTCCTCCCACACACCAAAGACATACAAGTTTGTAGAATAATTGGTTTTGGTAAAAGTTATAAATTGTCCCTAGTGTGTAGGATAGTGCTAGTGTGTGGGGATCACTGGCCAGCGCGGACTCAATGGGCCGAAGAGCGAGCTTCCTGCTATATTTCTAAACTAAATTAAAATGTTGACTTTTCTATTATCTGAATTGGTTTCATGGAAGAAGAAGAGGAATTTGTATCTTTTTATTGATTTTAATGTAACGGCTGCAGCCATTAGATACCACTTTCCCACACATCAGCAAACAAGACTGGGAAATGTTGAACATGGACATTCACATAGCATGTATTCAATTATTTATTTTTATTTTTATTTTTTTTAGATTTTTTTAGAGGTACAGCGCGGAAACAGGCCCTTCGGCCCCGCGCCGCCCAGCGATCCCCGCACATTAACACTATCCTACATACGCTAGGGACAATTTTAACATTTACCCAGTCAATTAACCTACATACCTGTACGTCTTTGGAGTGTGGGAGGAAACCGAAGATCTCGGAGAAAACCCACGCAGGTCACGGGGAGAACGTACAAACTCCGTACAGACGGCGCCCGTAGTTAGGATTGAACCTGAGTCTCCAGCGCAGCATTCGCTGTAAGGCAGCAACTCTACCGCTGCGCCACCGTGTCGTGAGATTGCCAGATTGATTTAAGGTGGTGAGTTCTTTGAACAGGGTGCTCCAAGATAACTTATCAATGAATTAATAGAGCAAGCCTTTGTTTTTGCCATAAACTTTTACTGACAATTTTCTGTGTCTTTAGACATTCAGTGCGGAAACAGGCCCATCAACCCACTGAGTCCACGCCGACCAGTGATCATCTCATACACTAACACTATCCAACACACTAGGGACAATTTACAATTTTACCGAAGCCACGCGGTCATAGGGAGAACTTATAAACTCTGTACAGACAGCACCGGATCATACCAGGTCTCTGGCACTGTAATGCAGCAACTCTACTGCTGCGCCACTCTACCATCCTAAATCTTTAGGTTTTGGTTTCAGGACCTGCAAACAAATTCATTTGCTGCGGTTGATTTTGACATTCCTGTTTTGATCTTTACTATAATATGCAATATCCTAAGAGATAACAATCTACGCTGCAAAGTTACCGCACAAAGGGAGGATGCAGATAGCGTGAGTGGAGTGCTTTAGACAATGTGCATTGGCATATTTCTATTTGTCGGGAGTGAAATGGTAAGAAACAGCATGATGTGAAGTGAGGTGTGGTTGTATTCGTAAACCACAGCTGCTTCCTGTGGAAATTAAATGTGTGGAGGTGACAGTCACGGTCAGGCAGATCACCAGATACAAAAAGAAATAGACCATTCCACCTGTGAAGACTGCAGCATTATTTCTCTTGAGATCTCATTTAATCCCGATTTCCTGCTGCTGCTTTAACATTTCCCTTTTTCATGCAACATCTTTTAAAAATGATTTGTGGCTGAGAATTCCACTTATTTTTCTAACCTTTTCTGAAACATTAATGTTGTACCATTTTCTAACAGTGAATTGAGGAACATACATCAAAACTGTTTCACTATCCCACCATTCGAAACTGTCAATGGTTCGGCATCTGAATGACAAGATCACATTTGCAGCACTCCCTCTCCATCCACTGGGGCCCTTGTTCTCACTCTCCCTTTCTACTCATTGTTCCCATCAACTCCTTCCGTAAACCAGGACCCTGCTTCCCAGAGATTCTTTCAACTTGCCTGGTTCCTTGGAAAAATTATTATCAAGCTCTGTAACATTTACAGGAAGCGAATTAAATGAGTGCTGAGGCACTAATAGAAATAACATGTAATTGGAATTATAGAGTCATCCACATGGAAACTGGCCCTTCGGCCCAACTTGCCCATGCCGCCCAAAATGCCCCATCTACATTAGTCCACCTGCCCGCGTTTGGCCCATATTCCTCTCAATCTTTCTTATCCATACACCTGTTCAGATATCTTTTAAATGTTGATATTGTACCTGCTCAACTGCTCTCCCTGACAGCTCGTTCCATAAAACCACACTCTTTGTGGAAAAAGCTGCCCCTCGGGTTCCTATTAAATCTTTCCCCTCTCACCACAAATTTATGTCCCTAGTTGTTGATTCCAGAAAATCCATCAATCCCCCACCACCAAAATACCGTTCGTGTTGGATTCTTTTGCAGTGTAGGTAGAAAATGGAAGGAACTATAATGTGCTTTTTTTTCAGATTATATTATGCATGAGTACAGTGAGGAACAGATACAATGAAAAATCTTGCTTGCAGCAGCATGATAGGCACATAAACTTGGACCAAAAAAAATTATACACCCTTTATGCAAAGTCCTAAAAGAGAAGACCGTGCAACACCCTTTGCAAGGGGCTAAGCAAGCAGCCTTGAGGTGCTCCAATATTGGATTAAAGAGCTCAATTTTCAGTGAAACTTTTGCTTCTGACCAAATTTTTTGATTGATCAGTCTGTGAAGAACTACCTCACTAGATAAGATGGTGCCCAACCTCTCTGCCTGCTGGTCCCAGAAGCGGATCTGCAATCATTCATTACAACCTCTGCACTTTTAAAAATCTCTAATCCAACAGCAGATCCTTACACCGTGGCCGGTTTGATTGTAATCATGGATAGTGTAATGGCAGTTTCTATACCCTCTGAAAGTCCAACTTCGATAGCCATTACTGCTCGGGGATGGAATGGAGGTATAGCTTAGGCATACACCGCACTCCGAGATAACAAAAACGAATCTTCGAAACGCTGTTTCTTGATTAATTGGTCTTTATTAAAGTAGCACAAATCAAAAGAGTAATTCATAACTTTTCGTTCTTATCAACTGTTTCTTCTTCAAGCAATACTGTAAAAATCGTGTTGTCGTTACCGTCTGGTCCTTGAGAGTGTAACTGGCGCCACTGTGGCAGTCGTGAGTGTGACTGGCGCAAGCGTGGTAAAAAACTATTCTCTCAATCCTCTGAGACTAAAGTGACCCACAATCTCTGTTGCTATGCTAGCCTCCTCCAATGTAGACACTCCCCGTTACGTATCAAAGCACACCCACAAGCATGCAAAAAAGACAGAAACTAGAAATATTAAACATAGCCATAATACAATGACAGTAACTAAATTAAGCATAAATGGCTCCGACACACCGGCCCCTAATTGTTCTGCGTACATAACGAAGCAATTACCAATAGATACCAAAAGGAGCTATAAAAGCTTAATATTTATCAAAAACAAAAGTAATATACATTATATGTTGGCATTCAAACTTCGTTAGCGATTCTTCAATCTTCTCCTTCACCTTCTAGAAGCAGACATACCTTGGTTATCGGTCTTACCAAGATGTTGTCCTTAGTCTGAAGTCGTACAGTACGCACAAAACCTTTAACGTCTGGCATGATCTCTAGTATCCTGCCCATCAACCAAGAACCTCGTGGTGCAGTAGAATCAACCACATAGACGATATCACCTGGAATAAAATTTCTTCTCATTCTCAACCATCGTTGACAAAATCATCAAAACCTAGCAGTGTTTCTACAATTTCTTTGTCATTTTTCATGACAATGTGAGTACGTAGCCAATGCATTTGTCCACCAGCTTGTAATGCTGATAGCTCTTCCTTATCTTCTTGTCTTTGACAGAAAGAGATAACTGCATTTTCCGCCTTAAAAAGATCATCCAGACATAAACACTGTCCCCGGTATGATGCCTTAAAAACTTGCATCTCTCTGTCAACCTTTTCTTTCAGCTTGCCAGGATCCGTTTCAAAGCTACTCATAGCAGTCCGAGTTTCCTTTCTCTTACGAGTCCACTGCAAAAGCATTGTTTTTCATTTAAGAAATCAAGCCATCACTGTCTTCAACTTATTCCATGATGAGAAATGGGTAATTAAATAGTTTGTTGAATCCAATGGTCCTTAATAATGACGTTCACTAAGATGTCTTGCTTGATCTCCGGATCATTAGCAGAGATTTCAGTTTCCAGGTTAAACTTTGGCCATTCTCGGTCTGGTTTACAGAGAAACTCTGGCCCATTGATCCATCTCTTACTGCTTAAGAAGCGGTCTGCTGTTAATCCTCTAGAGGCTTCATCCGCAGGATTTTCCTTGGTATTAATATACTTCCACTGTGATACATTAGTAGCATCCCTTACAAAAGAGATCCTGTTTATGACAAATGTTAGGAAGCGTTTGTTTTCACTATTGATGTACCTAAGCATTGTTATGCTATCAGTCCAGAAGGTAGATTCCTCCAGCTTAAGCTGCAGTTCTTTTTGCAGCAATATGTCAATTCTGACAGGTAAGACTGCGGCTGCAAGCTCCATTCTGGGAATCGTCATTTGCTTCAATGGTGCCACTCTGGCCTTTCCCATTAAGAATGCAGCATGTACTTCATTGTTATAATTTTCCAGTCTCAGATATGAAACAATACCGTAACCACTTTCACGCGTCAAAAAAGTGATGCAGCTGTGCAAATTTGATTCGACCAAAGTTTGTAGGCTTCATACACCGGCCCACTCTGAACTCCGAGATCTTGTCGAGATCTTCTAACCACTCTGTCCATCGCTGAGAGAAGATTTGCGTTATACTCTCATCCCATCCAAATTTCTTCTTACAGAGATCCTGCAAAATTAACTTGGCTGGTAGTGTAAATGGTGCAAGAAGTCCCAAAGGGTCGTAAACAGAACCAATCACAGACAGGATGCCCCGTCTTGTACATGGTCGCTCCTGAATCGAAATTCTGAACTTGAACACATCTGTTTCAACGCACCAGTGCAATCCCAATGCTCTCTCCATGGGCTGATTGTCTTTGTCCAAATCCAACTCCCAGGTGTCCTTGGCTCTGTTATCTAGTGGAATGGTTTCCAATACAGCACGGCTGCTGCTAATCCATTTCGATAGCATGAATCCTCCCTTGTTGCAGAGGGATGTCAAATGTTTTACCATTTGAATCGCTACTTGTTCCGTAGACATGGATTTTAAACAATCGTCCACATAGGAATTGCTCTTTACCGTGTTTGTCACTTCTTCTGGAAAGTGAGCTTTATTGTCCTCAGCGGTTTTCCTCAATGTGAAGTTTGCACAACTTGGTGATGACACTGCTCCAAAGAGATGTACCTTCATCCGGTATTCAATGAGATCTTGTTGTGCAACACCATCCGGCCACCACCTGGAATCGCAAGTAGTCGACATGCTTTTCCGATACCTTGACCTGATGAAACATTGCCTTGATATCCGCCATCAAAGCTACCGGCTCTTGTCTGAATCTGATGAGAACTCCGATGAGTGAGTTCGTTAGGTCTGGACCCTGCAGCAGTTGACAGGTAAGTGATTTACCCTTGAAAACCGCAGCACAGTCGAAGACCACTCTTAATGTTCCTTTGAATGATACACCCCATGGTGTGGGATATACCAAAGCTCTCCATCACTTCAATTCAGCTGGTCTTCGGACACCCTTTTGGCAAGACCATTATTAATCATCTCTGTGAGGAAAGATGTATATTCATCATGAAATTTCGTATTCTTGCCAAGCTTGCGTTTCAGATTCTGAATGCGTTGTTCTGCAATGCAATGGTTATTCGGCAGACTAACCCTCGTTTAAAAGGTAAGTCTAGGCAATAGTGTCCTTCTACCATCTTTACTGAGTGATTCATAATTTCCAAAAATTTTACTTCTTCTCTGGACATTTCTTCTGATTCCTTGCTGGTTCTTTCATTGAAGTCGTGATTATATTGCTTGGTCAACAACTCCTCTAGATTTACAATAGATATTCGATTGATGGCAGCAGCAGTATAGTTATTCCTTTTCCTGCCTTTGTTGTTCCTTCTCAAGGAGCCATAGATAACCCATCCGAGTATGGTTGTCACAGCAAACGGTCCATCTCCTTGACTGGTAAGAACCTTTCTAGGTTCTAATGCCTTCAAAGCATTTGTTCCGACAAGTAGGTTGATATCGGAATTTATTTTAGGTATCTTGACATCCTTCAAGTAAGGCCATTTTTCCACGTCTTCTTGCTTAGGTATATTTGGATGAGAGACGGGCATAGTCTCTTGTGTAAACACATCAGATATTTGTATAAAATTGTCTTCCTGCAGACTAGATATTTCCATACTTGTGATAATGATAACTATCGTAGCATTTCTGACCATTCATGGTGTTCAAGAGAAGCAATCTTTTCTCCTGTAACGTCCATCCTTCTCATCAAGCTTTCTGTTCAAAAGGTAGCTGAACTTCCACTGTCCAAAAATGCATATGTTTGCAACACTGTATTCCCCTCGCTGCTCCTTACCTGTACTGGTAAGATGGAGAAAATACAGGTTTCTACCCCGGCCCCAATATGTGCATTTAACTGAGGTGAGGCAACAACATCACTCGTAGCTGGCTTTTTCTTTTGTTCCATTTGCTCCAACTTCTCGTCCATATTCCTCTGTTCAATGTGAAGCAATTCGGGATGATCTTGTTTGCATATATTACAAGTTATCCGATTCCTGCAGTCTTTAACCATGTGTCCTTTCTTCGGACATCCATAACAGATTCCTTTCTCCTTCAAGAAGTCGATCTTATCTTTATATTCTTTTAAAAAAAAACTTAATTACATGAAAAACAAAACCCTTGTGGCTTAACAGTAGATACATCTTTTTTCATTCCGTCCTTCGTTTCTATGGGTATTACGGCAGCAGCAAAACTGCTTTCCTTAGGTCCTGATCTTCCCTTGGTTTTAGTAAAGGTAGAGCCTTTGACAGTAGCTGATTTAGGATCTTGAATATTCCCATAGCATAGGTTTGACATTAACCGTACTTCTCTTTCCATGAAATTCACCAGGTCAGGCAGCATGGCCTCTCTATCGTCAACCTCCTGTATCAGGCCTGCTTTATCTCTCCACTTTTCTCTAAGCCTATAGGGCAGTTTTAGAACGATAGCCTTCATATTACTAACAGCATTCATTTCTTCCATGTGGATGCTATTTCTCATTGAATTACAACAACCCCTAAGAAATATCGCAAACTCATGCAAAGCCTTCACATCTTCTGCCTTGATAACTGACCAAGCAAAGGCCTTTTTCATGTATGCGTTAGCAATCTTCTGTTTGTTACCAAAATGCTCTTCAAGCAACTTTCTTGCCATTTGATAGCCCTCGTCCACAGGCAAATGTCGACAACTCTTAACAAGCTGCTTCAAATATCCGCTTGTGTATTGCTCCAGAAATTGTAAGCGATCTCAATGACTTGTAGTTTTCATTTCCACTCCTTCAAACGCTACAATAAAAGTTTCATATTGTAAAGGATCACCATCATATTAAGGTATTTCCATTGGGGGTAAGGTGACAGAAAGATTTTGTTGAACAATGAGCTCGCTGAGACTCGTTTGATTCCTTACCAATTCATAGAATTTATTTTGAAATCCCTGGCTTAGTGCAGATCGATCCGGATAAATGTTGTCACGAGCCCCATAATCAGTTGTTTGTCTCTGGCTGGGTGCAGGTAGCTGATGAACAGGACTCTGAGAAGAGTACTGGGTTGGCTCATTTCGAGCCTTAACAGACATCCCAAAGGTAGGTTGCTTCGGTCTAGCACCCGGTTGCTTTGGTAAAGTTTTGTCGGCCATCCACTTACTCAGTGCCAGTTTGGCGTCACAAGACCAGACTGGCTCTGGCTGTGGGTTGCCTTTAGCTGTTGTTTCCAGCTTAGTAGCTCCTTCTTGGATTAAGGAACTCTTCTTCTGAGATACTCTCGAGCTGCATTTTGATCTTTGGCCTTCCAGTATGTCCCTCCTTGCCCTAGCAGCTGCCAGCTTCGTGGCTATTTCCAACCGTTCCTTCTCTCTCTTCAGCTGTTCTGCTCGTCTTTTCAGCTGTTCTTGTCTCACAGCCTCTCTCTTCAGCTGTTCTTCTTGTCTCTAGCCTCTCTTTAGCTGTTCTTCTTGTCTTTTCAGCTGTTCTTGTCTTTTCAGCTGTTCTTCTTGTCTTTTCAGCTGTTCTGCTTGTCTTTTCAGCTGTTCTGCTTGTCTTTTCAGCTGTTCTTGTCACGGCCTCTCTCTTCAGCTGTTCTTCTTGTCTTTTCAGCTGTTCTGCTTGTCTTTTCAGCTGTTCTTGTCTTTTCAGCTGTTCTGCTTGTCTCACTGCCTCTCTCTTCAGTTGTTCTTGTACCTCAATCTCATATTTTTTCTCTAAGGCAGAAGCTTCCAGCGAGAGAGCAGCCATCTCAGCTTCAGCTTCCATTTGAGCAGAGACCCTCGTTGTTGAACTAGCTACAGAACCAGATTTACGTCTGGATCTTCGCGTTGAAATGTTTGAGACACTATCCTGAGGTGTCATTTCTTCTTCCACTTCAACACCTTGTTGCATCGCACCTTCTACTGTAGAGTGCAATGTTTGAGCTATGGTTTCAGACAACCACTTCTCCGCGTCAGCCATGAAACCATCAAATAATTCCTCCCTCTCTTGGAACCACTGAGTGTGCCATCCGAGTTGCTCCTTTGATAGTTGTAAACACAGTATTGAGTGTTGGTTTTTTCCAACCTCGTGGCAAAGGTTAAGTCGTTGATCCAGATTTGATTGTACAATGTTCGCATTCTCATCTGATTCCATTAGTTCCTTCTGATATTCAATTAATTTGATGACCTGCTTCCACAACTTGTCTCTCTCCTTCTGGCATCTTTTCAGATAGGCTGCCTCTCCTTTTTCCGAAAGTTTAATGTCTCTTTTCCCATATCTTCTTGATTTTTGCTCCGCATCTCCCTCCTGTGGCGATCCTTCATACTTACCTGATGGAAGATCCATGATGAATTGGTGCTTATCGCTATGTTCCAGAAACACCAGAAGAATTCAAAACAGAATGAGTATTTTTTCAAGCCACATCATTAATTCCAAGGCTGAGAGTCTTCGGCCAGTACCTATGGTAAACAAACGCTAGCTGAGCACCTTATCTTGTAGAAGTTCACAACATCGTTAATTTTCACGGTCGTGCTCTGCGAATTTGGTTTTCTTAACTCCTCATAGCATAAACAAGCTTCTTGTATCAAATAGTACTTCTGCAGAATTTTCTCACAGGCTTTTAAGTTTTTTAAACTTCTTGACTTAAAATTACGACAAACAGTCATCTACTCACGGTACCCGGTCAATGAAGTCTTCAATCTTCTAATGATCCAGGTGTAGATCGTGTCAATTTGCCTTCGACCGGCAGATTCTTTGTTCCAGGATTTCAGCTCTAATCCCTGGCAGAGATTCAGCTTCTTCTTCAATTCCACTGTTGAATCGGATTTTGCTTGTAGAACAAGTCTTTCTTAGATTCTTCTGTCAGAATAGCCTTTTTACTCAGATTCAGATAAGTTTTTTACCCTAATGTAATGGCAGTTTCTATACCTTCTCAAAGTCCAACTTCGATAGCCATTACTGCTCGGGGATGGAATGGAGGTATAGCTTACGCACACACCGCACGCCGAGATAACAAAAACGAATCTTCCAAACGCTGTTTCTTGATTAAAAATCAAAAGAGTAATTCATAACTTTTCGTTCTTATCAACTGTTTCTTCTTCAAGCAATACAGTAAAAATTGTGTAGTCGTTACCATGTGGTCCTTGAGAGTGTAACTGGCGCAAGTGTGGCAGTCATGAGTGTGACTGGCGCGAGCGTGGTAAAAAACTGTATTCTCTCCATCCTCCGCGGCTAAAGTGACCCATAATCTCTGTTGCTACGCCAGCCTCCTCCAATGTAGACACTCCCCATTACGTATCAAATCACACCCACAATCATGCAAATAAGACAGAAACTAGAAATCTTAAACATAGCCATAATACAATGACAGTAACTAAATTAAGCGTAAATGGCTCCAACAGATAGTCTGTCCGCTGGCTGGATAGCATGGAACAAAAAGCTTTTCACTGTACCTCGGTACACATGACAATAAACTAACCTACATGGGTAAATTGTCACAGATGAAACTGAGGGAATCATTGAATACTTAGCATTGTTCTTGCTTGTATTTGTATCCACTACGATCCTCCCTTAGAAAAAGAGATTTTTTAATGTCAAAATCGGAGCATTTCACAGTGGTAATTGCTTTGTTTTGTTTTGTTTCTAGTTATACTAACTGCAGCCTTATAAAGTATATGGAGAAACATAAAGTAAAGCCGGATAGCAAAGCTTTTCATTTGGTAAGTCTCAGACTTAATATTTTGTAAGAACAATTGAAGAAATAAATTATGAAAATCAAATTAATTACATGCCTGCATTACTTACAAAGATCTAACACAACGTAAACTTTTTACTTGCTACGATTTTACTCTATTTACAATGTATCTAACATATTAAATGGTCAAATAAAAAGTACTCTTATCCAGTGCAGAAGTTAAAAGCTTCCAGCTGTTTCAGTCAACAAACAAAATAATAGAAAGTAGAGCAGTACTGCCTTGTGCCCCACGATGTCTGTACCGAACATGATACCAAAACCAACTCTTGTAGGAGTCCATTTTTATTCATTACTCAGTCATGGAACAACATGAAATATTTGAGAGAAACATTGGACTGGAGAGCACATTTTCCACAGAGAGTTAAATGAAAGTCAGGATACAGCATAATCTCTTATTATCCTGGAAAATTGCCATGTTAAATGAGGAAAAGATGAAGGTCACTCAGAATAAAAAGTAATGCTCAAGCATAATTAGAAGAAAATGATCTCAATATTATCTGTTTGATTAAAATGGGAAATTAAAATCTTTAAATACATTAGACTGAAGCAAAAATGCAATCTGATGAAGAGGGAAAATATCCCTGTAAAACATTTGTAGTATTTATATTAGAAATTAGTCATAAGGGTTCAGATTGCATCTTAAAACTCCGAAAAGCCTGGCCCAAAAGATACGCTGCTATCTGTTTCAGTAAATGACACTGGCTTTTAGCATTGCTACAAGGTTTGGCATCAACCTGACAAGGACACTTCTTGATGCCAAAGACATAGTTCCACATAAACTGCAACAAAAGGTTCCATTTATATTTGTTGAGACAAAACTATAAGAAATATAATATTCTGTGACAGGATGTATTGGATTTTTGGTATATTTTGTCATAATAATTAAATATACATTACACTTACTGTTATGTAGAAAGGACATAGAAATGAAAACACAAAAGGAAGTAATTCAGTCTATTCTCAATTGGACCTGCATTTCAAGAATGCAGTGACTTTTTGATTTTTAACTGGTTTCAACAAGTGCAATGTCAGTATATCTTTCTCAATAGTCTGTAGCTTTTGAAGCAATTGTCCCAACAGTAGTGACAGTGGGACCAGGCTTGCCTGATTCCATTCTCAACCGTCCAGTCGTAACTCCAGAAAGACCTCCAGTGGTTATTGTTCCCCTTCCTTCACTGTGATGTCTGATCTTCCCCAACGATCTGTCTTTGGTCCCTTTCGGTTTCTTATCAATGTACTGTCCCTCTGCATCATCACCCTACATATCACTTCAATTTTACTATTTTGATAGTACCGACACTGTACCTCCGAGGCTGAAACTATTTGTCTTGTGGTCCCATCACAAAACTCAGATCCCAGGCCACATCTTTTATTCCCCTCCCTTTGAAACTTTGGCATCAGCTTTGGACTAGAGATGGGTTTCTGATCACCCAATCATGTATTTATGCCATCTCACTGGCAACCATGTTCCACCCACAAAACATCACTCCCGCACTCCTACCCTCCTTAGTGTTTTCACTAGCTCTAGCACTTGACTGTTCTAATACACCCATAATCACTTGCCAGTGTTTTGCCGTCCAAAAGCCAGAGTGCATCCAAAATTCTTTTGCCTTACTTTCATGTTCTGTTTGTCCATTTCTCCTGTGTCCTTTGACTCTTATTAGCTTACAATTAAGCAACTCTTTGAATTAGAAAATGCTCAAACTCTTTTATAGCTTCATTTTTCCTACCTCTGTGCAATCTTCCAGTCTTCGAGATGGTCATCCTATTTGGTCCTTTTGAAAATCACTGATTTTAGTCATTGTGAGGCAGCATGGTGGTGCAACTGTAGAATTGCTGCCTTACAGCACCAGAGACCCGGGTTTGATCCTGACCATGGCTGCTGTTTGTACGGAGTTTGTACGTTCTCCCCATGACCTGCATGGGTTTTCTCCAGGTGTTCTGATTTACTGCCCACACTTCAAAGACCTGCGTTTGTAGGTTAATTGGCTTTTGTAAAATTGCAAATTGCCCCAAGTGTGTGTAGGATGTGCGGGGATCGCTGGGTGGTATGGACTCGGTAGGGCCAAAGGGCTGTTTCTGTGCTATATCGCTAAAATAAACTAAACTGAAACTATTACTTTCAGTTGTAAGGGACATAGGTTTTGAAATTCTCTTTCTAAATCTCTTCACATTTCTTTCACACACTCCTTAAATCTCTGTTTTTGTCACCTCCACTTTTATCTCCTTATATGGCTCAGTGTCAAATGTATTTTAATAATGGTCCTATGAGATGCCGTAAGATATTTTAAGACATTAAAGGTGCCATATGATTAAGTTGTTGTTGAGACTGCATTATTTGTTTTGTTGATATCGAAAGGAGCACTGACTAAAGCAACGTTAAAATAAACTTATTCATGCAGGCTCTTATTTAACAACCATTATGTATAAATCACTTTAATGTTCATCATACAACAAAAAAATCTGACCGTTCAGAAATTGCAAACAAGTCCAAACAAAAAACAGAAAAGTGCTGGAAACACTCCTCAGGCCTCAGCAGAACATTGTACAAAAATGTTGACCTGCATTGTTATACCCTAACTGTACCAACATCATGGCTTTAAATGAAAACCGTATCTGATGTCTCGAGATATTTTAAATCACGTACATAACTCTATTTAATGTACCAGTACAAAGTGATATAAATGGTGCCTTTTGATGATTACAACAACCTTTATCTTGATTGGTTTGGATATAACATCTACGTGACTACCAATTTCTGTAACTAGTTTCTATTGCGTAACAATTGCACATTTCCCCCCGATTATATTGATCTGAATGTCAGGAAAATATTGAGCATAATATAATTAATGCATGCTTTCCTAGTTCCCAAAGGTGACAATTTGAACTGGCTGTAGTGACAGGGGAGGGAATTATATGAAAGATGGTGCCATAGTCCCCAACAGCTGCTGTCGACCTTCTACCGCTGCACCATAGAGTGCATCCTAACGCATGGCATCCCTGTGTGGTACCTCAGCTGCACGGAGGCAGAAAGGAAAGCTCTACAGCGGGTAGTCCATAGAGCTCAGAGGGCCATCGGAACACAGCTACCAGACTTGGAGGGCATCTACAACACACGATGCCTCAATTGTTTTGTTGGGTTGCTGTTGTCTAAATTACTTAAATTATTGCATCGTATGGGAGGCGCATTCCCAATCTCGTTGTACCCCTGGGTACAAAGACAATAAAGATATATTGTATTGTATTGTCATCTATTACTTTTGGCAACTACCATTACAATTAATAATTTTTTTTGTAATCTCTACTCAATTTCAGCTTCAGAAGTTACTCACAATGGACCCAACCAAGAGAATTACCTCAGAACAGGCTATGCAAGACCCCTACTTCCTTGAAGACCCACTCCCAACATCAGAGTATGTTGAATCGCCTTTTAACAACAACTTACGCTGTATACACCTTTAATGTAGACTTCCCAAGAAGCGTAATAGAGGTATAATCAGACATAAATGAACTTTGAGCCAAGGTGATGAATGGAGGTATGGCCAAAAGATTTGCCGAGCTGTTTTGTGGTGAGAATTTAAAAAAATACCAGACCAAGGTCCAAATCTCTCCTGCGGGCCACTCCTGGGTTAAACTACCCCCAAATGACGATCCTATGGGCCCGGCAACCCTCTGCAACTGACAAAGCCCGTTGCCGGACGGGGAGTGTCTCCCCACCGATCCGTGGACCGTTTGGCAGCGAAAGCCACTTACCGGTGGCCGTGCGTTCGGCGCATGGGCGGACGAGGGGGACAGGGAAGGGAAGAGAGCGCCACTCACCTCGGTCCCGTGGCACCAGCGCTGCAGCCAGAATGAGCTGTGGACCCAAAGCCTCCCCTGTATTGGTCTAGCACCCTCACCCCCCCCCCCCCTCCCGCTCACCCACTCAATCCCCTTTCTCCCCCCCACTCTATCCCCCCTACCCCACCCCTACTTCCCCTCCCCTCTCCCCACCGCCACTCCCCCTCTCCCCCCCCACCCCCACTCGCTCTCTCCCCCCCACCCCCACTCGCCCTCTCCCCCCCCCTCCACTCCCCACTCACCTCCTCCCCACTCCCTCCCCCCTCCCCTTCCCCCCCACTGCCCCCCCATTCACCCACCCCATCGCCTCTCAACTTCAACGGGCCCCAACTGCGGAGGCAAGGACCCGTTGGGGATCGGTCGGCCATCCCCGGAGCTTGGGCCCATCAATCCTACCGATCCGTGCTCCCGTTTGTGGGTGGGGAGCTGGTGGCGGGCGGGATGTGGGCGAAGCAAGCCCAACGATCCGTGGACCGTTTGGCAGCGAAAGCCACTTACCTGTGGCCGTGCGTTCAGCGCTGTTCGTCGGTGAGCTGCGGGGAACGACGGAGTGCGGAGAACGGAGAGCTGGTCCGTGGGCGGGAGCCGGTGGCGTGTGGACCGTGGGCGAATCAAGCCTACCGATCCATGGACCCGTTGGTGGAGTGCGGGTCCGTGGGCGGGAGCCGGTGGGACGCAGACCAATCGGGTGTCGCTCTTGATCAAATTCCTTTTTTTTAATGGGCGACGCTCTCCCCACATGGGACAATCGGAGCAATCGGGTGTCAAGTTGGACGGAACGAAAATTTTAAAGATTTTTTTTTTTAAAGGGACGGCTCTCCCCCCTCGTGACAAGTCGAATTTTATTTTTAAATGAGCGGTGCTCCCCCCACGTGGGACGTCACTCTGGTGGGTCCTGCCTGCAGGCCTCTCCTGGGGAAAAACCTCCCCCACCTGACGATGCTGCAGGCCCAGCGCCTGACTTTCCTCCCACACTGCAGCGCGCCGCAGAGGCTGTGGCAGCGGGGCCAACAAGATGGCTGTCGCCCGCCGCTCGCAGCAGGAGAAATGCGGCCGAGGTCAGTGCCTTCTCCCTGTCCACTCTCGCCCACCCATGGCCCCGGGCGACGCTCCCCGCCCGGCAATGGTTCCATGCCGTCGCCAGCATTCCTCGCCGCAGATTGCAGCCGAGCTGCAGGAGACGCTTCGGCTTCCCAGGAGAAACGGGGCCGACGTCACTGCTTTTGCCCTCTCTCCCCTTGCGGGCACACGGCCACGGGGGCACTCCGCGCCCGGCAACGGCTCCAGGGTTGGGCCGAGGGGGGCGGGAGGGGAGGAGGGAGAGGGGAGGGAGAGGGGAGGGAGGGGTGAAGGGGATGGGGAGGGGGTAGGGAGAGGGAGGGAGGGAGAAGGGGGGATTGGGGGGGTGGATTTATTAAAGGTTATAAGGTGAATTGTTTTTAAAAAGTAGCAAAAGTGGGTTTATTCAAACCATAGGGGAATGGTGAGTAGGGTGGGCCTAGAATTGTGGCGCTATCGTGTACTGTTTTGGCTGTGTAGAGGGCATGGTAAACACATACACATATACACACAAACAAACCGAGTTTTAGTGACAGACAGACAGACCTCAAGGACTAGAAGAAGAAATTCTAGATTATGGGCCGAGATAGCTGGGAGGTGCTGGGAAGAGTTGTAGGGATGGAATCGATTAGAAATAGAGATGAGAATCGTTTAAAGTTTAAATTGGAGGTATTGATAGAAAATCAGCGTAAGTTCACTAGGTTAATTCCCGGAATGGCGGGACTGTCGTATGTTGAAAGACTGGAGCAACTGGGCTTGTATACACTGGAATTTAGAAGGATGAGAGGGATCTTATTGAAACATATAAGATTATTAAGGGATTGGACCTTAATAATCTAATTATTAAGGATAATAGAGACAGGAAACATGTTCCCAATGTTGGGGGAGTCCAGAACCAGGGGCCACAGTTTAAGAATAAGGGGTAGGCCATTTAGAACTGAGATGAGGAAAAACTTTTTCACTCAGAGAGTTGTGAATTTGTGGAAATCTCTGCCTCAGAAGGCAGTGGAGGCTGATTCACTGGATGCATTCAAAAGAGAGTTAGATAGAGCTCTTAGGGCTAGTGGAGTCAGGGGTTACGGGGAGAGGGCAGGAATGGGGTACAGATGGTGGATGATCAGCCATGATCACATTGAATGGTGGTGCTGGGTCAAAGGGCCAAATGGTCTACTCCTGCACCTATTGTCGATTGTCTATTGTCTGTTGTCATAAAATAAGCCAACCAACACAGGCCAGCAAGGACAGAAGAGATAGAGTGGGAACTGGTGGAAGATGGAATGGGTGCAACAGTGTTTCGATTGAACTGAAATTTGCAGTTAGTGGAGGATGGTAGGCCAATGAGAAGTGTATCATATTGCACGTTCGGAGATCGCAGAGCTTTGAATGAGGGTCATCACCATAGATGGACTTCAAATATGCAAGTGTTCATTCTATTTATCAGTGCGTTCAATCCCATTAAATGAAATGTGTCCACTTCTGTCCAGTATGTTAGCATGGAGTATCTGTTGACTCATGTAACTAACGTGGGTCATTTTCTGAAGAGGTGAAATATGTTTTGCATAGGATTGGCAAAGACTAGGTTTGATTCTTAGCCTCTAATATTCACTGCTTGCACACGTTTTGGAGTACAAATTTTAACAGCCAATGTTTCTATAAAAGAAAGACACAAATGCTGGAGTAATTCAGTGGGACAGGCAGCATCTCTGGATAGAAGGAATTTGATCTTTCGGGTCAAGACCCTTCTTCATATTGCAGCGTTTTATTCTCTTGTCAGCAAGGAATAACTTGCATATGGTCTCATTTTGTCCTCAATCTGTTTTGTACTGGCATATAGTATCAGTTCTCCTGTAGAAAATTCTGTTACAGGATTGGAAATCTTTTTTCCTTGTTTTCCTGTCTTTGATTCAAAAGCTTGAGTTGCTGGGTATAATTATGAACTTCAGTTTATTTTGTCTTTTTTGATTTTTGCAGTGTTTTTGCTGGTTGTCAGATTCCTTATCCAAAAAGAGAATTTCTAACAGAAGATGAACCTGACGACAAAGGAGAAAAGGTAGGTTTAAAGAACAAAGTTTTTTAATGAGTTTCTGTTTAGCGTGGACTTGAAAATGAAACAAAAAGCTAGTTTGATGCATGTTAAGATTTCCAGTTCAATGTGAAAGTTTGAAATTGGAAGTTTGGATAAGAAGTTCTGGGAAAGATCGATATGAATTAGGGAGCCACAATACTTTGGAGATGAAAGAAATATTGTGGAAGAAAGGAGGGAGATTATAATTAATGGAATTTTTTTAAACATACAGTGCCCTCCATAATGTTTGGGACAAACACCCATCATTTATTTATTTGCCTCTGTACTCCACAATTAGAGATTTGTAATAGAAAAAATCACATGTGGTTAAAGTGCACATTGACAGATTTTAATAAAGGCCATTTTGATACATTTTGGTTTCACCATGTAGAAATAACAGCAGTGTTTATACAAGTCCCCCCCATTTCAGGCCACCATAATGTTTGGGACACAGCAATGTCATGTAATAAAAGTAGTCAGGTTTAGTATTTTGTTGCATATCCTTTGCATGCAATGACTGCTTGAAGTCTGCGATTCATGGATGTCACCAGTTGCTGGGTGTCTTCTCTGGTGATGCTCTGCCAGGCCTGTATAGCAGCCATCTTTAGCTTATGCTTGTTTTGGGGGCAAGTTCCCTTCAGTTTTCTCTTCAGCATATAAAAGGCATGCTCAATTGGGTTCAGATCAGGTGATTGACTTGGCCACTCAAGAATTGACCATTTTTTTAGCTTTGAAAAACTCTTTTGTTGGTTTAGCAGTATGATTGTGATCATTGTCTTGCTGTAGAATGAACTGCCAGCCAATGATTTTTGAGGCATTTGTTTGAAGTTGAGCAGATAGGATGTGTCTATACACTTCAGAATTCATTATGCTACTACCATCAGCAATTGTATCATCAATGAAGATAAGTGAGCCAGTACCTTCAGCAGCCATACATGCCCCAAGCCATAACACCCCCACCACCGTGTTTCAGAGATGAGGTGGTATGCTTTGGATCTTGGGCAGTTCCTTCTCTCCTCCATTGCTCTTACCATCACTCTGATATAAATTAACCTTCATCTCATCTGTCCACAAGATCTTTTTCCAGCACTGTGGTTGCTCTTTTAAGTACTTCCCTGGTAAATTTCCCCAATGTGGGACGAATAAAAGGAATATATTATTATTATTACTTCCTGGCAAACTGTAACCTGGCCATCCTATTTTTGCGGCTAAGCAGTAGTTTGCATCTTGCAGTGTAGCCTCTGTATTTCTGTTCATGAAGTCTTCTGCGGACAGTGGTCATTGAAATCCACACCTGACTCCTGAAGAGTGTTTCTGATCTGTCGGACAGGTGTTTGGGGATTTTTCTTTATTATAGAGAGAATTCTTCTGTCATCAGCTGTGGAGGTCTTCCTTGGCCTGCCTGTCCCTTTGCGATTAGTAAGCTCACTAGTGCTCTTTCTTCTTAATGATTTTCCAAACAGTTGATTTTGATAAGCCAAAGGTTTGGCTGATGTCTCTAACAGTTTTATTCTTGTTTCTCAGTCTCATAATGGCTTCTTTGACTTTCATTGGCACAACTTTGGGTCCTCATGTTGATAAACAGCAATAAAAGTTTCCAAAAGTGATGGAAAGACTGGAGGAAAGACAAGGTGCTGAGGGCTCTCTTATACCTACATTAAGGAGGCAATTAAACACACTTGAGGAATTACAAACACCTGTGAAGCCATGTGTCCCAAACTTTATGGTGCCATGAAATGGGGGGACTATGTATAAACACAGCTGTAATTTCTACATGGTGAAACCAAAATGTCTAAAAATACCCTTTAATAAAATCTGACAATATGCATTTTAACCACGTGTGATTTTTTTTTCTATTACAAATCTCAAATTGTGGAGGAATTTTGGAGGGCACTGTATAGGGCGGCACAGTGACGTAGCAGTAAAGTTGCTGCCTTACACTGGCAGAGACCCGCGCTTGATCCTGATTACAGGTGCTGTCTGTACGGAGTTTGTTCTCCCTGTGATTGCGTGGGTTTTCTCCGGATGCTCCGGTTTCCTCCCACAATCCAAAGACGTACAGGTTTGAAGGTTAATTGGCTTCGGTAAAAATTGTAAATTGTCCCTAGTGTGTCGGATAGTGCTAGTGTACAGGGCGATGCTGATCGGCGTGAACTCGTAGGGCCTGTTTCTACACTATCTCTAAAGTAACAATTTATACAATTGAATTATGACTGCAGGTGGTTTGATGGATTTTATTTAACTCTGAGATTTGATACTAAATTTAACTGCTATAGTTTTGACTGCCACAAATAACAATTTATTTTAAAACAAAGTGTTGGAGGAACTAATCTGGCCAGGGAGCATCTTTCTTGACTTCCTCCAGCTCCGCATGTTTTTCTCGTGATTCCAGCATCTGCAGTTCCTTGCGTTTCCAAGGATTTGTTTCTTGTTGCATCAATGTACATGACTTTTTAAATCATTGAACTTTTTTTCAGCTTTTATTTTGTTAAACAGAACTATGTGCGTTTATTGGAATATGCTGGTTCAGATTTCTCTCCCATTTTATTTTCCCAAATTGAGAAGAACCAACAGCAGCAACAAGGCAATAATCACACTAATGGCGGCGGCCACCCAGGGAACCAAGACAACAGTCACACGCAGGGACCCCCTCTCAAGAAAGTTCGTGTCGTCCCTCCTACCACTACCTCAGGTGGGCTGATCATGACCTCAGATTACCAGGTACGCTGCTCATGTTTAAGCGAGTATAGCATTTACAAGCTCTAGATTATTTACGGTGTTAAAAATAGAAACTCTGGTTGTTCATTTTTTAAGTAGAACTTAAACATTTTAAAGAAACATTTGCTATGGGTGCTGTCTGCACGGAGCTTGTACGTTCTCCAGTTGAAGGCATGGGTTTTCTCTGGGTGCTCCTCCCACACTCCAAAAAAATACCGGTTTCTAGGTTAATTGGCTTTGGTAAAATTCTAAATTGTCCCTAGTGTGTAGGATAGTGCTAATGTTCGGGTGATCACTGGTCGGCGCGGATTCGATGGGCCGAAGGTTTTCTTTCCACACTGTATCTCTAAAGTCTACAGTAATACCTTAATGTATTGGATAATAAAAATACACATATATTTTCTTTCTTTAATATCTCATTTTATGGTATGCTTGACCAACTGACGTAAAATAAATTCAAATGCAAGAACGTTCAAAGTTAGCAAACAAATTCTGTTTAATATTTTAACAGAACTAACATTGACCATCTTGTTACTGTTCTTGAATAGTTGGGCTCTTTCATAGATTTTAAAGCTCTGGTTGTACTTCTTGAGAGCATAGCACTTAAAGACTCAAGAAAGAAAAAGTTGAAAAACAAAAATCACCTTGAGAGAACACAAAATCACAGCACATGAACAGACCCTTTGGCCCACAATGTCTGTGCTGAACCTGATGCTATACTCTATTCCCTCCATTTTCAACCTTGTCATAGTCTTAGAGAGGAAACAGGCCCATCGGCTGAACTTACCCACGTCGACCAAAATGTTGTATCCACACTAGACCCACCTGCCAGCCTTATTTTAAAATGGATAAAAAAAATTTTTTTTATCATCAATCTACACACAATACCCCAGAATGAAGAAGCAAAAACACATGCTGAGAAACTTTTGCAAAGTAATTAAAAAGAAATAACTGAAATATCACATTTACATAAGTATTCAGACCCTTTGCTATGACACTCAAAATTGAGCTGAGGTTCATCCTGTTTCCATTGATTATCCTTGAGATGTTTCTACAACTTGATTGGAGTCCACCAGTGGTAAATTAAATTGATTGGACATGATTTGGAAAGGCATATAAGGCCCCACAGTTGACAGTGCATGTCAGAGCAAAAACCAAGCCATGAAGACGAAGGAATTGTCCGTAGACCTCCGAGACAGGATTGTGTTGAGACACAGATCTGGGGAAGGGTATAAAACAATTTCTGCAGCATTGCCGGTCCCAAAGAGCATAGTGGCCTCTGTCATTCTTAAATGGAAGAACTTTGGAACCACCAGGACTCTTCATAGAGCTGGCCGCCCAGCCAAACTGAGCAATCGGGGGAGAAGGGCCTTGGTCAGGGAGGTGACCAAGAACCCGATGGTCACTCTGACGAGCTCCAGAGTTCCTTTGTGAAGATGGGAGAACCTTCCAGAAGGACAACTATATCTGCAGCACTCCACCAATCAGGCCTTTATGGTGGACTGGCCAGACAGAAGCCACTCCTCAGTAAAAGGCACATGACAGTCCGCTTGGAGTTTGCCAAAAGGCACCTAAAGGACTCTCAGATCATGAGAAACAAGATTCTCTGGTCTGATGAAACCAAGATAGAACTCTTTGACCCGAATGCCAAGTGGCACCGCTCATCACCTGGCCATTACCATACCTGCAGTGAAGCATGGTAGTGGCAGCATCATGCTGTGGAGATGTTTTTCAGCTGCAAGAACTGGGAGATTAGTCAGGATCGAGGGAAACGAGCAAAGTACAGAGAGACCCTTGATGAAAACCTGCTCCAGAGCATTCTGGATCTCAGACTGGGGCGGAGGTTCACCTTCCAACAGGACAACGACCCTAAGCACACAGCCAAGACAACGCAGGAGTGGCTTTGTGACAAGACTGTGAATGTACTTGAGAGGCCCAGCCAGAGCCCGGACTTGAACCCGATTGAACATCTCTATAAGGACCTGAAAATAGCTGTGCATCGATGCTCCCCATCCAACCTGACAGAGCTTGAGAGGATCTGCAGAGAAGAATGGGAAAAATTACCCAAATACATGTGTGCCAAGCTTGTAGCATCATACCCAAGAAGACTTGAGGCTGTAATCACTGCCAAAGTTGCCTCAACAAAGTACTGAGTAAAGGGTCTGAATACTTATGTAAATGTGATATTTCAGTTATTTCCTTTTAATTACTTTGCAAAAATTTCTAAACACCTGTTTTCGCTTTTTTATTATGGGGTATTGTGTGTAGATTGATGATAAAAAAAAATCATTTTGAAATAAAGCTGTAATATAATAAAATGTGGAAAAAGTGAGGGGATCTGAATACTTTCTGAATGCACTGTATATGCAGGCAGATTAGCGTTGGTCTTGGCATCGTGTTCAGCACAGACATGATGAGCCGAAGGTTCTGTTGCTGTGCAGTACTGTTCTATGTTTGTTGTACAGGTACACCGATTTTCCAGCAACTGAAAGTCCGGCACCTCCTTTAATCCAGATAAAATGACAAGAGTGTTGTATGTGCCGAGTGCTCTTTCGGGATGTGTGCTTCTGTCCCAAAAGAGTTAATTGTTTACTTCTTTGTTAATTGTTAAATCTTTATTTGGGTTTCTAGCAGTCCATGGTGCTTTAGAGATATGGGAGGGATATAATTAGTAGGTCAGAGGTATATTGCTGAACTATTATTGCGTGAACTTTGTTGGTCTGGCAAAATGGATAATCTGGCATGGGTCTGGAATCAGGGGTGCTGGAAAAATTGTGGTGGACCTGTATACAGTAATAATAAATGTAATGTTTTTAAAAAAATAATTTGAAACAATTTTTTTTTTTTTTTTTAAGCGATCAAATCCACATGCTGCCTATCAGAATCCTGGACCAAGCACGTCACAACCACAGAGCAGTATAGGATACTCAACTACCTCCCAGCAGCCGCCACAGTACTCACACCAAGCGCACCGGTACTGAGCTGTAGTATTTCCAAGCTCATTGCCCTCGCTGAGGCTATAGACTGGACATACAGCTGGCAGCCTGGGTCTGGCTCAGATCCCAAGAATGTACTGTATCAACCACATTAGCCAACTCCTCTTGTTTCCACAGGCGGAGGGAGCGGTATCTGTGATGGAAAGGACTTGGGGTAGACTTGAAAAAATATCTCTAGCACAGTTTGTGTTTATTGACATGCTGCTTCCATAGTTTACTTGACCTGCTTTTTAAGACCATTTTTTTTTTTTTCCCTTTATGGTTACAAATTGTAGCAGTTGAAGCCGTGAATGTACAATGATTTCTATCTTTTGGTGGTGAATATTCTTGCTGTTTATCAATTATCTACCATAGCGAGAAAAAGTCTTCTAAACTGGTACTTGAGCAGTTATGTTTGATGGTCAAGGCATTCATGATGCAGGATATACTTTATTTGGTACAAATTTCACATCTAATTGTATTTTGTCGTTGGATACTTCATGTTTATCAGTGTTTTATCTTTAATGTGTTTGCAGCACAAATTTTACAATATGTCAACTTCATAATTTATCAACTGATTGTAACTTTGAAAAGACTCCCACCAGTTTCTGAACTTTGCAGTGACCTTGTTCAAACATACCTTCACCTAACTCAACCCCAATATTTACAACCTGACTTGACTTAAAACAGCTGCTAGCTTTGATTTTACCAATAGTAGATGAACTGTACTGAGTATTGCATCTGTGATGTTCATCCAGACCTTCAAGGGACAATTACTTTGGACAGTGTTCATTTTCTTTTCTACACGTGTTGCTGACTTGTGGGCAAACAAAACCGCATGCGACGTCTCCACGTTTTCAACATCAGCTCGGATATTTTGTCATGAATTTATAAAGCTGGGATTGTGTAGTGAATTACCTTTTTGTTCGATCATATTTTTCATGAAAAATGTACATGCTTTTACTGAGTGCCCTTAAGATGAGTGTAAGATGTAGAAGAGCCTTAGAATTCATTTTAAAATGTAACAATTGTATTGTCTCATTTTACATGAATGAAGCAAGTATTCTGAAAATAAATTTTGAACATTATAGTAGTAACTTTACTACTAAAATTGTATCAAGTGGTGTGGACAGCATTAATGTGTTGAATGAAATGCTATTGCTTGCAGCTTATGAAGCTGAAATTCTAATGGGAGGGAAAAACAGAAAACACTGGAAATGTTTGAATCCAGCTGCCTGAGTATCTGTTTATACAGGGAGCTGGAATCTTAAGCACTCTTGATTGATTGAAAGATGCAGCATGGAAACTGGCCCTTCAGCCCACCAAGTCCATGCAGACCTTAGTTTTCCCACTTTTGCAACTATTCCCTACACACTTTGGGCAACTTATAAAGCCCAGTTAATCTACAAACCTGCATGTCTTTGTGATGTGGTAGGAAATTGGAGCACCCGGAGAAAACCCACACGGTCACAGGAATGACATGCAAACTCCGCACCGACAGGAGCCGAGGTCGGAATCAAACCGGGGTCACTGCCGCCTTGAGGCAATAACTCTACCAGCTGCACTACTCTGCTGCAGACTAAACCTGCTTCTGGACTCATTTGACACTAGACAATAGGTGCAGGAGTAGGCCATTCGGCCCTTTGAGCTAGCACCACCATTCAGTGTGATCATGGCTGATCATTCTCAATCAGTACATGTGTTTCGATAAGATCCCCTCTCATCCTTCTAAATTCCAGTGTATACAAGCCTAGCCGCTCCAGTCTTTCAACATATGACAGTCCCACCATTCCGGGAATTAACCTAGTAAACCTACGCTGCACGCCCTCAATAGCAAGAATATCCTTCCTCAAATTTGGAGACCAAAACTGCACACAGTACTCCAGGTGCGGTCTCACTAGGACCCTATACATCTGCAGAAGGACCTCTTTGCTCCTATATTCAACTTCTCTTGTTATGAAGGCCAACATTCCATTGGCTTTCTTCACTGCCTGCTGTACCTGCATGCTTCCTTTCAATGACTGATGCACTAGGATACCCAGATCTCGTTGTACGTCCCCTTTTCCTAACTTGACACCATTCAGATAATACTCTGCCTTCCTATTCTTACCACCAAAGTGGATAACCTCACACTTATCCACATTAAACTGCATCTGCCATGCATCCGCCCACTCACACAACCTGTCCAAGTCACCCTGCAACCTCATAGCATCTTCCTCATAGCTCACACTACCACCCAGCTTTGTATCATCTGCAAATTTGCTAATGGTACTTTTAATCCCTTCATCCAAGTCATTGATGTTTGTGTAGTCTTTTTATTACATTTTTACTTTTTATTACATTTACAGATATGGCTATCTGTTTTCCTAACTTTTAAAAACTTTTTTAAAAACTTGCAATAATATAACCATCATTTCAATACTCACACTTACCTGATTTACAAATGTTAGTTGTAGTATATTTGTCAATCCTCCCATTTTGTGGATAATTTTTTTTAACCATTAGTTGTGCTATCCTGGCTGATTTCTGATGTCCTCTTTTGACGAATAAAGTATCTGCAAGGTAAATTTTGATACTTATTGCCTTACCTCAGTTGCCTATAACATTTTAAATAGTTCATCTAAGTATTTAAGGATGCCTAAATACTTAGATCAACTACTTAAGTTGAAGTTTAATAATTATTCCAAATTTGCATATTTCCAGTTTCATTATGAAGCCAGCCAATCGTTCTTCTGCTTTAAAAAGCCTATTTCTGTAATATTATGCATTGGCAATTTTCTAATTACCACACCAACAAAATAAATTTAAGGCAAATGAAGAGATGAGTTACAGAATGCACGCCAACCTTGATAATTTGTCTTTGATTCAGTTCTTGGTAACAAAGATGCCTCCTAGTGGATTAGTTAAGGAACAGCATTGTTGATATCTGTAGATGGCTTAGATATGGGAATGTTACACCAATATTGAACATCTATAAAAATAATTGTGAACCAAATAAAAACTACAATTTTCATTTGTTTACAAATCCGCCCCCCTCCCCCCCTTTCATGCCTTCTTTAAAGTGTCAGTTTTATTTCTACATGAAGAAACCAAGAATTACTATGACTACAGTATAGAGGAACTTGCAAATGTTGATTGGGAGAGGCGGTTTGTAGGGAAAGGTGCTTGTGGGATGCTTTTAAAAATGAGTTTAGGGTGAGTTCAGGGCCAACATTAGGGTGAAGGGCAAGGCTGGGAGGAATTCTTAACAAAGTAAGAGCAGTGGAAATCAAATCTGACTAACCTGCAAGCAATTGTTGATGCCCTTTAAATGACATTGTTTGGTGAATATCAATTTACTGTGTTTGATTAATACATGGTATAAGCTGCATAGTGACGGCCAGTTTAGCAGCACAAGAGTTAAATCAACATTAGACCCGACTGATCCATCCACTGCTTGCTCTGCACATTTCTAATGCTTAATACCATTAGCAAGCTTAAGGATGTCATTCAATGTGCCACTTGGCATGACCTGCCCTACTAATATGCACTGGCTGTATTGGACAATAAGTTTAAAGCAACCTGTAGAAACAAGTTACAAATAAAATTCTGTATTTAACAGCCCAGAACTCTTTGCAGGACAAGTGTGGTCTGAGCAAGTTCTATTGAAACTTAACATAGCTTCTATAACTTTCAGTTGTATCCCCATAGCATTTAACCTCAGATCGTTTCTTGCATTTGATTTTAATAATGTGCTTCATAATCCTCGATAATGCTCACAATGCTTAACAAGTAAAGAAGGGTTTACTTTGTAATATAGGCTTCATGGTACGATTGAATAATTTGTGATATCATCCTGAGAAATAAAAGAATTTCTTTTCCTTAAACAAGGGCAGAAAGAGATGAATTAGCAACAAATACAATAATATTGCTCGAGGTAAATCTCTTGAATAGACCATATTATTAGGCTTTCACAGTAACAGTTTACATTGCAGATTTTATCTGGATACCATTTCTATTAAATTCAACTTGTCTACATCTACCTAAACAGCTGAAAGTTAAAAAAAGTCAAATGTTGGTACCATGTTGTGAGGTTACATGAATGCATTCCTTAAGTTTGGTGACTTTGTAATTACTTTGATCCCCAAATAATCATCCCCAAAATATGTATCTTAGGATCATACAGCACGGAAACAGGCCCTTCAGCCCATTTTGCCCATGTTGACTATGCTAGTCCCACCTGCCTAAATTTAGCCCATATCTCTAAACCTTTCCTATACATGTACCTGTCCAAGTTCCTTTAAATGCTGTTTTGAATTTTGAGGAATTAATTGATGAACAGAACAGTACAGCCAAGAACAGGCTATTCGACCAACGATGGCTGTACTGAACATGATGCCAAAACCAACTCTTATCTGCCTGCACATAATCCATATCCCTGCATATCCACGTGCCTATCCAAAAGCCTTTTAAATGCCACTATTGTTTCTCCCTCACAACCAATCCCCAGCACTCAGTTCCAGGCACTCACCGCCCTCTATGTAAAAAACCTTGCCCACACATCTCCTTTAAACTTTGCCCCTCTCACCTTAAAGCTGTGCCCTCTAGTATTTGATTTTTCAAGTCTGGGTAAGAAAAGGTTCTGACCTTTCTTTGCCTCCCACAATTTTTTATCCTTCTATCAGGTCTCCCTGCAACCTCTAGCATTCCAGAAAAAAATAATCTTAAATCTGTCCATCCGCTCCCTATAGTTAATACCCACTAATCCAGGCATCATTCGGTTAAACCACCTTCACCTTACCAAAGTCTCCACATCCTTCCTGAAATGGAATGACCAGAGCTGCATGCAATACTCCAAATGCGGCCAAACCAAAACCACATAAAGCTGCATCATTACTTCCCGACTCTAATACTCAACGTTGTGACCTATGAAAGCATGCACATCATATGCCGTTTTTAAAACTTTAAGAGGAAGGCAAACCAAAAAAATTAAACTGGACTCGTTGGGCCAAAGGGCCTGTTTTCACAATGTTCATCTCCATTAACAACTGTAAATCCCCCATCGCTCCCCTCCCCCAAGGTGTCCCCCAAGGCTCAGTCCTTGGCCCCCTCCTCTTCATCCTCTACCTGTTCCCCCTTGGTCAATTAATCCGCCGTCATGGTCTCAACGTCCACTGCTTCGCCGATGATATCCAGCTCCTCATCTCCACCAAGTCAATCTCCTCCACCACACACTCTACACTGACAAACTGCATTACTGAAATAAAATCTTGGCTTCAATCAAACTTCCTCAAACTCAATTGCAACAAATCTGAAATCATTATCATTGGTCCAAAAATGCTCACCAAATCCACCCAAAACTTCATCCTCAACATTGATGGTCTCCCAGTATCCACCTCACCTCACATCCGGAATCTTGGAATCATCCTTGATCAAACCCTCTCCTTCGACAAACACATCAAACACATCACAAAGACAGCCTTCTTCCACCTCAAAAACATTGCCCGTCTCCGTCCATCCCTCTCCTCCACAGCTGCAGAAACCCTCATCCACGCCTTCATCACCTCCCATCTGGACTACTGCAACAGCCTCCTCTATGGCGCACCCTCAAAAATCATCAATAAACTTCAATACATTCAAAACTTCGCTGCCCGTCTACTCACACACACCTCGATCCGTGACCACATCAACCCCGTCCTTTATAAACTCCACTGGCTCCCCATCCCCCAGAGAATCCAGTACAAAATCCTCCTCATAACCTACAAAGCCCTCCATAACCTGGCCCCATCCTACCTGACCGACCTCCTCCACAGGCACACTCCCACCTGCACTCTCCGCTCTGCCGCTGCCAATCTCCTATCCCCCCACATCCGGACTAAACTCAGATCCTGGGGGGACAGGGCTTTCTCCATCGCTGCTCCCACCCTATGGAACTCACTACCCCAAACCGTTAGAGACTCCCCCACACTCACCACATTCAAAACATCGCTGAAGTCTCACCTGTTCAGTACTGCCTTCAACCACTGAAGGTCACCTCACCTTCTGTCTCCTTTCTCTGTTCATTTATTTATTTACTTATTTATCTATTTATTCATTTCCCCTATGTTCTCAAAATCTCTGTAAAGCGTCTTTGAGTATATGAAAAGCGCTATATAAACGACATTCTCCTCTCCTCCGACGCTGGCAACCTCAACATCCTCATCCTACTTGACCTCAGCGCCGCCTTTGACACCATAAATCACTCCATTCTCCTCACCCGACTTGAAACCTCCCTTAACATCACCGGCACAGCCCTATCCTGGTTCAAATCTTACCTCTCTGACAGACACCAGTTCATCTCCATTAACAACTGTAAATCCCCCACCGCTCCCCTCCCCCAAGGTGTCCCCCAAGGCTCAGTCCTTGGCCCCCTCCTCTTCATCCTCTACCTGTTCCCCCTTGGTCAATTAATCCGCCGTCATGGTCTCAACTTCCACTGCTTCGCCGATGATATCCAGCTCCTCATCTCCACCAAGTCAATCTCCTCCACCACACACTCTACACTGACAAACTGCATTACTGAAATAAAATCTTGGCTTCAATCAAACTTCCTCAAACTCAATTGCAACAAATCTGAAATCATTATCATTGGTCCAAAAATGCTCACCAAATCCACCCAAAACTTCATCCTCAACATTAATGGTCTCCCAGTATCCACCTCACCTCGCATCCGGAATCTTGGAATCATCCTTGATCAAACCCTCTCCTTCGACAAACACATCAAACACATCACAAAGACAGCCTTCTTCCACCTCAAAAACATTGCCCGTCTCCGTCCATCCCTCTCCTCCACAGCTGCAGAAACCCTCATCCACGCCTTCATCACCTCCCGTCTGGACTACTGCAACAGCCTCCTCTATGGCGCACCCTCAAAAATCATCAATAAACTTCAATACATTCAAAACTCCACTGCCCGTCTACTCACACACACCTCGATCCGTGACCACATCACCCCCGTCCTTTATAAACTCCACTGGCTCCCCATCCCCCAGAGAATCCAGTACAAAATCCTCCTCATAACCTACAAAGCCCTCCATAACCTGGCCCCATCCTACCTGACCGACCTCCTCCACAGGCACACTCCCACCTGCACCCTCCGCTCTGCCGCTGCCAATCTCCTATCCCCCCACATCCGGACTAAACTCAGATCCTGGGGGGACAGGGCTTTCTCCATCGCTGCTCCCACCCTATGGAACTCACTACCCCAAACCTTTAGAGACTCCCCCACACTCACCACATCCAAAACATCGCTGAAGTCTCACCTGTTCAGTACTGCCTTCAACCACTGAAGGTCACCTCACCTTCTGTCTCCTTTCTCTGTTCATTTATTTATTTACTTATTTATCTATTCATTTCCCCTATGTTCTCAAAATCTCTGTAAAGCGTCTTTGAGTATATGAAAAGCGCTATATAAATAAAATGTATTATTATTATTATTAAATAAAATGTATTATTATTATTATTATTAAAGTCTAACAAGCCTGAACTTAATAATGCAGAAATATATGGATAGTGTTTTTCTCTCTAATGCATGATAAGGAAGCTGCTTAGGGCGTTATAAAATATATTTCCTAAAATGTAATTTACTTCTTTATATATAACCATATATTTATTTTACATCCTGCTGGATTAAAGAATTTCAGTTAGCAACAATATCTCCAATGTACCTAAACCTTTCATTTCCACACTATATGTGATAACCATGTGATTAGCTTTATAAATAACCGTAGAAATACATTCAGCTGTGAACATTCCTGGCCTTTGGACTAATCCTTTAATCCTATTTTCTAGTATCCTTTTCTATATTTCATGGGTTTACTCATAGGGTATTTGCCATTCATTTGTATTTGATTTTACTTAAAAAAATAATCTTGCTGTATTTAACACAAACATGTTAGGAAAAGTGGCTTGCCTAAACTTAGCATATGTATTCGATGTCATAGAAATATTCTTAACAATTCTTAACAATTAATGCTAGGGCGGCACAGTGGGGCAGCAGTGGAGTTGCTGCCTTACAGCCCCAGAGACTCGGGTTCGATCCTAACTACGGGTACTGTCTGTACAGAGTTTGTATGTTCTCTTTGTGACTGTGTGGGTTTTCTACGGGTGCTCCGGTTTCCTCCCGCACACCAAAGACATACAAATTTGTAAATTGTCCCTAGTGTGTAGGATTGTGCTAGTGTATAATGTGATCACTGGTCGGCGTGGATTCGGTGGGCCAAAGGGCCTATTTTCACGCTGTACCTCTAACGTCTAACAACTGATTCAATGTTACTTTGGATTCATAGTTTATAGATTTATATTGACAAATGTCCCTGCTTGTGCTGAAATCGAATAAATAGTAATAAATGAATACAATTGTAGAGGGAGTGCAATGAAGGTTCATCAGGTTGGTTACTACGGAGTCAGACGTCCTAAGGTCATGAGGTCATAAGTAATAGGAGCAGAATTAGGCCATTTGGCCCATCAAGTCTACTCTGCCGTTCAAGCATGGCTGATCTATCTCTCCATCCTAACCCCATTCTCCTGCCTTGTCCCAATAACCCCTGACACCCATTCTAATCAAGAATCTATCTCTGCTTTAAAAATATCCATTGACTTGGCCTCTACAGCCTTCTGTGGCGAAGAAAGCATGTAAAAGAGGAGAGGTTGAGCAGACTAGGCTTATATTCTCAAGAGTTTAGCTGACTTAAGTGATTTTGTGGAAATTTAGAGCTGGACTGAATATATTGCAGAGAGCGTTTTCCCCAGCTCAGTTTAGTTTAGTTTCTGGTGTCTCGAACCAGGGAACACTGTCTCAAATTAAGAGACATTAAGAGTAGCCGGTAAACATTGAATGGAGGATAAATGTATTTCCCCAGAGATAGATTTCATTATCCTGAACATCAGTGGTGACTTAGTCATTGAACTCATTCAAAGCAGAAATTGATAGGTTTCAGGATAATCAAAGGAAAGGGGAATAGAACACGGAAATAGCAATGTAGAAGGGCAGTCATGATCTTACTGAATGGTGTGCAGGCTGGAAGGGAGAGATAGTCTGTTCTTGCTCCTGAATTTTATGTTCTTAGTTTCTTAGATCGCCTTCATAAACATCACATTTTCTCACCAAAGCAAACTGCTACATGGTGAACCCTTATCTTCTGATAGCGTACTTGAACTTTTAAACAGTTCGTGAAGAGTAGAACAACTGTGCTCATTAATCTGCAGACAGGTAACCGATGATGTGTAGATACCATCTGCCAAAAATAATTAATAGAAACATAGAAAATAAGTGCAGGAGGAGGCCATTCGAGCCAGCCATTCATTGTGATCATGGCTGATCATCTACAATCAGTAACCTAAGCCTGCCTTCTCCCCATATCCCTTGATTCCATTAGCCCCCAGAGCTCTATCTAACTCTCTTTTAAATTCATCCAGTGAATTGGCCTCCACTGCCTTCTGTGACAGAATTCTACAAATTCACAACTCTGGGTGAAAACGTTTCTTCTCACATCAGTTTTAAATGGCCTCCCCTTTATTCTTAGACTGTGGCCCCTGGTTCTGGACTCCCCCAACATTGGGAACATGTTTCCTGCATCTAGCTTGTCCAATCCTTTTATCATGTTATATTTCATCCTTCTAAATCCCTCTCATCCTTCTAAACTCAAAAAATTCCAGAAGATTAGTCAAGCATGATTTCCCCTTCGTAAATCCATGCTGACTTGGAACGATCCTGTTACTGCTATCCAAATGCTCCGCAATTTCGCCTTTTATAATTGACTCCAGCATCTTCCCCACCACTGATGTCAGGCTAACTGGTCCATAAGTCCCCGTTTTCTCTCGCTCCTTTCTTGAAAAGTGGGATAACATTAGCTATCCTCCAATCCACAGGAACTGATCCTGAATCTATTGAACATTGGAAAATGATCACCAATGCGTCCACAATTTCTAGAGCCATCTCCTTGAGAACCCTGGGTTGCAGGCCATCAGGCCCTGAGGATTTATCAGCCTTCAGTCTCATCAATCTACCCAATACTATTTCTCTCCTAATGCAAATTTCTTTCAGTTCCTCTGTCTCCCTTGATCCTCTGTCCACTAGTACATCTGGGAGATTGTTTGTGTCTTCCTTAGTGAAGGCAGATCCGAAATACCTGTTCAACTCTTCTGCCATTTCCTTGTTACCCATAATATTTTCACCCGTGTCTGCCTTCAAGGGACCCACATTTGTCTTCATTAATCTTTTTCTCTTAACATACTTAAAGAAGCTTTTACTGTCCTTCTTTATATTCTTGGCCAGCTTCCCCTCGTACTTCATCTTTTCAGCCCGTATTGCCCGTTTTGTTACCTTCTGTTGTCCTTTGAAAGTTACCCAATCCTCTGGCTTCCTGCTCCTCTTTGCTATGTTGTACATCTTTTCTTTTAGTTTTATTCCATCCCTAACTTCCCGTGTCAGACTCCCCTTAGAATCTTTCTTCTTCTTTGGAATGAAATGATCTTGCATCTTCTGGATTACGTTCAGAAATTCCTGCCATTGCTGTTCCACCGTCAATCCTGCTGGGATCCTTTTCCAGTTGACCTTGGCCAGCTCCTCTCTCATGCCTTCATATTCCCCTTTGTTCAACTGCAACACTGACACTTCCGATTTAACCTTCTCCCTCTCAAATTGTAGATTAAAACCAATCATATTATGGTCACTAATATGGTCACCAAGTGGTTCCTTGAGTTCCCTTATTAAATCTGGTTCATTGGACAACACTAAATGCAGAATTGCCTTCTCTCTGGTAGGCTCCAGTACAAGCTGCTCCAAGAATCCATCTCGGAGGCATTCTACAAACTCCCTTTTTGGTGTCCAGAACCAACCTGATTTTCCCAGTCTACCTGCATATTGAAATCCCCCATAACCACAGTGGCATTACCTTTGTTACATGCCAGTTTTAACTGCGCTGTAAATAAACACCCTATATCCGGGCTACTGTTTGCTGTTTGGGGGCTTGTAGATAACTCCCATTAGTGTCTTCTTACCTTTACAATTCCTCAACTCTATCCACAGTGACTCTACATCGTCATTCCCTATGTCACCCCTCGCAAGGGACTGAATTTCATCCCTCACCAACAGAGCTACCCCACCTCCTCTGCCCACCTGCCTGTCCTTTCTATAGCACGTATAACCCTGAATATTCAGTTCCCAGTCCCGATCCTCCTGCAGCCACGTCTCTGTAATCCCCACAATGTCATATCTACCAATCTCTAACTGAGCCTCAAGCTCATCCACTTTACTTCTTATATTTCACGCATTAATATATAATACTTTTCATCCATTGCTCATCTAACCTTTCACATCGATTCCTATTACACTTGGCCATTCTCTCCTATCCCTTCATGAGCTTTCCAACCCATTAATTCTCGGGTCTTTTTTAGCTTTTCCTATACTCTCTTTCCCCAACTCCATCCTTGTCTATCCCATTTGACCCCCCACCCCCACTATCTATATATTAAAACTCTCGTTTGTTTGTTCCTGAACTACTACGGTACACGATAGCGTGACAATTTTAGACCCGCCTTACTCACCGTCATGCCTTTGGTGCTAATGGAAGATGTTTCATTGAAATCGGTGTGACGTCCTGGATCCTGGCACCAGGGAGGCAACACACCATCCTTGAATCTCGCTTGTTGCCACAGAAACCCCTGTCTGTACCTCTCACAATGGAGTTCCCTACCACCCATGGTTGAATGCAATGTTACCAGCACACAGATGAGTATAGATGTGTGCAAGAAACATGTGGATGCATCCATTTGCTACGCAACCATTTTATTTTATTAATGGCATACATGATATTGAAATATATATTTTACTAAAATGCTATTCATAAATTGTTCACAAATAGATTGGTCGATAATTGGTATCGTAGCATAACCTGCCATCCTTGTCATGCACAGACCGATTTAGAAGCTAATCAAAGCCAAGGTGACAGGTTTATTGGTTGACTATTTGCAGCGAATTACCAGCTCACCGGTGGAGGATCTACAGTGTATTATACTAATTTCTATCCATCATTCATCTAAATTTCATCTACCAGTATGAACATTTACACTGTGAATCCATCTGGTTTGGGATTTTTTTTTCCATCTGAATGACAAAGATCCTCACTGACATTCAAACAAGTATATAATGATATCATTCAATGGATGCCAATGATTCTTTTAAAGATAGGTTTACAGAAAGTTGTCAGTATGGGGTCATTAATGCCCATCCATTATGGACACTATCCAAATTTTATTCCCATCTGAAAAACTACAATAAAGTGCAGAGGAATGCTCCATAATTGCTGCTGTACAATGTTTTCAGCCTTTTAAGCAGCTTTTCCTATAGCCATGCTGCCAACATACCATCAATCGGTATGGAATAATGATCTGTATAGTGCTCTAAACACTGTAGAGATCGATACGATTCTCCGTGCACAAGACTCTTGGCCAATTTCAAGTCAAAGAGCAAAGAGATGAATAAAACATCTTGAGCATTAGAATACAGATAATAGTTTTGGATAAGCTCAAATTAAAGGAAAATGGGAGGCCAGCCAGAAGTAAATTAGAATAGATGAGTAACAAAAATTTTTGAACAGTTCTGGGCTAGTTCTATTTTCCTGCATTTGAATTATATCACTCTCAATCCTTCCTGTCCCTATATCTGTCCAAATGTTATTTTTGGCCCACAAATGATGACCTCCACCTGAAAGAAACTTATATTCTACTTTGTGGAATGAATATCTAGAAATAGTTTACAATTTCTCAGGGGTTAAAGTGAGAAATTAGAATTAACACTTGGTAAAAAGTGATGGTGTCATAGAATCTTGGAGCTATACAGCACGGAAATAGGCCCTTTGGCACACCTTGTCCATGCTGCCAGGAATAAGAGGGACGGCGGGGGGGGGGGGCAGCTTGATTCCTCTTCTCAGCTTGTACTTGGCCTGCCTGCAGAGGACTGTATACCGCTCCTGTAGGCCTCATCTTTTGACTGGCGGAGCTGTCCGAGTTCTACTGTGAACCAGGGCTTGTTGTTGTTGAACCAGATCCGGGTCTTCGTGGGAATGCAATTGTCCTCGCAAAAGTTGTAATAGGATGTCAGTGTCTGTGTACTCATCAAGGCTTGTGGTTGCTTCCCTGAACACATTCCAATCAGTGCAGTCAAAGCAGGACTGTAGTTTCTCAATGCCCTCACTCATCCACCTTTTTGTTGTTCTGACCACAGGTTTAGCAGATTTTAGTTTCTGCCTGTGTCAGAATAAGGTGAACTAAACAATGATCGGAGAGACACAGAACCGCCCGAGGAACAGAGTGATATGCGTTCTTGATTGAAGTGTAGCAGTGATCAAGTGTCAAATATAATATACATTAATGACTTGGATGAAGGGATTAAAAGTACCATTAGCAAATTTGCAGATGATAAAAGCTGGGTGGACGATGCTGTGAGGTTGCAGGGTGACTTGGACAGGTAGTGTGAGTGGGCGGATGCATGGCAGATGCAGTTTAATATGGATAAGTGTGAGGTTATCCACTTTGGTGGCAAGAATAGGAAGGCAGATTATTATCTGAATGGTGTCAAGTTACTAAAAGGGGACGTACAACGAGATCTGGGCGTCCTAGTGCATTAGTCACTGAAAGGAAGCATGCAGGTACAGCAGGGAGTGAAGAAAGCCAATGGAATGGAAAGCCAATGAAATGTTGGCCTTCATAACAAGAGGAGTTGAGTATAGGAGCAAAGAGGTCCTTCTGCAGTTGTACAGGGCCCAAGTGAGACCGCACCTGGAGTACTGTGTGCAGTTTTGGTCTCCAAATTTGAGGAAGGATATTCTTGCTATTGAGGTCGTGCAGCGTAGGTTTACATGGTGAATTCCTGGAATGGCGGGACTGTCAAATGTTGAAAGACTGGAGCGACTAGGCTTGTATACACTGGAATTTAGAAGGATGAGAGGAGATCTTATCGAAACGTATAAGATTATTAAGGGGTTGGACACGTTAGAGGCAGGAAACATGTTCCCAATGTTGGGGGAGTCCAGAACCAGGGGCCACAGTTTAAGAATAAGGGGTAGGCCATTTAGAACGATGAGGAAAAACCTTTTCAGTCAGAGAGTTGTAAATCTGTGGAATTCTCTGTCTCAGAAGGCAGTGGAGGCCAATTCTCTGAATGTATTCAAGAGAGAGCTAGATAGAGCTCTTAAGGATAGCGGAGTCAGGGGGTATGGGGAGAAGGCAGGAACGGGGTACTGATTGAGACTGATCAGCCTTGATCACATTGAACGGTGGTGCTGGCTCGAAGGGCCAAATGGCCTACTCCTGCACCTATTGTCTATTCCCTCTGGTGGGGCAGGTAACTTGAAGTCTGTACTTTGAGAGCTCGCGACTGAGGGAGGTTGGCTGGCAACCGACCGACTGAAATATTGACCCCATAAAGTGCCATGGCATTAGGTGAAATATGGACAAGAACCTCTACTGCTGATAAATCAGTACTCTTCCATATCTGGCCACATACTCACTGATGACCTGATCACTGCTCCAAGAGTAGAGGCTGTCGGAAGCACTCAGCAGAATAGACTGTATCTGTGCATAGGGAAATTGAGTTAAAATGGTGGATTAAATAACTTTTGTCAGTATTTGGAAAGAAGGAAAACAACTATTATATCTAAAATGGTAAATCAATTTTCTCTTTCCATGAATTCTGCCTGATCTGCCAAGAGTTTCCAGCATGTTCTGTTTTTGGTTCAGATTTGTGGCACCTGCAGTTTTGATTTTCATATTTGTCATAGAGTCATAGAGTGATACATTGTGGAAACAGGCCCTTTGGCACAACTTGACCACATCGGCCAACATGTCCCAGCTACACTAGTCCCACCTGCCTGCACTTGGTCCATATCCCTCCAAACCTGTCCTATCCATGTGCCTGTCCAACATTTAAGCGTTGGGATAGTCCCAGCCTCAACTACCTCATCCGGCAGCTTGTTCCATACACCCACCAACCTATGTGTGGAAAAGTTACCTCTCAGATTCCTATTAAATCTTTTTCCCTTCACCTTGAACCAATGTCCTCTGGTCCTCGATTCCCCTACTCTGGGTAAGATCATTACATGATCATTGATGCTCAATTTGGCTTTGCCTGGACCAAATAGTTGGATCTCATTACATTCTTTGACAAAATAAGAGATAAATTCCAGAAGAGGTACGAGTAAAATCAGGAGAGATGTAGCTAGATCTGGACAACATTTAGACATATCCATACAGCAGGAATATTTATGATTTACAAAAATGTGATGTAACATATCCAAAAAGAGAAAGTTTAACATATTTGGTTGAACTTTAATAGTTTTATTATTACTGTTGAAAACCTCACAATAAATATCCTGGGTGGGTGGGTGGTTAGTGAGGGGTAGCCAGAGTACCTCCTAAAGCCTTTTCAACACTTAAAAGCCACAGCCAGGACATTCATTGCATTCTCATCATTTACCGAGATGGTCAGCTCGCCAACATGCAAAGGATTAGATCGCAGGTAGATAGGGTGTTCAAAAAGGTTTTTGGCACTTTGATCTTCACCAGTCAGTGCATTGGGTATAGAAGTTGGGGGGGGGGGGGGGGGTCATATTGCAGTGATATAAGACGTCGATGATGCCACATTTGGGGTATTGTGTTCAGTTTTTGGCATGGTGTTATAGGAAAGATGTTTTCAAGCTGGAAAGGGCACAGAAGATTTACGAGGATGTTGAAAGGACTCAAGGGTCTGAGCTATAGGGAGAGGTTGAGCAGGCTAGAACTCTATTCCTTTAAGTGCAGGAGGATTCGGGGTGAACTTAGGACTGTACAAAATGTTGAGAGGAATAGATTGGGTGTTTGTACAGAGACTCTTGCCCAGAGTAGGGGAATCAAGAACCAGATGACCTAGGTTTAAGGTGAGGGGGGGGAAATTTAATAGGAACCTAAGGGGTAATGTTTTTTAACACAAAGGGTAGTGGGTGTATGGAACAAGCTGCCGGAGGAGGTAGTTGAGGCAGGGACTATTTAGACAGGTACATGGATAGAACAGGTTTGGAGGGATTGAGGGACAAATGCAGGTAGATGGGACTAGTGTTGCTGGGACATGTTGGTGGGTGTTGGCAAGTTTGGCCAAAGGGCCTGAAAACTCAACAGCATCCTGTGCACTAAAGTTCACTTTATTGGCAAACAGCTTCAGCTTAAACATTAATTCACTCAACAATGGTGCAACTTGGCAACTCGCTAATTCTTTTCAGCATCAGCTCCCACACCAAGGAGGTGATACACCTCAAAGGACGCACCACATAAGAACATTACGACCTACAAGTCCTTTCCAAATTACACGTCACTATGACATGTCAACATAGCTTCATCATCTCTAGGTCAAAATCTTGGAACTCCCTACCTACCAGCAGGGAAGTCCCTTTGCAGTATGAGTGGTTGCTAACTACCACTACGTCAAATGCAATTAGGGATAGAAAAAAAATGCTTTCTTCCCATTTACATCTGTAATCCAGGAATAAATAAATAAAAAAGTGGACACGAGTCTCTGGCCTAAATTCTATTCCATACAAAGTGTCTTTTTGTTAATTTCCAAATGTGATTAATTGCTTTGAGCTACTCGCATAACCAGATTTTGTAATCATTTTGAAATTCAAGCCACAATAAAATTGAAATGGCGTTAACTGTTGAGGTATTGTTTAGACCTGACACGTGTGTTGTAAATGACAAAAACTTATCAGTTCAAATCCCTGTACTGTAATGAAAAAGTAACATTCAAATGTTCATTTGCTTAAAATGAGAGTTAGTAAAACCACAGTTATTTTTGAAGATACAGTCACAAAATGATAATTTAAGGTGAAACTTCAGAAGCGATACGAAATGGTCAGGAAGAATGTATAACTGCCGTACAGACAGGATCCATAGTCAGGATCGAACCGGGTCTCTAGCGCTGCAAGGCAGCAACTCTACCGCTGTGCCACTGTGCCGCATTTACCTTTCCTAGTAAAATGTAAATAAAGAACATTCAATTTGTTAGCGGTGTTTTAAGAAATGACAAATGACATCTCACATTTATATCATCATTTAGAAAATGCAATACTGTTCAGAAAAGAGTGATGAGATAAAATGTGATATCAAGCCTTTTAAGGAGATATGTAGACAAAGGCTTGGTCAAAGCAAGGAACATGTAATACATTTCAAATTTTGAGCCGTGTGGAGTAACAGAATCGGTATGGGTAGAACTGCAAAATAGCCAAGGGCAGAAAACGCTTGTTGGAGTGGTATACAGACCACCAAGCAGCAGTAGGGAGGTTGGGGATAGCATCAAGCAGGAAATTAGGGATACATGTAGCAAAGGTACAGCAGTTATCATTGGTGACTTTAATTTACATAAAGATTGGGCCAACCAAATTAGTAACGGTGTTGAGGAGGAGGATTTCCTGGAATGTATATGGGGTGGGTTTTTAAACCAATATGTAGAGGAACTGACTAGAGGGCAGGCCATCCTAGACTGGGTATTGCATAATGAGGAAGGATTAGTTAGCAATCTTTTTGTGCAAGGCCCCTTGGGTAACTGATCATAATATGGTGGAATTCTGCATCAGGATGGAGAGTGACACAGTTAATTCAGAGACGAGGGTTCTGAACTTGAATAAAGGAGACGTTGAAGGTATGAGACGGAATGGCGAAGATTTAAAGACCACTTGGTTGAACTCCAAAATTGTTCATCCCTATCTGGTGAAAAAATAAAGCTGGGAAGGCGGCTCAACCGTGGCTAACGAGGGAAATCAAGGATAGTGTTAAATCCAAGGAAGAGGCATATAAATTGGCCAGAACAAGCGGCAAACCAGAGGACCGGGAGAAATTTAGAATTCAACAGAGGAGGACAAAGGGGTTAATTAGGGAGTAACAGAATCGGTATGGGTAGAACTGCAAAATAGCCAAGGGCAGAAAACGCTTGTTGGAGTGGTATACAGACCACCAAGCAGCAGTAGGGAGGTTGGAGATAGCATCAAGCAGGAAAAAAAGAGGGGGGAAAAAAAGAGCATAAAAGAAAGCTCGCAGGGATTATAAAAACTGACTGAAAAGGTTTCTTTAGGTATGTTAAAAGGAAAAGATTAGTGAAGACTAATGTAGGTCCCTTACAGTCAGAGACAGGTGAATTTATAATGGGAAACAAGGAAATGGCAGAACAGTTAAATGAGTACTTTGATTCTGTCTTCACTAAGAAAGACACAAACAATCTCCCGGAAATACTAGGGGAACGAGGAGCTAGTGGGAGGGAGGAACTGAAGGGAATCCACATTAGTCAGAAAATGGTGTTAGGTAAACTGTTGGGACTGAAGGCAGATAAATTCCCAGGGCCTGATGGTCTGCATCCCAGAGTACTTAAGGAGGTGACCCTAGAAATCGTGGATGCATTGGTGATCATTTTCCAATATTCTCTCGACCCTAGATCAGTTCCTGTGGACTGGAGGGTAGCCAATGTAACTCCACTTTTTAAGAAAGGTGGGAGAGAGGAAAAGGGGAATTATAGACCATTTAGCCTTACATGGGTAGTGGTAGATGCTTGAGTCGATTGTTAAAGATGTTATAGCAGCGCATTTGGAAAGCAGTGACAGGATCGGTCAAAGTCAACATGGATTTATGAAGGGGAAATCATGTTTGACTAATCTGGAATTTGTTGATGTAACAAGTAGATAAGGGAGAGCCAGTGGACATGGTGTATCTGGCCTTTGACAAGGTCTCACACAAGAGATTAGTGTGCAAAATTAGAGCACGTGGTAGGGTATTGACATGGATAGAGAACTGGTTGGCAGACAGGAAGCAAAGAGTAGGAATTAACGGGTCCTTTTCAGAATGGCAGGCAATGACTAGTGGGGTGCCGCAAGGCTTGGTGCTGGGACCCCAGTTGTTTACAATATATATTCACAATTTAGATGAGGGAATTAAATGTAACATCTCCAAGTTTGCAGATAACACAAAGCTGGGTGGCAGTGTGAACTGCGAGAAGGATGCTATGAGGCTGCAGGGTGACTTGGATAGGTTGGGTGAGTGGGCAGAAGCATGGCAGATGCAGTACAATGTGGATAAATGTGAGGTTATCCACTTTGGTGGCAAGAACAGGAATGCAGATTATTATCTGAATGGTGTCAGATTAGGAAAAGGGGAGGTGCAACGAGACTTGGGTGTGCTTGTACATCAGTCACTGAAAGTAAGCAGGCAGGTACAGCAGGCAATGAAGAAAGCTAATGGCATGTTGGCCTTCATTGCAAGAGGATTTGAGTTTAGGAGCAAGGAGGTCCTACTGCAGTTGTACAGGGCTCTGGTGAGGCCACACCTGGAGTATTGTCTGCAATTCTGGTCTCCTAATTTGAGGAAGGACATTATTGCTATTGAGGGAGTGCAGCATATGTTCAGCAGGTTAATTCCCAGGATGGCAGGACTGATGTATGATGAAAGAATGGGTCGCCCGGGCTTGTATTCGCTGGAATTTAGAAACAAGAGAGGGGATCTTATAGAAACATATAAAATTCTTAGAGGACTGGACAGGGTAGATGCAGGAAAAAAAGTTCCCGATGTTGGGGGAGTCCAGAACTAGGGGTCACTGTTTAAGAATAAGGGGGAGGCCATTTAGGACTGAGATGAGAAAAAACTTCTTCACCCAGAGAGTTGTGAATCTGTGGAATTCTCTGCCACAGAAGGCAGTGGAGGCCAATTCACTGGAGAGTTAGATTTAGCTCTTGGGGCTAAGGGAATCAAGGGATATCGGGAAAAAGCCAGAACGGGGTACTGATTTTGGATGATCAGCAATGATCATATTGAATGGTGGTGCTGGCTCGAAGCGCCGAATGGCTGACTCCTGCACCTATTTTCTATGTTTCTATGAAACTTGAAGTCAAGGCACAGAACCCTGAAGGTAACTGATCAGGGAGATAAACTGAATGGAAAAGTAAATAGGATATTTTATTGGTCGCATTGCAGAATCAAGGAGGATTGAGTTTATGATTGAATTCTATTAAATGCCATTGGATCATCACTAGAGGATTATGTACAGGCTTGATCACATGATTGGGAGGATGTGATTGTTTTCTTGGAACAGAGGGGAATGGATAAGGTGATTTAATAGGAAAATTTTAAAGTTTGTGTTAATTATAACTTAACACAACACTGAATACTGAAATCAGAGGTGGCCTACTACAACCATTTGCTTTTTTCCTCACCAGAATAAGAGCTATTTCTCTGAAAAAGCTGCACAGGAAAGACCAGGAAATCGGCAACTGAAGGATTAGAGAAGTTGAGGAAACATTATTTTAGCCTGAGTGGGGGATTTTTAGTTAAATTTCTAAACAGGAGGTAGAGACACAATCATGTGTTACATTTTTAAAAAGCATGTGACCATGAAACCACAAATGAATCTGATTTTTGTTTAGTGGGTAAACTGGCATAAGGAGCTGACAGTTGAATCTTGTATTCAGCATTATTGCCAATAATGTATCCTCCTGACCTATTTGACACTGAAAGCAGTTTTCTGCAAATTCACAGTACTTGGGTACTACTTTGAATATGTAAATTACGTATAAAGAGGAAAGGTAAATCTACAAAGATTGTCATGTTGGATATTTCAGAGCTACAATGAACAAAATAAAGCAATTAAAATTGCACTGCATACGAACATGTTATCAATGTTAGATTAAGATAAATTACAATTGTAATGAATTTATGTACAATGTTTACATGTATTGGGTTGTCCATAATTTGTTTTTACTGTATACCCATTGTTGTGCAAGATGGATTTAATACATTGTTTGAACAGACTGTACTTGCCGTTCTTACATAAGGCAAAAAAGATTGAAATCACTGGATCAGATTCAAGCAAATTATTGGAAAGGAATATTGAAGTTAATCTATTTTAAAAAAAGGTTGTCTACCCTTCTTCCTATGGATCAGCTGAAATACAAATTATTAAGCCTATAAGTATGATGAAGAAGGCAGAAATAAATGGTTGAGATGGAAAGGTAATTAAAATTCCCAAACTATCACATTCTGTATTGTAATCCTTGGTGACAGTGACAAATGCGGATATTAAGTCAAGGTTGGTAGATCCATTGTTTAGATGTTTCCCAAATTCAAATTGCCTGCTATTTCCCTCTCTCTGCCTGAAGGGTCTTAACCACCTATTCCATTTCTCCAGAGATGCTCCCTGACCCACTTGAGTTACTCCAGATTTTGTGTCTATCATCTGTGTAAACCAGCATCTGCAGTTCCTTCCTACACATTTTGCCAGCTATTTTGGCTGATATAACAAACATTGCTTTGATAAAGCAAGGAGGCTGTGAAGTTGAATTTCCTATGTGATTTCCCCAAGTATTTGTGAAGATTTTGGTGCAAGCTGCAAGGCAATTTGGTGAAATGTATTGTTTTCCTTTCTTATATCTGGCAATCATGTCCCCACTTAGATCAACCCGTGTAGAAATTTAACATTTTCAAGAAGCAGGCAAAAGAGAGAACACCACCGTATAAAAAAAAGATGGGTCTAGAATACATCAAAGAGTACATTTTACACATTGTGTGCAAGTCATAGGTAACTAGACAATTAATAACTTTTTTTCATATTTTACATTGCAGTTAAGAAATGTATTCTTGAAATGGGAGATGGAAAAACATGATCTTTGCTAAATTGCAATCTTGTTTTCACTCACCCAATGGAGAATAATCTGGTCCTACTATACGACTCTTCCTGTGTCTCATCCCTTCATTAAATTATTAATGAGCACAAATTTTGGGGATTATATAATCAGTCCTGAACCCACCACATTAGAGAATTGTCATTCAAATATATTTATGCCATATGGCTAACTTATCATTTAATATTATATTCAGCTGAATTTCTTGTGCTATAAAAGACATTTGGACAAGTACATGGACAGAAAATGTTTAGAAGGATATGGGCCAAATGCAAGCAGGTGGGACTAGTGTAGAAGGGGCAGCTTAGTCGGCATGGGAAAGTTGGGCTGAAGGGACTGTTTCAGTGCTGTGTAATTCTATGACTATCATTTTTTTGGTTTACTTTTGAGATACAATGCGGAAACAGGCCATTTGGCCCATTGTGTCCGCGCTGTCCAGTGATCAGTGTACACTAACACTATCCTACATACTAGGGACAATTTGCAATTTTAACCAAAGCCAATTAGCCTACAAACCTGTAGTGTAGGAGAAAGTGGAGCACCCGGGGAAAATCCAAAGGGAGAACGTACAAACTCTGTACAGACAGCATCCATAGTCAAGATTGAACCAGGGTCTCTAGCGTTGTAAGGCTGCAACTTGACCACTGTGCCACCATGCTGCCCAAGCTTTCAATTCCCATACCGGGAGTCAACCCCGGGCCACCTGGTGAAAATCAGGAACCCTAACCGTTAGACCATGTGGGTGATTGATGTCAAGAAAACTATTCTGAAGCACAGAAAAAAATTGGAGAACATTTAAAGGGAGTAAACAATTTCAAAGCAAAAATATATTGTAACAAAACATCAAACTTTGTGTTGAAGTCAGAGATTAGACTGCTACATTTATTTGCTTTATTCACCAAAGATTAGATTTGCCACATTACTAATTGACATGTGACAATTTTGAAGTCAAGGTTGTGCTGAAGGAAGGAAACATAAAAATCTTGAATGCCATCACTAAACTTAAAAAAAACAAAAACATTATCTGCAATCAAAGATGTGATAAAATTGCAAGTATATTTTTATCACCATTGTGCATATGAAAAAGTATTAAATCAAGAGTATAAAACTATTTGCAATGAAGTAAATAAGCAGTGCATCTTTGGCATAGAATATTCCGTCATTTAAATTATTAATTTAATGTAGTCACATTAGTCACACATACAGCACAATTGCACTCTATCAAAGTATTCAGTTAACATTAGTAAAAATGTTCATTCTTTATTCACAGCAGAAATGCTTACAGAAAGTCATGGATTCACAGAGATTTAAAACACAGGTGTCCCTCCAATTCACTGAGCTAGCACCAACCATCAACCACCCATTTCTGATAATCCTATAGAAAATGATCCCCCCCTCCCCACATTCACATCAACACCTCCTCCACCCTTCCCCCCACATTTGCATCAACACCACCTCCTCCTGCATATGAATTCCTTGAAGTCCTTCATAATTGACACTGATGAAGGGGCTCTTGGTTTCTCTTCCTGTTATCACCAATGCTCCCTTAAGCTACCTCCTCCTAATATCATATCATATCATATATATACAGCCGGAAACAGGCCTTTTCGGCCCTCCAAGTCCGTGCTGCCCAGCGATCCCCGTACATTAACACTATCCTACACCCACTAGGGACAATTTTTACATTTACCCAGCCAATTAACCTACATACCTGTAATGTTGAATACTTCCCTCATGAATTGCAGTGCAACTATGCCACTCACTGTACTTGGGGGGGGGGGGGGGGGGGGGGGGGTAGGGTTGTGCCTCCAGCTCACAACTACTCTATTGTCCGACTTATCAGGCACATCCTATAACACCAATGGAAGAATTTGCTGTCTCACATTGACCTCAATGGCCACCTCAGAACTGGACCAGAAGCAAGTCATCCTCATTCTTAAAGCAAAGCCATAGATGGTCATCAATGAATGCAATTTGTTGGCAAAATAATTTCAGATACCCTCAAAAAAATGAGAGACTGGCTCAAGGTTGGTTATACTTAGGTCAACAGACATAGGCATAGTTTCACCAGCAGATGAGCTGAGGCAGTGTTAGATCCAGCGATAGTACTTTAGAAATGGAAGGTCTAAATGTCACAAGCTTATTTGTAGAAACACAAGACTTTTTAGTATAATATTGCTCAGGGGCATCATGTAGACAAGAAATGATCTCAAAAGGAGAAAAGTATTTTGGATTGCATCAAAAACCTTAAATCCCTTTGTTCAGTACACACAAAAGTCCAGTGTAATTGGTGGAAGGAGTGCAGCACTAGCCACCTGCTCACCCCATCAATCATTATGGTCTAACTACAATGGCCTCATCAGTTACCTCAGAAGAGGAGTGTAAGTAAGTCATCCGTTTTCCTGATTGCACTGGAGGTGAGAAATGGGAAGAGCAAATGATTGTTGTTGGTGGACGTGTTGGGAGTCACTAGTGTCACCTTGGATGTTGGATCCAGTTTCCCAGATCAAATGTTCAACTTCAATATTCAAAAAAATTTAAAGCGCCCATATCATATGGTAAAATGGCACTAAGCAAGTAAAATAATGGAGGTTCAATTTGCAACATGCTAATTTATCGCATATATTTCTGTGGGAGCTTTTTTTAATAAAGTTAAAGTTTTCTAAGGCAGTAAACTCTGTGATCGCCAAAAACTTTGACATGATCGCCAAGGTTTTGACATGAATTGTGTTGCATATTTTGCATGCAAACAAATGTTAGTAGTTAACATAGTACAAAACAGGAACAGGCCCCGACTGTACCCTATCTATGCTTCTCATCTATATACTAAAACTCTAATTTGTTTGTTTGTTTGTTCCTGAACTACAGCCAAATCGGTACACGATAGTGCGACAATTTTAGGCCCACCTTTCTCACCGTTGTCCCTTTGGTGCCAATGGAAGAAGTTTCATTTAAATCGGTGTTATATTTTTTGTTATTCACATTTTAAAGTTTAAATCTATCTCCTAGGGAGGGAGGGATGGAGCAGGGGAGGAGGAAGGAGGGGGGAGGGCAGGGGAGGAGTGGGTGCTGCACCACCAATGCAGGAGAGGCTTGGGCCCAACGGGTCCACTTGGCCTAGATATTTTATATATGTTAGACTTTAGAAATACAGTGGGGAAACAGTCACTTCGGCCCACAGAGTCCACACCGACCGGAAAGTAGAAATGAGCTACTGATTTAGTATGATCATATTGAATGGCAGTGCTGGCTCAAAATGCCGAATGGCCTACTCCTGCACATATTTGCTATGTGTTTCAACCTACCAAAGCCAATTAACCTACAAATCTGTACATCTTGAGTGTGGGAGGAAACTGGAGCACCCGGGGAAAACCCATGCGATCACAGGGAGAACGTACAAACTCTGTAGAGACAGCATCTGTAGTCAGGATCAAACCCGGGTCTCTGTAAGGCAGCAACTCTCCCGTTGCACCACCATGCTGTAATATCTATCAGGTTTCCCCTCAACCTCCAACATTCCAGAGGAAACAATTTAAGTCTGTCTTCGCCTTACCCTTCAAACCAGTTCCTTGCATCTACCCTCAAATCCAGGCAGCAACCTAGTGAATCTCTTCAGCACCATCATCAAAGCCTCCACATCATTTGGGAGGCCCAGAACTGCGCAGCTTAACGCCGTGAAAGGGGGAGAAAAAATAAAACTTGTGGAAGATATTGTGATTTTTCAATGCATAAAATAGTTAGATTTCAATCATTTTTTTTCTGAAAGACAAAAGGACTAAACCGAAAATTAATATTGATTACACTGATGCGGTTCATCCATTTGACTCGCAGGCGACCACTTTGATGGAAAGAGCCCGCCCGCTTCGGCAACTGGCACCTGACAACCGCAGCACATGCCCGGCACCCGCCCAGCACACGGACCTGTGGACACAACATGCTGGACATGCATGGAACTCAGCGTCTCAGGCAGCATCTCTGGAGCGAAGGAACTTGTGATGTCCTCAGTCTGAAGAAGGATTTCGACCCGAAACGTCACCCATCCCTTCTCTCCAGAGATCCTGCCTGTCCGTTGAGTTAGTTACTCCAGCACTTAGTGTCTCCAGCATCTGCAATTCCTCCGCCCCACACACACACAAAAACCTGATAGCCGTCCTCGGCTTCAGCCCTCCTCTTATTGGTCGGCAGCGACGTCCCTGGGCGGGTCCGCTTCGAGAGCCGGCGTCCCGATTGGCGGCGGCGCACGTCAATCAGCGGCGCGGGCCGTGGTCAGGTCAGGTTAGGTTGGCCGGCGCGCGGCGGCGCGTTACCGGTGGCCCAACGGTCGCAGCGCGAGCAGCACAGAGGAATATTCCGTGTCCGTGTCCCCCCCCAACTAAAGCTGTGCAACTAATCCGACCCAGGTCAGTGCGAAGCCAGCGAGAGCGTTAACGGCTAAGAGTGCAATCGAACTGCTGTGTAGCTGGAGGATGCTCGGTTTATAATAATCATATCGGAGTTGTGAGCAGATGGCAGTCAGCTGAAAGCTAATGCCAGGGGGAAAAAACGTGTATATAGACCGTTTGCTAATGGCCTTGTGAACCCGCCGCTGCGGTGACAGCCTTTAAAAAAAATACTATACTATATTGTGGTTATCGGTCGTTGTTTATACGGGTGCATGTGGGGAGAGGCAGGCGGAAGGGGATTGCATCCCTGGTCAAGAGGACAGCTCCTCCTGGGTGGGTGGGTGACCAGGGGAAGACTTGTAGTGTAAGAAAATAACTGCAGATGCTGGTACAAATCGAAGGTATTTATTCACAAAATGCTGGAGTAATTCAGCAGGTCAGGCAGCATCTCAGGAGATAAGGAATGGGTGACGTTTCGGGTCAAGACTTGTCCTCTCCTCCTCTCACCGCTTTAATCTACAGCCCACTTGTGCAATGCATTTAATATCTTGGCATCGATTGTAAATGATATCGTTTTAGATTCAATAGCTTCAAAAATCATGAATCGGTTCATTAACTGACAATACAAGTAAGTAAAGATTAGTTTTAGGAATTTAAAGTTTTGGGCAAGTTGAAGTAGGATTTTTAATGGAAAAGTTGAAGTAGGAATTAAATCTGGATGTTTGCTAGCACAGTGATCACAGTACTAAAAGAACATTGTTCGGACGAGCGGAGAGAAACCAACGCAAAATTAAATCGCCGTTTGAAAAGTTGAATGTAATGTCCATAGAACGTAGCAAAACGTAGTTTATAAAACGTAGTAATTTAAGGCTGTTTCATATGGTAATTGTCGATAGACGCGATGAATTCTCTTGATTAAACCTCTGCATGACCCAGTCAGAACCGGTCTTGAAATGGCAGAAGAACATTATCGTAGAAGATATAATATACGAGTTGTCAACACTCATTAGAAATTTAAAAACCTTGTGAACCCGTTTAGGACCATTGCTTGAAAACATATATTGAGTACTTACAATTCTAAAGGACAGTTACAACTTTTTGCCTTCACATTTTTAAGGGATGTTTACAATCATCATTAATTGTCGTTCTTGACTGGTGTAGATATTCCTTCTGGTGCAGATATTCTCATTGTTTTGTAGGTAGGGAGATATGTGATGGTGGATATCTGATCCATGTATGATGGATGCATTTAAATGCAGATACTGGTTTACACAAAGGACACAAAGTGCTGGAGTAACTCAGCAGGTCAGGCAGTAACTCTGGAGAACATGGATGGGTGATGTTTCAGATCCTTCCTCAGACTGATCATGGAGGGGGAGGAGAAGAAAGCTGGTAGAGAGGAGGGCAGGAAACTTGGCACTTAATTGGTTGATACATGTGCCTGGGGGAAGGGGGTCGATGGACAGATGTTGGACAAAGGCCAGAAATGAAAAGACAGAAGGTGTGAGGATTGAAGAGTTGCAAATTAGGAAGCTAGAGAAAGGAATGGAGGGGAGAAATTGAGGCACTGGGGTAGGGAGGGGGGGGGGGGGAAGAATGGAGAGGGGGAGTTTTTAGTAGTTACCTACAATTGGAGAAGTCAATGTTCATACCTGGGTTGTAAGCTACTCAAATGGAATATGAGACGCTGTTCCTCCAGTTTTTATGTTGCCTCACTCTGGCAATGGAGGAGGCCCAGGACAGAAAAGTCAGCATGGAAGTGGAGTTGAAATGGTTACAACTGGTATATATGTATGGGAATAAATCGTGAATATTGTGAATAAATCGATTTGTACCAGCATCTGCAGTTATTTTCCTATACTATATGTATGGGAATGTTCGCATGTGTCTGGTGTCGGAGTTTTCTTTAGCGGCAAATGTCAGGTGTTTGGGGGGTGCTGTAGAAGTAGCCTGTTTCAAATTGGCCTCTTTCAAACTGAGTTGCCCAGGAGGAAAGTTGGATGGATCATCAACTTGCCACATTTGGCTGAAGATCGCTGCAGATACTTCAGTTATCTCTTTGGCATTCACATTGGTGATCTGCCATTGTTGAACACAGGGAAATTTCCAGAGCCATCTCATCTCATGGCCAGTGATGGCCGGGAACACGAGAAAGATGAAATGAAATAATCGCTTGGCACTGTGGGTAAAAGTACTTGCAAGTGCCTCAGCCTTGTCTTTGGAACATCTGCATTTAAATTAAGGACTGGAGTTGCCTCCTGACTTTTAGCTTTTTAATAGTTTGCTATTGTGATAAATCTGCAGTCTTTTGATTTAATCTGTTGGTTGTGATTTTCTTGCTTCTGCCAACTGGATGTGGCTTTTAGCTTGCATGTAATCTTGTTTTGCAGCTTTGTTAAGCATGCCCTTCGTTTTTAGGTATGCTCGTATTGCACGTGTCAATGGCATTCTGTATTTATAGACATATTTAGAGGGCAGGGTGCCGGAAGTAATACAATCAGAAATGGTTTTGGAGTGCAGAGATCCAACCTTATCATTCCCCAGCCCCGCATGTCCCGGTTTTATCTTCACCCCGAAATCCACAAACTGAACTGTCCTGGCAGACCCATTGTTTCTGCTTGTTCATGTCCCACCGAATTAATTTCCACATACCTCGACTCCATCCTATCCTCCCTGGTCAAATCCCTCCCTACCTATGTCCAAGACACCTCACACGCTCTTCATCTCTTCAACGACTTCTGTTTTCCAGGCCCCCACTCCCTCACCTTTACCCTGGATGTCCAGTCATTCTACACCATCATCCCCTCCACTACATTGACGACTGGATCAGTGCTGCCTCCTGCACCCATGCAGAACTCACTGACTTCATCATCTTCACGACTAATTCACATTTTGCACTCAAATTCGCTTAGACTATCTCTGCCATCTCCTTACCATTCTTGGATCTTACCGTCTCCACACAGGAAACAGACTATTGACCGACATCTACTGCAAACTTCCTTGTACTTGGCCAATAAACGTATTCATTCATTCATTCAAACCTACCGTAGCTATCTAGACTACATTTCTTTCCACTCTATCCCCTCCTCCCAATTCCTCCATCTCCGCCGCATCTGCGCCCAGGATGAGGTTTTCCGTACTAGATCATCGGAGATGTCCTCATTCTTTAGGAAATGGGGGTTCCCCTCTTCCATTATAGATGAGGCTCTCATTAGGGTCTCCTCAATACCCTGCAGCTCATCTCTTGCTCCCCCTCTCCCCATTCGCAATATGTTGCATACAACATATAATCTTCCAGCACTTTAGCCACCTCCAAAGGGATCCCACAACTGGCCACATCTTCCCATCTCCACCCCTTTCTGCTTTCAGCAGAGGCCATTCTCTCCGCAACTCTCTGGTCAACTCATCCCTTCCCACCCAAACCACCCTTTCCCCAGGTAGTTTCCCTTACAACCGCCGGAGATGCAACACCTGTCCCTTTACCTCCCCCCTCGACTCCAAGTTTGGAACCTCTCGCTGAGGCAGAGGTTCACTTGCACCTCCTCCAACCTCATCTACTGTATCCGCTGTTCTAGGTATCAACTTCGGTACATCGGCGAGCCCAAACCCAGCTCGGCGATCGTTTCGCTAAACTCTTCCGCTCAGTCCGCCTTAACCTCCCTGATCTCCCGGTTGCTCAGCATTTTAACTCCACCTCCTATTCCCAATCTGACCTTTCTGTCCTGGGCCCCCTCCATTGTCAGAGTGAGGCCCAGCGCAAATTGGAGGAACAGCACCTCATATTTCGCTGGGGTAGCTTGCACCCCAGCAGTATGAACATTGGCTTCTCTAACTTCAAATAGCCCTTGCTTTCCCACTCTCTGCATCCCTCCCTCTTCCCAGTTCTCCCACCAGTCTTACTGTCTCCGACTACCTTCTATCGATGTCCCGCCCATTCCCCTTACATCAGTCTGAAGAAGGGTCTCGACCCGAAACGTCACCCATTCCTTCTCCACAGAGATGCTGCCTATCCCGCTGAGTTACTCCAGCATTTTGTGTCTACCTTCCTTTTGTTGAACCAAATCGGTTCCCCTTGTTTGGTTGTTATTGCAGAGTGAAGGGGATGTTAGTTCATGAGATTATGGTTAATGGTGAGATACAAAACTGCTATTGCCGTTGTCTCACAGTGTTCCTGCCGCTTTTAGAACAATGTTGGTGTGATACAAAGTGATGGCCATTTTCCCTGGTGTGAAGGCAGGAATTTGCCTACATGAGGACAGTGCGGTGATCAGTCCTAGCAACACTGGCATTGACAGATGCATTTACAGTATGTTGATGAGGATGGTCAAGTAGATTTATCTCTCATGTGCCTTTTACTGAGTGGCTTCCGTCTGGCCACTACCATAAAGGCCTGATTGGTGAAGTGCTGCAGATATATTTGTCCTTCTGGAAGGTTCTCCCATCTTCACAGAGGAACCCTGGAGCTCTGTCAGAGTGACCATCGGGTTCTTGGTCACCTCCCTGACCAAGGCCCTTCTCCCCCGATTGGTCAGTTTGGCCAGGCGGCCAGCTCTATGAAGTTCTTCCATTTAAGAATGACGGAGGCCACTATGCTCTTCGGGACCTGCAGTGCTGCAGAAATTGCATTATACCCTTCCCCAGATCTGTGTCTCGACACAATCCTGTCTCGGAGGTCTACGGACAATTCCTTCGTCTTCATGGCTTGGTTTTTGCTCTGACATGCACTGTCAACTGTGGGACCTTATATAGACCGGTGTGTGCCTTTCCAAATCATGTCCAATCAATTTAATTTATCACTGGTGGACTCCAATCAAGTTGTAGAAACATCTCAAGGATAATCAATGGGAATTATGGAAATAGGATGAACCTAAGCTCAATTTTGAGTGTCATAGCAAAGGGTCTGATTTGTAAATGTGCTATTTCAGTTATTTCTTTTTAATTACTTTGCAAAAATTTCTAAACACCTGTTTTCACTTCTTCATTCTGGGGTATTGTGTGTAGATTGATGATAAAAAAAAGTAATTTGATCAATTTTTAAATAAGGCTGCAACGTAACAAAATGTGGAAAAAGTGACAGTCTGAATACTTTCTGAATGCACTGTATGTACGTATGATGCATGGGCTCTGGGGTCCCCGTTGTTACCCTCAATGTTCCTACATCATTGTGAGCCACTTCAATGCCAGGATTTCTATGGTTCAATAGGGATGTTGCATTTTTCCAAGGAGGCTTTGAACCTTTTTCTCTGTCTACCTGGTAATTTTCTTCCCACCTGAGAGCACAAAACAAAGTGTCTGCTTTGGGGATTAGGATTTGGGGTCTGAAGAAGGGCTCGACCCAAAACGTCCCCCATTCCTTCTCTCCAGTGATGCTGCCTGTCCCGCTGAGTTACTCCAGCTTTTTGTGTCTATCTTGGGGATTGGGTGGTGGGCACATGAACTATATGGACCACAGGGTACAGCCATCTAAATGTAATTGGGATCTCATTTCATGAGATGTTTACCTGACAGAGGACACAAATGTTCGTCTGCTAATCATATGGTGTGTGAAAAATGAAAGTCATAGCATGTGAGGATTCTTCAGTGATGACCAGGCTCTCCATAATGCAAACATTCTGGCCCCTACCCTAAGTGAAGAACAGCGGTGAACATATCAAGGATGGAGAGGCAGACAGTGCACACTGGAAGGAACACCTCAAAGACCTCTTCAACTGCAATTCTGCCTTTGATGTGATCATTCTAAACTTCAGACTTTATGGTTCTACTGTATTCCTAATCAATAATAAATTGAAAAGGCCGTAAATAACTAATGGTACAGGATACCATTTTTGGAATAGAAGAAAAACTGCTTATAAATAGATAAAATTCAGGGATATCTTTCCAAAAACCTATGCTCCTTTAACCCTGAAACATCATCTATCTTTGCCAGATAGAATATCTTTCTTTCTCATTTAATGTACATGGTGGTTGAAGAGTCTGAATGCTCAGAGCATTCCTTCCTAGAAGTATGCCCATGGAGATTGGAGATTTTTCTTTCTATTTCAGATATTGTAATCTACATTGTACATTAAATGGATTGAATTTGGGTTTGTCTCAAAGGCTTTTTACATCTAATTCCAGATCTGGTCTTTTCAGTTGTCCTACATAAGCTCCCAATTATGTAGCACAGCAACAGTTTGTTAATCAGTTGGAATAAATGAAAGCATTGAATGCCCTTTGACACTAAATTTGCCCAAAGAATTTAGTGCATTGATCTGCACAATGAGCAAAAAAACTTTTTTTTAAACAATTTTAACTATTGAGTAACAGAATTACAGTTTTGCGGTGTTTGCTGATTTTAACTTGAGGCATGGGGTCAATTTGGTTTCCACAATGATTTTTCAAGCTTGCATATAGGTTTATGTAATCTGTGGTGTATAAAGTACTGAGATGAGGAACAGGATTCTTGACCAGGTTTAATATTTTTTCCCTCATTTTTCTTACTCATTCTAACGGCAGCGGCTGACTAGCAGTCTGTCTGTCTTTTTTTTGTTGTGTGTCGGTGTTGGGATGGTTTTTATATATTTTATTTTGGTTGTGTATGTGTGGGAGGGGGTGGTGGTGGGGGTGGGGGGGGGGGGGGATTTTTCTCTTCCTCACAGCGCGGGGTGCGGCTCGGCTGCGGGGCCTAACATCGCCCGCTGCGGCTCGGCCGCTGGACTTTACATCCCGGTGCGGCTTGGCCGCTGGACTTTACATCCCGGTGCGGCTTGGCCGCTGGACTTAACAGTGCCCGGTGCAGCTCGGCTGCGGGGCTTGACATCGCCCGGTGCAGCTCGGCTGCGGGGCTTAACAGTGCCCGGTGCAGCTCGGCTGCGGGGCTTAACATCGCCCGGTGCAGCTCGGCTGCGGGGCTTAACAGTGCCCGGTGCAGCTCGGCTGCGGGGCTTAACATCGCCCGGTGCAGCTCGGCTGCGGGGCTTTTCATCGCTGGTGCGGCTCAACTGCGGACTTGACATCGCCCGGTGCGGCTCGACCACGGGACTTAGCTGCGCAAGGCTTGGTTGCGGGCCTTTCATCGCCCGGTTCGGCCGCGGGACGTTTCAGCGCCCGGTGCGGGGACTGTGCGGGTCGGTCGGGGACGAGCTGTCTGTCCGTGGGCGTGGGGAGGAGAGTGGAAGTTTTGTTGCCTCCATCACAGTGAGGGGGTGTTTGGAGTCACTGTGATGGACGTTTGTGTTGGGGTTATGTGTCTTGTGTTCTTTTTTTTTTTCTATGACTGCTATGTAGTTTCGTTCGGTACTTCGGTACCGAACGACAAATAAAGCTCTGTTATACCTGTTATACCTGTTATACTCATTAAATTGTGATTGTCTACCCTTTGGTCTCACTTTCTGTCTGAATAGGGTACAGCAGCTTGGTGATAAATTACTGGATGAATGTATGAAGACTGGTACTATTAATTGTGGGACCAAAGTTAACATTCTATTAAGAATACGGGAAAATTTAAATCAAACTAATTAACTTAAAGAAGTGGTGGTTGTTGTCTGCCATCACCAGTACAAGTCACCGCAGAGACTTAACAATACTGGTAGAAGCTTTGGCAGATCTTTAGCAAGAGTGGACACCCTTATTTTCCTACTGCAGCTCTAGTGGACAAGTTAAAGAGAAAGCCAGAGGTCCTGGAAGCCAGACAAGCAGTCAGAAGCAATGAAAAGAGATTGCACTCAAGCTTAATATTAGAGGTGAAGCACCAAAGATCTAATTGCAGAGATACGGATTTTCATGACGTCTCGCCTGGCCATCAATTACCTTATCAAATCTCATCCTCGTGTGTTGCAAGAGGAAGTTATGGAAGCAGGTCTGATAGCAATGTTTAAGAGGCATTAGACAGACCTATGAAAAGATGAGGAATGGAGGGATCTAGACCATGAACAGGAAGACATGCAGCTTAAATTGGCATCATGGTTGGTACAACAATTGCGGTTTGATGGGTCTGTTCCTGTGCTATGGTTTGCTGTTCAATGTTCTGCAACTAACCTCACATTTGATCCATGTAATGTAGTCCTGCCACTTATCTAATCTTTATCAACCAAGACTCTTATGTAATATTTATAAATCCCAATACCAAGTATTGCGCACACATTTGTAGCTTCCGCACACTACTAACAAGTCAAATACGGCAACCACTTCATCACAATAAATTGCAAGACCTACATTAATATACGTGTATCACTTTTGCAAATTGTGGCACACCATTGATACCTGCATGATAAACCATCGGGGTTCAAGTGCACATCTATTGATGAGCTCATTGCCTGTGGAATGCTCATTGTTGCAATCATCGTGTGCATGTCCAGCAGTGGCACAGTTAATATTTAAGCTGCCACTAAGATTATTCTCAAATCTTGTTTTCTTCCTTGTCGCACAATTTCTTCTATTTTGAAAATTGGAAATAGTGTAAGCATTTATTCCTTAGTTATCCCTTTCCTTTCAACATAATCCTCTTTCAATAATGAATATCCTTCATGGGTGCAAATCTACTGTATTTATCTGTTATGGGCTAAATGTGACATCAGACAGCCAAGAATGTGGTTAATTCCATAAATACCCTACAAAAAAGGCCTAGTAAACCATTCAGTTGTTTTCTAACTTTGTTCAAAGCTCAGGAAGGGATGCTCACATACATAAAAAATAATAAATTAAAAATGTCAGACACTCCTACTATAGTACAAACAAGGAACTGCAGATGCTAGTTTACAAAGAAGGACACAAAGTGCTGGAGTAACTCGGTGGGTCAGGCAGCATCCCTGGAGAACATGAATCAGTGAAGTTTTGGATTGGAACCCTTCTGTAATGTAGTGTTTGTCAGATGGGTGTATGGGGATGCAGAATAGTGGTTCAGCAATGTGCTGAATTTCAAGAGAGGCATTTGTTTCTGCTGTTATTCAGCGCCTGCTACATGTGCAACAACAAATCTCAACAAATGTGCAACCTATCAGTCCATCTGAATATCACCTTAGCTCTTGCTTCACAGGAATGCAGATTCTCATTATCTGAGCTTGGGTGATTCCACTGGGACCTCAAAGAAATGAACAATAATTAAATGATCACTTGTTGCACAGTCAGAGAGGGCTGTGTCTGTTGTCTCCATCCTTTTCTTTCTGCTGTACAGCAAAGGAAAAATCCATCGGATTTAGACCATATTGTTGAGGACAGAGCAAATCACCGCAAAACAAGTGACGCCATTGTGTGACCCATGCAAATAAATTATTGAATCAATGAAATTAGTTCACTCTTTTATGTTTTGTTTTTCTCTATCATTCATATTGCATCCATCATTATTCTTTAATCCTCTACTGTCCTACTGTTCCATCTCATCTAATTATAACTTTTCAATTTTCTGAACATGACAATTGAACAAGCAACATCACCAACGTCTGCTCAGCTGTTGGTTATTTCCCTTTAACTCTCCATTCACTTTTATCACCAATTTACCCTGATTCAATTCCTCGTCAAATACCTAAAGGGCTTTAAGCCTACGATCACCTCATTCTATCTATTTTACTCAGAGACTTTGATTGCTTAAATCATTAATTTTGAGGAAACAAGTCAGATTATGAGTATCTGCCTGTTTACTTTTCCCTTTTTCTCCTTTTAATTTATCTTAGAAATTAAAATGACCTACAGGCGTATGCAATTAGCATTGCCTCTTGTCAACAATTGACATCTGTAGACTGTATAAAAAAATTCAGTCTTCATATTATTAAAATTAAAATAACTAAATTAAACAAATACACCTGTGATATTACTAGTTTAGATTTTGCCCTTCATTAATTCCTTATTAGAATCACTGTCCCTGTTGTAAAGAATTAGCAATTCCCTTTTCCAACTGTAAATAAAACATAGGTGGACAATTAGTAGTTTTAAAATGTAACTATTTTCAATATGGACAAAAATTAACGTGGAAATTTTACACAATCTCTGGTTCCCCTCTTCCAGCCTGTAACTCCTTCATTTTGCCACCTAACTCCACCCTGTTTTTTCCTGTTTCCCCTAACTTTACCCTTTGTAAAGTTAACAAAGTGTAGCAAGAACTGCTTAAAATCAGAAATCATTCTTCTTTGAAAAAAGACAATCCATTCAATATTCATTGCTATGTCTTCTTCGAAGGTATCACAAAATGCTGGAGTAACTCAGCGGGTCAGGCAGCATCTCTGGAGAGAAGGAATGGATGACGTTTTGGGTCGAGACCCTTCTTATAACATATAAGATAATTAGGGGATTGGACACATTAGAGGCAGATAACATGTTCCCAATGTTAGGGGAGTCCAGAACAAGGGGCCACAGTTTGAGAATAAGGGGTAGGCCATTTAGAACGGAGATGAGGAAGAACTTTTTCAGTCAGAGGGTGGTGAAGGTGTGGAATTCTCTGCCTCAGAATGCAGTGGAGGCCAGTTCGTTGGATGCTTTCAAGAGAGAGCTGGATAGAGCTCTTAAGGATAGCGGAGTGAGGGGGTATGGGGAGAAGGCAGGAACGGGGTACTGATTGAGTGATCAGCCATGATCGCATTGAATGGCGGTGCTGGCTCGAAGGGCTGAATGGCCTACTCCTGCACCTATTGTCTATTGTCTATTGTCTATTCAGACTGATGTCAGGGGCAGCGGGACAAAGAAAGGATATAGGTGGAGACAGGAAGACAGTGGGAGAACTGGGAAGGGGGAGGGAAAGAGAGGGACAGATGAGCTATCTAAAGTTAGAGAAGTCAATGTTCATACCGCTGGGCTGTCAGCTGCCCAAGCGAAATATGAGGTGCTGATCCTCCAATTTGCAGTGAGTCTCACTATGACACTGGATGAGGTCCATGACAGAAATGTCTTCTTAATTAATTGAGGACAATTAATGGAGCAGAATTTGGTTGTGGCAATAGAAAAATATAGAATCAGTGTGGATGACTGATTCTCAATTGGGGAGTACTATCAGAACTCAATTGGGGAGATTCTCAATTGGGGAGTACTATCAGAAATCAAACATAAGCAACACTAGATTTTTGGACCTTATTTTCATTTATATCCTTTTATTCTGGGCATAAGTACCGAATAACCAGAATAGCCTTTTGGGAGAAATTATTGTCTTTAAAATTGTTTAAACTGTAGAGTGTGAAAGGTTAAATATTTAACTAGCTGAAATTCAGCACATAAAATTCATTAAATTGAGCTCAATAGACTTGCGAATATATTGCTAACTCTTCAATTGAGTACTGGTTTTCCAAGAAATTTCACTTTGTCTGACTATTTCATCTGGTGGCTCCCTTGTTATTGGATCAGTAAGATATACGTTGGTTCCTAAACTCTTATCAAATGTGATTGGTGTGCGCGTTGTGCTACTGACATATGTTGCAAGAAAGTCGAGAGAAGGTAGATTTTAAATAATTGTTGTCTAGAAATTGTTTGTTACCAATCATTACTGTGTCATAATGTCAGTTATGCTGAGATAAATTGTAAACACAGATGCTTAGATCAGTTTCCTGTTGCAAATGGCTTCACTTGAAAATGATTACCAGCACAATCTATCCCAAGTAAAATTACTTTTATACACTATATGCCTGTGAAAAAATATATAAATAGGTTAAATGTCAGGGAGATACAAAAAACTGCAATTGGCTTGAGTTTAATTGCTCTGACTATTCTTAAAAATAAAATATCCAATTGTTGGTCATATAGCCAGAATACTCCTCTGTATTGATTGAAGAGTTAGGTTCTAAATTATTCAACCTTATTCTCTAAACACTAAATTGCAAAGCTTTCATTTTAATGATGAAAAGCGACACTAAAGATGTATTGTTTTCAAAGAGGCTTTGCTACAAAGGGCTTAGAGGAGAGTGCCCATTTCAGAAGCTTAGTATTGGGCATTTGCACCATGTGGCCTGCCTTCACAGCTCATTGTTGGCCTGAAAGAGAAATGCTGATGTTGGTTTGCTTATGAATTTGAAGGATTTTATAGTGGTACCTCTTGGATGGTTTGCTGCAGATGATCCTTTTTTCCAAAGTGCACATAAGGGCACATTGCTGCCTGGTAAAGTAAGCTTGGTGGAGACATTAGAAACTGCAGGTGCTGGAATCTGGAGCAAATACTGGAGGAACTCATTGGGCCAGGCAGCATCTGTAGAGGGAATGAACAGGTGATAGTTTTAATTCAGGACCCTTCATTCTGATTGGAGTAGGGGCAGAGAAAACTGAAAAAAGTGGGAGTGGGTGAAACAAAGCCTGGCAAGTGATAGGTGGGTGATAGCCTGGCAAGTGATAGGCGAGTGATAGCCTTGCAAGTGATAGGCAAGGGTTTGATGGGCGGAGAATGTAACATAGGCTCGAGGTGAAACTCTTCCTGACATTAGTCACCCTTGTGTCGCCACAGTGATCTCTTATGTTAGAAGCACATGTGATGACAAATAGATCCTAAAATACAGATTGGTGTACCCTCCATTCATAACAATTGCTCAGCTTCAGGTTCCTTGATGCACTCCCTTGTTCCCATTTACCCCACCACTATCACCACATGACTTCTGACCTGCTCGGCTTTGAATGAAGAACCAGGTGGCATGTTATCATTTCCAAAAATGTGCAAGGTCCCATTATCATATCATATCATATCATATATATACAGCCGGAAACAGGCCTTTTCGGCCCTCCAAGTCCGTGCCGCCCAGTGATCCCCGTACATTAACACTATCCTACACCCACTAGGGACAATTTTTACATTTACCCAGCCAATTAACCTACATACCTGTACGTCTTTGGAGTGTGGGAGGAAACCGAAGATCTCGGAGAAAACCCACGCAGGTCACGGGGAGAACGTACAAACTCCTTACAGTGCAGCACCCGTAGTCAGGATCGAACCTGAGTCTCCGGCGCTGCATTCGCTGTAAAGCAGCAACTCTACCGCTGCGCTACCGTGCCGTACCGTACCGTGTCTTTGAGTAAATGTAATATTTTCCATGGGGGACTTGGGATGATGACTAAAATGGTCATCTTATCCTGCTGCTGTACTCGGTCATCTCAGCCCATAGGGTGTGCTGAAACTAGAAAACATTTTCTTATATATTAAAAAGCTCATAAAGGCTGCTATATAGACAAATCTGTATGTGCCTGTACACGGAATACAGAAAGTTAAAGTGCAGATGTTGCAAGCAATGCAGAAGGCAAATGGTGCGTTCACCTTTATTGCAATGTGGTTGTAGTGCGAGTATAAGGATGACTTTTACAGGACTTTAGTAAAACCAAAAATCCTTGGACTAGGTACAGTTTAATCATCTTACTGAAGGAACAATGTGCTTACCGTGGTGATAGTGTAGCTGGATTCATCAAACTGATTACTGGAATGAGAAGTTCGAACCTTCAGGTGAACTTGAATAGCATTGGCTTAAACGCAAGGGATTTAGGGTAAATAGAGATGTTATCAGTGAGACACATAACATTTTATGGAGGATTAAGGAGGATGAGTTAGGAGACTGTTTCCGCATGCTGGTCAATTTATGATTGGAGTGTGTTAGTCTTGGGATAAATGTTGGCCACATAAGCTTGAGGAAAGGAAACATTTTGTTGTTCAGAGGATTGTGAATTTTTGGAATTCCCTTGGTAAGAGGATTTTAGATGATGAGTCATCGAGTCTTTTCAAAAATAAGAGACTTTTCAGTTCTAAGAAATCATAGACAAAGACAGTTGTTCAGAAAGTTAGAGCTGAGTTTGAGAATCAGCCATACATTATGGTGGAAGGGGCTCAAAGGGTCCACTCTTACTCTTTGTTGTTATTAAATAGCCAATTATTTATTTGTTAAAGGAAAAAGTAGTATCTATGTAAACATTTTTCAATACATTTTCACAGGGGGTGGTTTGGTGGGTATATGGAATGAGTGCCAGAGACAACTGCTATAACAACATTTAAAAGACACTTGGGCCAGTGCATGGATAGGAAAGATTTAGAGGGATATAAATGCAGGCAAATGGGACTAGCTTAGATGAGGCATCTTGGTTGGCATGGAGGAGTTGAACCAAAGGGCCTGTTTCCATGCTATGTGCGATATGACTTATGATTCTAAATGCATTCATTGCCAAAACTAGTGTTGAGTTTCCTTGCATTATTTATAGTATGACATGGTCATTGTAATTTGGACAAGGCAGCACGATTTAATGCCATAGTCATATTATGTAACCACAAGTGTAAAGTTCGACTGTTCTTGGATCATAACCAACTCTGTGATAAATTCAAGATGTAAGTGATACTAAAGTTAATATTTCTAAGTTTGTAGTTGTTTGAATGATGGGAAGTTTCATTTTTGCTCTGTTGAGGCAGCCCTGCTTTAGCTACTGTAATAAGGTTGAGTGGCAGAAAAGGTGAGGTTTTTGGTAATGGTGTTTTTACCACCATGAAGAATTTGAAAATTACTGTTTAAAGTGATATTCTGCTTCTCTGGTGCTGTGAAAATGTCTGTAGACTTGTGACAGTGGTGCAAAACAGTTTGTAATATGTGCCAATTTGCACTGTCTCGTAGCATTAACAACTTTGCACGGATATGAACTTTAACCAGACTCGTGTGTGCAATGCTGGGTTGCATATATATATTAGTATCCATACTTATCGATCCAAAATTAGTTCCAATGTACACATTATTTTACATAGGTATAAGGTACAATTGTTTAAATGATATGGAGACTGCTATAGGAAATTAATTGATTATATTACAGTTTTTCATAATATGTCATCTTTGACCCAAAAAGCTTTATGATTTTATGGAAATAGAAAATGTACAGAGAAATGGCTCCAAAAAATTACACAGATTTCTAAACTGATTTCCTAAAGGATTTATCTCTGTCGAAAATCACATTTATGACATAAAAACTACAAATAAATTGAATTTTTAAATCGGGGGCAAACTAGCTTATCCTTTAAGGGTGATCTGTTAGCAATTGTAGTCATACATACATTCATACATTATTTAAAGCATAAAACGTTGGTTTCCTTTATGTTGCGGGAAAAAACATTTCTTTTAATGGAACATTTAATTTGGCAGTGCAGGTAATTGATCTAAAGTGTAAGTTGAAGAATTTCACACAACCAGTGGCCACTCAATCATATTTAAGAAATTAGTTTTCTTTAACGTCAACTTCAGAATGATTGTAAACATTGTGGTGAGTTAATTTACATATGATTCAAAATAATGTGTGGAATAAAAGAAGCCTGTTGTTACCTTTTTAAAGCCATTGTTTTAATTAACTATTGTTATCGACACAGTTAAGAAATTTACACTTTTTATTGTTTTTGACACAGAAAATAAAACTTCAGTGCAGTGAACACAATAAATATAAAATTAATATTTCTTACTTGTTAATCTGTCCGAATTCTGAGGACTATAATCACAATTGCATGAAATATTGCATAAACGTAGGATAAACAATAGTTTTAAGCTTTGCTATTTTATTGAGTTATTTTTAACAAGTTACAGATTGTACAGTTGAAAATTCCAGTTGACTTCCTGTTATTGTGTCCTGTTATCATTTGTGTTTCATAGCAGATAAACACTTATCTACGATTTGCGGTCAAATGGATTAAAATAGCTTTTTGTGGAAACCTTTTTTAGTATTTCTAAAACTAAGGAAACAGATTTATTTTTATTGGGGGTGTAAATAATTTCATATATTCTGCCTTGTCGTGTAGAGATAATGTTTCAAGCATAAATAAAAGTTCCTGAACTTCGTGCAGATTAAGAACAAACGGTATAATTTCAGCTATTCCTGAAAATATTTATTGTAAATACCACGAAAGAATGAAAGTTAATTTGGTGATCTTGTCTTTTAGGATTCTGAGTTTTTTTGGCACAATGATTTACAGAGGATATTGCACTGGCCACAAGCATTTCCATGGTCCTGTCATTCAAACATTTTATGTCTTAATTGTTGCTAGTCAGTTTGATCTTTTATGGGCTTGAATTTTGAAAAATCTATTTTTAGCAATGTTGTCTCAGTGGTAAATAAATGCTGAACAGTGGTAAATAAATGCTGAATCAGAACAGCGGGTATGTTAACATCAGCAAAAAGTATAAAGAATTAACTGAAGTTTGAAGCCTTATGGTCATCCATTGTACATGGATTAACATAACATATACAAGATCAATTTAAATCTAGATGAATTTTGATTACTTGAGAGAATTGAAGAAGTCTCTAGTCCTCACCATGACATTTTGCCTCTGCTAATTATTTGCTGCATTGTGCAGAGGAGGAATGAAGAGGCATTCGGGAAATATCAAGTCATAATTCCAAGGGTATGCAAGTATGGTGTAGTCTTGGTAGATCATCTGGCCTTTTGCTGACCATTATTTTCACAGATTAATAATGTTATGAGGCTGGAAGCAGGGATTCTCTAAAATGGAGATTATGTAGTTTTGTAAACTCATTTTGAGGATCTTAAAGCAACTCGCTTTGTGCGCAGTTAGCACAACCATTGATATGGTCAATGTGCAGGTGTGGAATTTGTGACAGGGACTGAGGATGAATGCTCAAAATCCCAATTTTTTTACATGAAAGTTGGGGAACATCTATGATTTAATGTTCATCAAGCAATCAAATATTGTAGAGGAGGGGATATTGAGAGGGGGAGAGAGAGAGTGAATCATCAATGTACATGTATCACAAAATGCTGGAGTAACTCAGCAGGTCAGGCAGCATCTCTGGAGAGAAGGAATGGGTGACGTTTCAGGTCGAGACCAGACTGATGTCGGGGGGTGCAACAAAGAAAGGATATAGTTGGAGACAGGACGACAGGGGGAGGGGAAGAGAGGGACAGAGGAGCTATCGAAAGTTAGAGAAGTCAATGTTCATACCGCTGGGCTGCAAGCTGCCCAAGCGAAATATGCAGTGCTGTTCCTCCAATTTGTGGTGGGCCTCACCATGACACTGGAGGAGGCCCATGACAAAGGTTAGACTGGGAGGGGGAGTTAAAGTGCTGAGCCATCGGGAGATCAGGTTGGTTAAGGCGGACTGAGCGAAGGTGTTGAGCGAAACGATTGCCGATCCAGCGTTTGGTCTCGCCGATGTAGAGAAGTTGACATCTGGAACAGCGGATACATTAGATGAGGTTGGAGGAGGTGCAGGTGAACCTCTGCTTCACCTGGAAAGATTGTTTGGGTACTTGAATGGAGTCGAGGGGGGACGTAAAGGGACAGGTGTTGCATCTCCAGCGGTTGCAGGGGAAAGTGCCTGGGGAGGGGGTGGTTTGGGTAGGAAGGGCTGAGTGGACCAGGGAGTTACGGAGGGAACGGTCTCTGCGGAAAGCAGAAAGGGGAGGAGATGGGAAGATGTGGCCAGTAGTGGGATCCCGTTGGAGGTGATGGAAATGTTGGAGGATAATTTGTTGTATACGCTGGCTGATGGGGTGGAAAGTGAGGACAAGGGGGACTCTATCCTTGTTACAAATGGGGGGAGGGGGAGCAAGAGCGGAGCTGCGGGATTTTGAGGAGGCCCTAGGGAGAGCCTCATCTATAATGGAAGAGGGGAAGCCCCGTTTCCTAAAGAATGAGGACTGAATGCTGACAATTTGCATGTGGGTGATACTATGTGTAACATGTAGAGAAAAGTCAGAGGAATAGTAGCTTTTGCTTGCACAGCATTGCCTTCACTTGCTCCTCCCTTACCTGCACTTGGTCATCGAAACAGATTCCTGGTCAGCAAGGCTCTGCAGCATCCATTTGTCCAGAGTCATCTGCATATGTGCCTTCCAGATACGTGGACCCCATTGTTGTTTGTTGCCCTTTGATTCAAGGCAGGAGTTGGTTCCAGAGGCTAGTTCCTGAGAATTTGAGGCCAGGCTAAAGAACAGCAGGAACAAGAAGAGCAGGAGGTTCAGTTAAGTTAAATCAAAACACCACCACCCTTGTCTCGCATAAGAATAAAGGAGGAAGGCATCAATTGAAGAGGCTAAAATAGAATTCTTAAAAGACATGTTTCCGATGAAGACAAGATTACACTCTAGACACACAAATAATTTGTCTACAATCCTATGACAAAGCCCCGATTACATTTAATAATCCTTCATATTTTTCTTTCCAGGACAGCAACTACAGCAATAAGTGGATCCCAGATCAATGTATAAAATAGCACAAATTGACTGTTTTCAGCAATGCACAGCTTCCCTTGACATAGCTTGTAAATGTATGAGATTTATTTGGGCGATTCTCAAATTGATGAGGAATCTTGTACTTTGGAGAGACAGCTAGAGCCACAGTCTTGTGGTCTTTATGGTCTTTTCCAATGTTGGGCGGAACAGGTCTTCTACCAAGAGGACCGATCCCCTGCTATTTATTGCACTGTTAAGAAAATTTAGGTCTCTTTCAGTAAATTCAGGTTATCATTCTATTCATTGCAGCCTCCACCACTTCCATGTGACTGGTTTCTGGCTGCCACTGGGAAGAACTGACCTTTCTTTAATTGCTGCACAGAAGTAGGAGATGTGCTTAATTGGGCGATGTACTGTTAGGAACTGAATGGGTCCTGTTTCTTTGTGGTTTTTGCCCAATGTTAATTTTTTTTGTAAGGGAAAGTTATGAACAATGGTGATATCATTGCATCAAAAGGCTCAGCAATGTCTTATTATCATTTCTTTTGGATTTGCTTAAAAATATTGGGTGCTACTTGTGTTGAAATACATTGCTGGTTATTACGTAGGTAGCCATTTCTTCCTAGTTATTTAGGTGTGCTTATTTTACAATATTTGTCTCTTGATCCACAGATGTTTCTGTATCAAGCAAGCTTTTATCACTTGTAGAGAGTGCCACTGGCTAGATATAATTAGCTTTAATAGTTAAAAAGGTCACCATATTTTTTGTCATAATACTTTAATCCGGCAGCCTTTTGTTTTAACCAAACAGTGACTTAACAGTTGACATTACAAGATTTGTCCCTAGCTTTTATATTTATGTTCATTGCTAAATTTCTCATTTATAATATTGGAATTAACGCAATTTACATTTACAAAATATAATTTAATTCTCTTTTGTACCGTATGCTCTAAGATTAAGTAATTTTATTTCACTTGACTTTGTATACATATTTAAGTAATAAGATATAGTAGGCAAATGAAATAAATTTAAAATAATATCATGTCTCCTTATTAAATAATGTATGTTCTTTTTATCAGGTAGTTTTTTATGTTCACAAGGAAACATGCCATTAGTAAAGAGGAACATTGAACCCAGGCTCCTCTGTCATGGTGCTTTGCCTGAAGGAATTAACAGTGAACTGGAGTGTGTCACAAACAACACACTAGCGGCTATCATTCGTCAGCTCAGCAGTCTCAGTAAGTGTAGAAGCCTGTTCTCTTTTTACATTTGTAGAGTTCAGTCTTTTTGATAGTTCAAACTATTTGAAGTTTTTTGTTTGCATTGTACAGATATTTTGTGTCTCAAACTACCCATCTAAATCTCAATAACAAATGTTTTTCTAATTTGATTGTCAGATGCCCATAGTATCTGTTTGTAGATTTTTCAACTAAAACAGGAGAAATTAATCTATTATGATAAATAAAGTTATAAGGCGGTTTTGATGAATTGTAGTAATTGCATTTCCCCATGGGATATATTGATCACATCAGGTGACGGGCAAAGAAATCCACATTCCGCAATGGTAGTGTTTTTACTTTGATTTCACTCAGTGTAAAGCCACATGTTGTTATTTAAAAAAAAAGAGAAATATGAAAATTAAAATTATCTGATTTCAAATTCCACTAGCAGTAAGATATTACACGTAAAATATTTGTAGAGATCAACAATGGTAAAAATAGATTTGCTGAGAAATTGGCTTTCATCAGTTGGTGTACTAAATCATTAATGTCTATTTGACTTTTCCAAAAATCAATTATAAAAATTTGCAAAGAAGACAGCTGAAACTGTAATAGGATGGCGTATTCCCTATTCCCTATTCCCTCTCTCCTCTCCCCCCCCTCTCTCTCTCTCTCCTCTCCTCTCCCCCCTCCCTCCCCCCCTCCCGTCCCCGCAGCGCTGACCGCCGGGAGGTGTAGTCGCCGTCGCCTCTCCCGCTGTTTGATTTCATTTATAACAAAGACATTTATTTTAAATGAGGAATGTGATTTTCATTAAGTTTGATTTTATTTCTTTAAAAAAAGCTGCTGCTCTATAGACAAGTTCCTCATTGAAACTGAAACTGATTGGTTTACTCCATTTTGTTCAGCAATCAGGGAAATGTCTCATTTGTTATGCTAGCTAGACACTTTTCACATAACACACATAGTGACTGCCATGAAAGAGACAGAGGCCACGAGAAAATGAGAGAGTAGCCTTGGATTTACTGAAAGAGATTTGGACATTGGTATCAGGGAGATAAATGCGAGAAGGAAGGACATGGCTCCAGCTTCCTTCTACAGCTCCGAGAAACCCGTTCCTTGCAATGAGGCACAGATATGTGTCATATTTTTACAAAAGTTTCATGCCATTGAAAACTGTTGAGTGAAAAAGGGATTCCTTAATTGATATGTACAATTGTACAAATATCTGTGCAGGTGGTCCTGAAAGGGGGAGATGAGGGGTTATGGTGTGTTACCTGGGCTCTCTTAACTAATTACAAGTGAATTATGGAATTATGTTGACAATAGGAACTAGAGCATGGAAAGGTTCACTTTGTCTGGATTGGAGCTTTCTTCTGAAAAAAATCTCTTTATTGTTGTATTTCTCCACCCCCCCCCCCCCCCCCCCCTTGTCTTTCCACTTTTTAGAAGATTAAGCTGCTGGTGTTTTGCAGACATCTCCTGCTTGCCTTCCTTGTAGTCTTGCTCCTGTTGCTCTACGGTTTGCACCTCAGGTTCTGCAAATGCTTGCTGCATTCACCATAGAGAAAAATCTTCTGGTGATCCAAAACCACCTGAATATTGAGGGAGTAGAAATCTTTCTTGTTGGTGAAATCATCAAGGGGAGCCTTGATAATTTCTTGCATATTAAGGGGAGCCTTGATATTCACTCGAGCGTACTCGTAGCAGTCTAGTAATGCTGCAAATCCAAATTCCTGAGATACCACTTCTCACCAATATCAAAATCTGTCAATACAGTGCCTGGATGACCATTTTGATGGAGTGGTGAGCAGCAAATTAGCTGACAGATTAGCTACCTCCGGTGGCTGTTTGGAAAATCCTTTTAATGTGGAAATTGATATTTGAAGTAGGCTCTTTGGCCCACTGAGTCCATGCTGACCAGCAATCCCTGCACATTAATACTATCCTACACACACTAGGGACAATTTGCAATTTTACCAAGCCAATTAACCTACAAACCTGTATGTCTTCAGAGTGTGCGAGGAAACTGGAGCTCCCGAAGAAATCCCACGCAGATTACGGGGAGAACGTACCAACGCCATACAGATAGCACCCGTAGTCATGATTGAACTGGATCACTGGTGCTGTAAGGCAGCCACCCTACCGTTGCACCACCATGCCACCCTTAAAGATTCTGAAGCAATTCACATTTCCATGTGATGACAGCATTGAAAATCAGAGGCTGTAAATGCATTCCTCTTCCGAGCAGTGTGATTAGGATATGGCATCTCTGAAGACTCTGGAAGTTGTCACTTCACAGATGGGCATATTTTGCTTTCGCCTCCAGGTCCTGACCAACCTGTATGAATGGTCATTGCCACGCTGATGTCTCCAGTACAATGTTGTCACAGCAATGTTACTACTGAGATTCTTGTTGCATGAATTTGACAGGAATAAAATTGTGTGGGAAACAAGCCCTGTGAACCTTGGAAAACGTTTGAGCAGCCTGCACAGCTTTCTGCTGCTGTATAGTTATGTCTCTCAATGTCAGTGAAGAATCCCATTAAATGTATGTAAATGCAGTAGAGTACCTAGATGTACTCCCAGTTGTGCTGTAACTGTTCAAGAGGTTGTGGGTTGTACATAAAAGCTTTTATTTAAGCTGGCAAGGGAGGAAATGTCTGCTGACAAATTATTGACATTGTTAAATATGCACCTGATACTGGAAAATGTTATGCATTTAGGTAATTGGTGCATAGAACTGATTGCTGGCACAATTTAACCCAAGTCAAATCTCTTTCATTCCAATTTGCCTTAATGCATCCAAATTCTAGGTTACTATCTTGCAACATTCCTTAAGATGATTGATAAATATATACACTATTGTAATTTAGTGTTGCTAATGGTTTATTCATGTGGACATTATTGTTAGTTTTCTTGCATCTAAAGAGAAACTACAAGTTCAAAATTTTTGCTGTTCCTTAATATTTCCAAATCCATACTAAATTGTAAATGGAAAAGATCAACAACAATAGATAATTTTAAAGATGCTCCAATTGAGTATTTTATTCAATAGAATAATGCTGGTTATTTGAGCATACAACAATATTTTTTTCAAATTGTAGAAAATCTATTTATGTATTCGTAACTGTTTCACGTCAGGAAGCTTTATAATTCTTACTGCCTCCACTCTACATGTTTTTTTACAAATACTTCTAACATGTCATGATAGATGGTATATGAATGTACTGATTAACAGCAGAGGTAGGGCACTTTGCTCATCAAGCTTGCTCCATCACTCAATAGAATCATGGCTGATCTAATTGAGTTCTTTGGTTCTATCTTCACTAAGAAAGACACAATCTCCCAGAAATACTAAGAGACCGAGGATCTAGTGGGAGGGAGGAACTGAAGGGAACCCACATTCGTCAGGAAATGGTGTTGGATAAACTGTTGGGACTGAAGGCAGATAAATGCCCAGGGCCTGATGGTCTGCATCCAAGAGTGCTCAAGGAGGTGTCCCTAGAAATCGTGGATGCATTGGTGATCATTTTCCAATGTTCTCTCGACTCTGGATCAGTTCCTGTGGACTGGACGGTTGTCAATGTAACCCCACATTTTAAGAAAGGAGGGAGAGAGAAAGCGGGGAATTATAGACCAGTTAGCCTTACATCAGTAGTGGAGAAGATGCTTGAGTCAATTGTTAAAGATGTTATAGCAGCGCATTTGGAAAGCATTGATAGGATCGGTCAAAGACAGCATGGATTTATGAAGGGGAACTCGTGCTTGACTAACCTTGTGGATTTTTTTGAGGATGTAACAGGTAGTATGCATAAGGGAGAGCCAATGGATGTGGTGTATCTGACCTTTCAAAAAGTCTTTGACAAGGCCTCACTCAAGAGATTAGTGTGCAAAATAAGAGCACATGGTATTGGGGGTAGGGTATTGACATGGATAGAGAACTTGTTGTTAGACAGGAAGCAAAGAGTAGGAATTAACAGGTCCAATTCAGAATGGTAGGCAGTGACCAGTGGGGTGCCGCAAGGCTCGATGCTGGGACCCCAGTTATATACAATATGTATTAACGATTTAGACGAGAGAATTAAATGTGACATCTCCACGTTTGCGGATGATACAAAGCTGGGTGGCAGTGTGAGCTGCGAGAAGGATGCTATGAGGCTGCAGGGTGATTTGGATAGGTTGGGTGAGTGGGCAGACGCATGGCAGATGCAATATAATGTGGATAAATGTGAGGTTATCCACTGGTGGCAAGAACAGGAAGGCAGATTATTATCTGAATGGTGTCAGATTAGGAAAAGGGGAGGTTCAACGAGACCTGGGTGTGCTTGTACATCATTCACGACAGTAAGCCTGCAGGTACAGCAGGCAGTGAAGAAAGCCAATGGTATATTGGCCTTCATTGCGAGAGGGTTTGAGTTTAGGAGCAAGGACGTCCTACTGGTGAGACCGCAACTGGAGTATTGTGTGTAATTTTGGGCTCCTAATTTGAGGAAGGACATTATTGCTATTGAGGGAGTGCAGCGTAGGTTCACCAGGTTAATTTCCTGGATTGCGGAACTGACTTGTGATAAAATAATTGGTCGACTGGGCTTTTATTCACTATAATTTAGAAGTATGAGAGGGGATCTTATAGAAACATATAAAATTCTTAAATGATTGGACGGGCTGTATGCAGGCAAAATGTTCCTGATGTTGGGGGCGTCCAGAACCAGGGGTCACAGTTTAAGAATAAGGGGTAGGCCATTTAGGACTGAGATGAGGAAAACGTCTTCACCAAGGGAGTTGTGAATCTGTGGAATTCTCTGCCACAGAAGGCAGTGGAGGCCAATTCACTGAATGTTTTCAAGAGAGAGTTAGATTTAGCTCTTCGGACTAAAGGAATCAATAGATATGGGGGGAAAAGCCAGAACGGGGTACTGATTTTAGATGATCAGCCATGATCATATTGAATGGTGGTGCTGGCTCGAAGGGCCGAATGGCCTACTCCTGCACCTATTTTTCTGTTTCTAAACGTCAATTTCACATTCCTGTGTAGCTCCAGTAATCTTTATATTCAAAGATTCAACTGCCCTGCCTTCCGAGGAAGTGAGTTCCATAAATTCATGTTGCGTAGGAAAATAACTGCAGATGCTGGTACAAATCGAAGGTATCACAAAATGCTGGAGTAACTCAGCAGGTCAGGCAGATCAGTCTGAAGTAGGGTCTCGACCCGAAACGTCACCCATTCCTTCTCTCCTAGATGCTGCCTGACCTGCATTTTGTGATACCTTACATAACTTCATGGCTCTCTGAGTGGAGAAAAAAAATGGCCTCATCCGTCTAAAATGGGCGTAAATGAGAGCTCCTTGGTTTTTAAGTAGTGACCTCCTAGTTCGAAGTTCTTGCACAAGATGAAATACGCTGTCCATTTCCACTCTGCCAGGATGCATTATAGTTTTGTATGTTTCATTCAGGATGGAAATGTCAAATTATTAAAAGTCAAAGCTTTAAGGTGGAGGGGTAACGTTTAAAGGAGATTTGTGAGCCATGTTTTTTTATAATGTTAGGTGCCTGGAACACATTGCTAGGGAGGGGTAGAGCCAAATATAATAGCTACATTAAGAAAGCATTTAGATTAGGCTTGGATAGAAATAGACCAGGAGCTGACAGATGGATTAGATTAAATTGGCATCATAGTTGGTGCAGAAGGGACTGTTCTCGTGCTGTACTCTTGTATGTTTTATGTTCTGCGATCTTCACATTGAAGAAAAGTAAGATCAGAAATAAATTGGCCCCAACAGTTTATTTAAAAATTTGGATTTTATGAGCCAGAAAACGGAAAAAATAATCTGAGAAAATTGAGTATTTTAGTTCAATTTCTGGGCCTTATTGAAGGATGTCTTGCACCTTGTGCTGTGCCTTTTGCAAGACATCCAAAGGCATATTACACAATGCTTTCTAAAATATTTTAAATTGGAAAGGTGCATTGAACGCTCCTAGATTTAGCGTGCAGGATCAGGCAGCAGACCAATGTATTTCAACTTCAAATTGACTGAGATGCCAACCAAGATTAGATAGCATCAAGGACAAAGATGTGGGTGTTCGCACATGTTTGATAATAATTCATATTAATCTGGATGAATATTTTGTTAAGGAATTTGTCTGGGGTATTTGGAAAGTTTGAGATGTAAAGTTAAATATTGATGACACTGTAGCTCTAACTGTGGTTGCTTGATGACTATTATTAGGACTTCATACAGAACTAGGTTGAAAGCCACAAAACTAATCATAGTAATAAAAGTCTTTAAATGGAACAATTCTTGTTTTTAAAGATAGTTGTTTCATAATTCATAGCTTTATATCTATCTAGAAGGAACAGAAAGTGGTTGGGGATGTTTATTGAAATTTGTACAAAACTTACATGCTTGGTTTACCACAGCAGTGTATTGCCCGTGTGAAGCTGTTGGTGGCTTTTGAGGAAAATAAATTGCTTTGGGAATTGTTTTCTTTTGCCATGGGCCAGATTTAGTCTTTCAGGCAAATCTTTGCCACTGTGAACTGTGGCTTACAAATGTGGATGTGAGGTGCTAATTTATTTTCTGGGCTGTGTAAATGAAAATCTTTTTTGGAGTAAAATGTGTCTTATGACTTTCTAGTTGAATATGACCTGCTTGGAATTTTTTACAGACACATGTGATAGTTAATTAAATGTTGTGCCAATGGTGTATTTTTCGTGTCAGATTTGCACCAAATGACATGAATCACCATGCCAGGAGTCAAAAGTGTTCAGTATCATATGCACCGCGACTGGAACAATGAAATTCTTGTTGCTGCTTTGCAGACACATTAAATGCAGCAACTCAATAAATAAAAATACAATAAATGATCAGTTATACTAGGTAAACCAGACTATAAATGTGCAAGACAACATACAAATCCATAGGGTTATGGTTAAAGTTGTGCAGAGTGGCTCAAGAACCTGGTGGTTGATGGGAAGAAGCTGTTCTAGAACATAGAGGTAACAGATTCCAGGCTCTAGTACCATTTTCTATCATTACCGGATCTACTGAGACCAAGAAGTCACAAAGTTGCTCCTCTGCTTCCCTTGATCAACTATGTACTATACTCGCTGCTGGAGGTGGTGAATTTCCTTTGGAGGTAGAAGGAATGACACTTCATTACTAGATTTTCCAGGTTGGAGAGCAGGAGTTGGACAAGGGCACCAAGTCCGTGTACTGTGAAGTGTTTATCATGAGACAGGCACTGCTACCTCTCCCTTTTCCTGATGATGCCGTCCCACCCATGGGATGGATGAAAAAACCTTCAGGCTGAAGGGCCAAGTCTGGAGAGCTGGGGTAATCCATATCTCTGTGAAACAAAGTACACAGCATTCCCTTATCCCTTTGATAAAGCTGTCTTGCCCTTAAGCCCAATCTTATTTTCTAGGGACTGTACATTGGCCAAAAGGATGCTAGAGGGAGGGAGCAAAGTCCCTGATGCTTCATTCATTCTAGCAATGCAGCCTTTGATTGCACCTGGGGAAATTGGTTCATGTGGTTCTGTGGCACATTGGTTGTTGACACACACAACGAACTAAAGACTTCTGTGAAAACTTCAGATGCGGATAAAAATTGAGCAGACTATGAATGAAAGATAAGAATACAGACCAATATAGCTTTGAGAAAGAGTGAATTGCTACTGAAGACTAAGGTCACCATGCATTGGTACATGGTTTCTGATTGTGGATTTTCCAATGCAGCAAGAGTAACGAACTGAGAAATGGAAAATGATAGGATTGTAATTATGCAGAGGGCCCTTCATGTTAACTGTTCAAAGATTGTGGTAGTGAATCCACATCCTGTCACACCATGTCATAGTATGTTAGAGTTTAGTGCACCCATTTCATTTCGGTTTCCTTTAAACAGGAACATTTCAATATAATAAATTGCAAAGAAAACCAAAATTGCTGGAAATTTGAACCAAAAACAGACATGTTAGAAACACTCGGGAAGACAGGCAACATCTGGCCCTTTGGTCCACACGCACTCTTCTATACAAATTCTGCCATAATTCCACAGTATCCTCCTCGCATTCCTATCAACTCACCTTCACACGAAGGCTATGTTACAGTGGCTAATTAACCTACCAACATGCTCATTTTTGGTGTGTGGGATGAAACTGGAGCATCCTGAGGAAACCCACCTGGTCGCAGGAGAACTTGTACACACCGCACAGAGGTCTGCAGGTCAGGCTCGAAATCCGTGGATGTGCGAGGCAGTAGCCCCACTGATTGTGCCACTGTGCTGTTCTTGATGTAAACCTTTGTTCTCCACAGAGGATTCATGACTCAAGTGTTTCCAGAAGTTTTGTTTTCATCAAAATATGATTATTTTAACTTGGTATTATTAGAAACCGACATGAACAATTTGGCTGCAAAATGTAATTTCCAGTTATTTGAATACGTCACTGGTTGTTTATTTTGTTAAAATAGCCTTGATAAATGTAATTGCCATTTCCTTTGGAAATATGCTTTTCCACGCTTTGATTTTGTCCCCAATAAATCACATTTTAATTATGCAAAGTAAGTTCATTTTATTAATAAATTAGAAATTTCATGATAATGTAGTGCAAATTTATTTTTAATTTTATGTTCACCAATAGCACTGGGATTATTTTTATTTAAGAGTATTTCTGTCATTAGCTACGGCTTCAACTGAATGTTTTCACCTTGTAATATATATGCATTGTGATCATAAGCTGTTTGCAGACTTCCCTGGCATTTGATCCTCTTAGAGGAATAGAAGGGTGTTCCCTCATCCTGTGATGGTTTGAGAGTTTTATTGTTTTCATTACTAAAGTAGATTGAGAGGAAATACTTAGACAATAGGTGCAGGAGGTGGGCATTCGGCCCTTCGAGCCAGCACTGCCATTCAATGTGATCATGGCTGATCATTCTTAATCAGTACCCCGTTCCTGCCGTCTCCCCATACCCCCTGACTCCGCTATCCTTAAGAGCTCTATCTAGCTCTCTCTTGAACGCATTCAGAGAATTGGCCCCCACTGCCTTCTGAGGCAGAGAATTCCACAGATTCAGAACTCTCTGACTGAAAAAGTTTTTCCTCGTCTCAGTTCTAAATGGCCTACCCCTTATTCTTAAACTGTGGCCCCTTGTTCTGGACTCCCCCAACATTGGGAACATGTTTCCCGCCTCTAACGTGTCCAACCCCTTAATAATCTTATACGTTTCGATAAGATCTCCTCTCATCCTTCTAAATTCCAGTGTATACAAGCCTAGTCGCTCCAGTCTTTCAACATTTGACAGTCCCGCCATTCCGGGAATTAACCTAGTAAACCTACGCTGCACGCCCTCAATAGCAAGAATATCCTTCCTCAAATTTGGAGACCAAAACTGCACACAGTACTCCAGGTGCGGTCTCACTAGGGCCTTGTACAACTGCAGAAGGACCTCTTTGCTCCTATACTCAACGCCTCTTGTTATGAAAGCCAACATTCCATTGGCTTTCTTCACTGCCTGCTGTACCTGCATGCTTCCTTTCACTGACTGATGCACTAGGACGCCCATATCTCGTTGTACGTCCCCTTTTCCTAACTTGACACCATTCAGATAATACTCTGCCTTCCTATTCTTACCACCAAAGTGGATAACCTCACACTTATCCACATTAAACTGCATCTGCCATGCATCTGCCCATTCACACAACCTGTCCAAGTCACCCTGCAACCTCATAGCATCTTCCTCACAGTTCACACTACCACCCAGCTTTGTATCATCTGCAAATTTGCTAATGGTACTTTTAATCCCTTCATCCAAGTCATTAATGTATATTGTATATAGCTGCGGTCCCAGCACCGAGCCTTGCGGTGCCCCACTAGTTACTGCCTGCCATTCTGAAAGGGACCCATTTATCCCCACTCTTTGCTTTCTGTCTGTCAACCAATTTTCTATCCATGTCAGTACCCTACCTCTAATACCATGTGCTCTAATTTTGCCCACTAATCTCCTATGTGGAACCTTGTCAAAGGCTTTCTGAAAGTCAAGGTACACCACATCCACTGGCTCTCCCCTGTCAATTTTCCTAGTTACATCCTGAAAGAATTCCAGAAGATTAGTCAAGCATGATTTCCCCTTCGTAAAGCCATGCTGACTCGGAACAATCCTGTTACTACTATCCAAATGCTCTGCAATTTCTCTTTTATAATTGACTCCAGCATCTTCCCCACCACTGATGTCAGACTAACTGGTCTATAATTTCCTGTTTTCTCTCTCCCTCCTTTCTTAAATAGTGGGACAACATTAGCTACCCTCCAATCCACAGGAACTGATCCTGAATCTATAGAACATTGGAAAATGATCACCAATGCATCCACAATTTCTAGCGCCACCTCCTTAAGTACTCTGGGATGCAGACCATCAGGCCCTGGGGATTTATCAGCCTTCAGTCCCATCAGTCTACCCAACACCATTTCCTGCCTAATGTGCATTTCCTTCATTTTTATTTACTTGATTTTATTTCAGACAAGAGATTAACTTTGGTAAATATTAACTATTGTGAATTTAGGTAAACTGCAGAACTACATCAATTCATTTTGACCAAACTGTATTTTGACATTTGGGCATCTTGAAATTGTACATTTCAAGGCTAAGCAGCGCCTTTACCACCTTAGACAATTGAGGAAATTCAGAGTGTCTCTGAGGATCCTTCATTGCTTCTACTCTGGGGCTGTAGAGAGCATCCTGTCCGGCAACATTACAGTCTGGTTTGGGAACAGCTCTGCCCAGGACAGGATGGCTCTGCAGAGAGTAGTGCGTTCGGCAGAACGCACCATGGGAACTACACTCATCCCCCTGCAGGACCTATACATCAGGAGGTGCAGATCCAGAGCAAGCAAGATCATGAAGGACCCCTGCCACCCCAGTAACGGACTGTTCCAGATGCTATGATCAGGCAAACGCCTCCGCTGTCACGCTGCGAAAACGGAGAGGATGAGACGGAGCTTCTTCCCACAGGCCATCAGGACTGTCAACTTTTATAACCCCAGAGACTAAATTTTTGTCGACACTAATAGTAACTTATTAACTTTATTTATATGCTGTAACTGTAATTCTTTTTGTGCACAACCCGCAGGCATTGCCACTTTCATTTCACTGCACATCGTGTATGTGACAAATAAATTTGACTTGACTTGACTTGACTTGATCAAAAAAAGTAACCTGTTGATTTTTGACTCCAAAATATTGAGAAGGAAAATAATGGCATTTAAATTCTTGAAACAGGACCATTACACTGCCTCATATTCCCCGAGGTCCCTAAGCCTGGAACGGGCTCCTGAAGCTACTCTCCCAATGATCCAGATTCTAGGAATTTTCTATGTTCCTGGAATCCCTTCTCCTTTGCTGTTCCTAGGATTCCCAAGTCAGAAAGCTGACTCACCCTGCCTGTACCTACAGGTGGTGAGCCTTCGCCCGCTACCCACGCCTTCCTGGTGCTTGAGTCGAGAACGTTACTGTCGTCCCTCTCCGACTCCTCTTCCTCCGTAATGGGATCCAGCCCCTGGTCGAGCTGATCAGGCTCTTCCTCATCTGAATCCCACCCAAAACGCGAGACTCTCCATTCCTGGAGAATGTCCTCCCCCCTCACGCAGGCAACCTTGCCTGTCTGCGTGACCTGCCTCATCCTTGGCTGTGAGTCCCCACTCACAGGGCTGGCCCCTGTGCTTGACCCCTGTGCTCCATGCTTATAACTACCTACCCTACCACAATCGTGTTTGTGGGTCGCAAACGCGTTCAGGTTGTTCTCCACACACTCTTGCAGTTCGGCCGGGACCTCCGCCACCATGCGCTCGAGGTCGTAACCCTCGGGCGGCTTCATGGTGCACAGAGTCCCTTTCCCCTCTTTTCCCCTAATCCCCTTCCCACCCCCTTCTGTCCACTTCATCAGGATACACTCCCATGTGGTGCGGAGTGCTCCCAAGTGAATGGACAGCAGGATGGAACGCGCGCCAGCCTGTTCCTTCCCTGTGAACCCCGCCAGTGCGAAAGGGACCCCTGTGGACAGGGGAGAGTCAAAGGGTTCCTCTGTGTGGACCACGGTGCATGAAGCCCCCATGTCCAACAGATAATTGCCCCTTTGCCTCTCCACTACCATCTCCACAAGCGGCCTCTTCCACGCATCGTAGCGGAGAGGACACAGATAGGCAGGCTGCGCGGGCTGATGTCATTGGGGAATGTCCAGTGCCCCCCCCCCGCACCCGGGGAGCCGGTAGCGACTGCCATCTTCCCCTGTGCGGCCATGAGGGACCGCATCACCTCGATCATTGTTTCAATAATCTCGGGCTTAACTGGGACCTCGGCGCGCTGGGTGGTGCCAACCCTATCTTCCTTGGTGTGGGCCCTGCAATCCTTCCGCCAGTGTCCCACCTTACCACACCTGAAACACTTGGACTGTGCGGTAGGGTTACCCTCCTGTCGCCACTTCTTTTGGGCCGGTGCAGTAGCCTCCGCTACGTGCACCTTCCCTTTTACGAGTCGGGTGGACGTGCCCCGGGTGTTCCTATACCCTACCGTGAGACGGTCCAAAACCGCCTCCTCTGTACTATTTGTGGGATCAAACCAGGCTTTCGCCTGCTCCCTGACGGCCGCCAGCTGTTTGATACCAAACATCGGAGCCACTGGGCTCTCCCATTCCCGACCAGGACATCCCGCGCGGGGACGTGCGGGTAACTGCTCTGGTATACTGACCACAGTCGCGCCGCAAAAACCCTTGCGGGTTCTCCCTCCATCTGGAGGGTCTTCCCTAATCGGGCAAATGGACCCTCATCGCCCATCCCCAAAACTTCCAGGACCTCGTCCCGCAGGAGATCGTAGGTCCTGGTCCCTCTTTTACTCTCATCTGAGAGGCATTGGAGGATCGAGCTGTCCAGGGAGAACAGCAACAATTTTGCCCGTTCTCCCTCGTCGCAACCGTTGATTGCGGCGGTTTGCTCTATCTCCCTGAAATGATTCAGACAATTTTGCTACATGCCCGATCATAGCTCTTAACTGCTGGGAGCTGTGGGGCACCACGATCTCGCTCTGAATGGGTCCGGCGTCCCCATTCAGCATGGTAGGTCCCCGTCTGGTTTCCAGGACCGGGCACATGGGCGCCGGTGCCGAGTCCTCGACCGGGAGCTCCTCTCTCTCTCTCTCCCCTACACTACCCTTTTTCCAGGATGCCTCGTAGCTAGGGGGATCGCGGAGTCTGGGGGCTGAAGCCACCATGGTCTTTCTGGGGACCAGAACCGGGACCTTCGCAACCGCCAGCGACTGGCTCGCTGGGGGGTTCTTCAAACAGACCAGCCCGCTTGCTTTATTTAAAGCACCCCGCAGACCCTCTATCTCCTGCAGGCAGGCCCCGTGGTCGGCCCCTTCCGACCTGTCCTCCAAAACCATCTTATATGCTGCCCTAACTCCCTTAAGGTTCTCTTCCTGGGTCTCCAGCTGGCAGCTCAGGGAAGCGCACTGTTCCCTGAGCTGGCCCTCACTTAGCATGACCTCAGTGATCTGGCACTCCATGAGTTCTACCCTAGCCACGTGGCGGTTGGTCACGACCCGGCGCTCCTTGTTTAAAGAGTCCAGAGCCTCAATCAATTGGTGCCCACCCGCGGCCTTCTCCTCTACCTCCTCAAGAAGGTCCCTGATCTGGGCTGCCTGTGCCACAATCACGCGGTCCAAGAGCTGGACCTGCTTTTTATAGCAGGTCAGCCACACCGCCTTTTCTACAGATTTCTTGTGGGCTTTACTGGCCGTCCACCGGATCGCTGCATCCAGTGGGCGCTTGTCCTCTAACAAACCACACATCGATTGTTTGGTGATATTCACCTTGCTAAAAACATAGTCCGCAATGCGCTCGTCCATTACATCCCTAGTTTTAAAATCCTTTTCTGGTACACTATCGTCCTGCTGCCAGTGTCCCTTCGTGGTCGCCATTATCTGTAAGGGTTTTTCTGCGCCGAGCTTTCGCCCGACCTAAGGTCCCCGTGCCTTGCTCTGGTCCCTTGACCAGACCTCGCACACTGGTTCCCTGTGAGTGGTTCGACCCACTCACCCCCTACGGTTCTAGACACTGGACTTAGATGCAGGAGCGTTTATAGTGCAGAAAAATTCAACCAGACCAGATTTGAAGACCAGGGTTTAAACGGAAAAGGCTTTTATTGTGCACTTGGGACTATTGTCCATGAATACTTTTACACAGTTCTAAAAGACTTATGCATAACTACACGAATACTTTGACACAGTTCTAAAAGACATATGCATAACTACACGAATACTTAGACACAGTTCTATTAGACATATACTTGACTATAAGATGGGGAACGTACGACACATCGCAAAATTGACCAACACATATTCATTTACACACCCACGTTTATTCAAACCACCCTCCCCTCTACACTAAAACTATGTCCAGGATGTGCAGGATCGGGGTACATGCTCACCATGGGGCTATTACTGGGGTTACTGGCTGTTCGTGCTGCTTCTCCGCTGCTTTCCGTGAGGGTCGTGCTTGTCCTCTGAGTTTCTTCCTTCCGTTTCTTGCGTTCCTGGCCAGTCGTTGCGAGCGTTGCTGTCCCTGCTGCGAGCGTGTCTTTCTTGCCTGTCTTTTCGTCTTCCTCCTGGCTTGCGTTCCTTGCAGGTTTCCTTACAGTATTTCTTCTTGAGTTTAAAACCCAAAAGTCGTGGCCAGTTATACTATTCTGACCCGTCCTATCTCCCGCCAGATCTCGGGATCTCTTTGTTTAAAAGATATGTATTAAGTTTTCCCTTTGTCCTGCGTTATGTCCGGGGGTACCGGGGATGGCCAGACGGTGTTAATTGGTATTTCGTTGCGAGGTGATGGGTTTAACTGGTTTCCCATCACCTACCAGGTAGGTTTCTATGGGCTATTGTGCCCCCTTAACGAGATTAACTGTGTAGGTCGGCTTGGGGCATTGTGAGTATGCTGATGTCAGCGCCCCAGTGTCTGGACTTCGACCTGGTTTCGCAGGTTTCTGCATGGCCAATATCCATCCATTGTTCTGGACGTGGCTTTGCAGAAACCTAGAGACTGGGCTGTAAGGTTTTTGCTTTTGTGGCTGGTCACGAGGTCCTACGGCCATCTTAGGACCCACGGATTGTGACATCCCTTGGTAAACTGACCGCAGCCTTTCTCCGCTATCAGCCCCAGTCTCCCGTTTAAAATGTCCAAACTGCAGTTCTTTGGTTTGGTGTTGCTTGCAGAATGAGGGAAAACTTCTCAAATCTTACACCTTTCATCTTTGTCTATCCCCAGAGTTAACTTTAATCTTACGTTCCTTGTTGTTTTGAAAATCGTCCAATATATCTAACACGTTGATACCATAAATGTCAAGATTCTACGCGCCAAATGGGGTCCCCGTAAAAGAGGGCATTCGTTAACCTTTGGTAGACTTGCCTGCTAAACACAGTAATAAAAAGCAGCTGTAATGCAAGATTGCAACAGATAAGAACCCAGACAGAACTGCGAGGGACTATCCTCACCCTATAGATAAGAAAGCCAGCTTCTCAGCAGAATGTTTCAGCTTTAGCTATTTTAACTACATTCTATCTTGGCCATTTCCCCATCATGCTCCCCAGTATGTGAACTCCATGGTTAACCAAACTATAACCTATTCATAAAATGCTGGAGTAACTCAGCAGGAACTCTTCAGACGGAGGGTCTCGACCCGAAATGTCACCCATTCCTTCTCTACCGAGATGCTGCCTGACCTGCTGAGTTACTCCAGCATTTTGTGAATAAATACCTTCTATTTGTACCAGCATCTGCAGTTATTTTCTTATATAACCTATTCATCTTCCTTATAATTCTCAAAATTCCCGACAACACGTGTCTGTGTAGCTTCTCTCCTTTTTAAATGCTATCATTGTCTTCTATTACAAACAGACTATTTCCAGTCATTGAGTGGTTAAGAATGAGAAACTGTACAGAATGCAATAGATTTAGAGCAAGGGGTTGTGGAAATTTTACATACTGACTTTGGAAGAGATAGAATTTACTCTTGGAATATCTGATGTGTGAAGCTATGATTTATCATTTATTGCTGATGTCCTCAGAGTTAAGAAAATATCCAAGGATTTTCTATCTGTATTGAAAGTCAAGATTACATTGGTTAGGTGAATGAAAGAAGATGAATAAGTATATGGGGGGAAAGATATATTTTTATGACTGGAACTATTCATACCAATCTTTTTTTAATGCATATCATTCTGATGCTATGACATGCCTGTTTATATTTGTATTTCAATCAGAATAAAAGTTGAAGTTGCAGAAAGGATGCATAGAGGGGAGAAGATGAGTAGCATGCACTTGGGGTTAGATACTTTGATGGAAGAATGAAAGGTGGAGAGTAAGGAGATAGAACATTTGGAGGGAGTAAGAGGCAGTTAAAATAAAAAGGTAAATACTACATAGTTCAGGCAGAAATTTTAGCTAATGGGCACAAGACCAATGGCCAGGTTACAGTTTGCCAAGAGCAACCACAGTTTTGGAAAAAGGTCGTGGACAGATGAGACGAAGTTTAACATATCAGAGTGATGGCAAGAGCAAAGTATGGAGGAGAGAAGGAACTGCCCAAGATCCAAAGCATACCACCTCATCTGTGAAACACGGTAGTGGGGATGTTATGGCTTGGGCATGTATGGCTGCTGAAGGTATTGGCTCACTTATCTTCATTGATGATACAACTGCTGATGGTAGTAGCATAATGAATTTTGAAGTGTATAGACACATCCTATCTGCTCAAGTTCAAACAAATGCCTCAAAACTCATTGGCCAGTTGTTCATTCAACAGCAAGACAATGATCCCAAACATACTGCTAAAGCAACAAAGGAGTTTTTCAAAGCTAAAAAATGGTAAATCCTTGAGTGGCCACATCAATCACTCGATCTGAACCCATGCCTTTGATATGCTGAAGAGAAAACGGAACGGGACTAGCCCCCAAATCTAAAGATGGCTGCAATACAGGCCTGGTAGAGCAACTGGTGATGTCCATGAATCGCAGACTTCAAGCAGTCATTGCATGCAAAGGATATGCAACAAAATACTAAACATGACTACTTTCATTTACATGACATTGCTGTGTCCCAAACATTATGGTGCCCTGAAATGGGGGGACTATGTATAAACACTGCTGTGATTTCTACATGGTGAAACCAAAATGTATAAAAATGGCCTTTATTAAAATCTGACAATGTGCATAATGTGACATGTGATTTTTTTTCTCTATTACAAATCTCACATTGTGGATTACAGAGGCAAATAAATAAATGATGGGTCTTTGTCCCAAACATTATGGAGGGCATTGTAGTCCTTTGTAGTTCTGTCTCGGTTCTTATTTGTTGCAATCTTGCATTACAAAGCTGCTCTTGGTCACTGTGTTTAGCAGATAAGTCTCCCAAAGGTTAACAAATGACCCCTTTTACGAGAGGATTCCATTTGGCGAGGGAAATCTGGACATTTATGATATCTACATGTTAGATATATGAGTGGGAGATCTCTAAACAACAGGAACACAAGATTTAAGTTAACTTTGGGGAGACATTGATAAATGATTATAAGAAAATAACTGCAGATGCTGGTACAAATCGATTTATTCACAAAATGCTGGAGTAACTCAGCAGGTCAGGCAGCATCTCGGGAGAGGAATGGGTGACGTTTCGGGTCGAGACCCTTCTTCAGACTGATAAATGATTGTTCATTTCAACTCTGTCGGTAACCATTGTGTCATGAGGGTATAATAATCCTACAGTTACTGTAGGATTTGAAGTAGTTTGAGCTTGCTCACACTGCTTCCTGATATACATCGCTCAGGTCTTTATTAAACCGACTTGTTCAATAGACTCACCACTGACGTGAGTTGTTTTATTTTGTATCTGTGCCTATCTGAGAAAGGCAGATATAGAGTACGGGTAAAGTACAAAATTCCCTCTAACAATTAGTTTGTATATTACTGTTCCTTGTTACAATTGTGTGTGATGCAATGGTTAGACTGTCTTTATTATTTTTTTGGTGATAGTAATATACTGAAGATTGATGTTTTTGTACTCAAACCATAAATACATTTTTTTCAAAAGGATTCAGCATAATTTGTATATTATTTTTGTGCATCATAGGTTTTCCTTTTTTTCTTAAACCTGTTCTATACCTTAAACATTCAGGCAAGCATGCAGAAGACATATTTGGTGAACTGTTTAATGAAGCCAACAACTTCCACATCCGAGCAAGCTCTCTTCAAGATAGAATTGATCGTTTGGCAGTCAAAGTTACTCAATTGGACTCTACCGTGGAGGAAGGTAAATAATTCTTCTCTGTGCTAATGTGATGATTATTGAGTTACGTTAAGAATTGATATCTTTTCCATTAGTAACTTGACAATAGATATGTAATTATGCTTTTAAAAAAATTTACTGTTAAAAGTCCAAGATTACAATACTCAGATTCTTGCAAATTAATTATGCATATTTTGCCTCTGTTTTTATTTACTTACCCTCTGGTACCAGGAAATAGTAAGCTAATCTGTCCATATCTTTCTCAAATATTATATTTCTCTGTTAAAAGGAAACATTGAATATAAATGTACTCATTTTTTGAATTGTAAGTAGATGTGAATTTAATAGTAAAACAATTAAGTTAACCCACTTTTATATGTTTTGAAAAGGCAGAAACACAGTCCATTTTCAATAAAAATTAAATCATTAATGAAAGTCAAGAACTTACCGAATGATTCGTGAAGCTTATGATTTTTGTTCCAGGTTCCTCCTTGTGTCTATTCCACAATGTACAGAGGGCCTGAACATAGGCAGTGGTGTCTCATCACCTGCCACTTTTGAGACCTTTGTCTTGGAATGGGCCATGCAGTTCACAAGCCTTTCCTTCAGTAACAGGTCTTCAAAGTACCTGTGAGGCTGCTTTTCATACATTTCAAAAGGGACCTTTCTGAGCCCAGCAATGGGAACCTGATGTGGTCGGCCCCTTGTTAGTTATTTACTTAACTTTCCTTTGTGACCTGCCCAACCTAAAAGCTTGTGATCCATAACTACCTATTTATTCCTTGCCTCCCCTCCCCACAGATCATGCTTCCTTATTCCCAGCAGTCACCCAATCCTTCCCCACCATTCCTCGATCGGCAATCACAACACCAACATCTGAGTCTCTTGTTCCCACAACCTCCCCTAAGCAATCTAGTGTAATAGGATGCATATTCCATCATTAATCATTTCTAAATATTTGTGCAATTAGTACAATTTATAAAGGTTTTCAGGAGCAGAGGAAATTATGGATAGCCCAACACTGATCTTTGAAGCTGGCAAGTTGAAAAGTATCTGGAATCTTTTATATTTTATAAATGCAGTTATAAAGTACAAAAGCAAGGATGTTTGTGATAAATCTTTATAGGTAACTAATTAAATTCCATCTTGTATTATGAATTGTCTAATTCTGGTAATAATGCTTAAGGATGAAACTGGGACCGTGAATTATGAGAATGATGCAAATTAACAGTTATTAATGTCAAGTTAAAATATCAGGGAAACCGGGGTAATTCTTAGAATCTTTCTTTCATATGTCAACTACAACAATCAAAAGTGGCAATTGGTGCTTCAGAGTACCGTTGTAGTTGCTTTGCTGCAAATGTTGCCAGTTCCGTGGAACTACCCAGGGTGGACGACGAGGACGTAAAGCAGCTCCCACCCCATTCTTAGAATAGAAAAGATTAAGGGGAGATTGGGAGGGGCTGCAGAGTGGATTCAAAATCATGAAGGATTTGGATAGACTATTAAAGAGTAAACTATTTCCAGGTTAATAACCAAGGAATGTTTTTTTTTTTTAAAGCAAAAGCTCCTCTTGTGTCACAATAGTATATGATTCTATGCAGAATCTATAAGCATGCATACAAACATAGAAATTACGAATAAGAACAGGCCATTTCATCCCTTGAGCCTGCTTCGCCATTCAGTATGATTATCATAACTTTATTCCCTCTTAACTGGTAAGATTTCAAGAATCGCTTATCATGAATCTAACTATTTCTGCCTTAAATATATAGAAAGCCTCTGCTTCCACTGTCCTGAGGCAGAGAGTTCAAAACATATGACTCTCGCAGAAAAACAATTTTGCCTTGACATTGTATTATATGGGAACTGCTTATTCTTAAACAGTCACCCCAAGTTTTAGATTCATCCACAAGAGGGAACATCTTCTCCATAATCCCTATTGTCGGGCACGTTGTATGTTTCAGCTAGTAATAGATTTTGGCATGTATCCTAGATCCTTATTATTATCTGGTATTGTTCTCAATTGAACTGAATACAGTCCCAGCCTATCCAACAATTTCCTATAAGAAATCTGACATTCATTCTACCAGTCCAATAAACCTTCCTTGAACGCTTTCCAATGAATTTATTACATTCCTTAAATAAGTACAATACTCAATACAAGATTGTCTTGATGGCCGATGTCAATTAAATCATCTCGTCCGTGCCCTCTTTATAACTGAAACATAATGTTACCTATTTTTGTATTTTCCACTGCAATTTATGCTAACATTCTTAGCTTTCCAAATTACTTGCTGCTCTTTCCTACTTGCCTTTAGTGAATCCTACATTAGGACCTATATCCCTCTACATCTTGGAATCCTTCAATCTTTTACCAGTTTCATTGCTTTTTTTCCTGCTAAAATAGACAATTTCTCATTATCCTTTATAAAACCACATTTGATCTTAACCATGCTGCTTTTTGCCTCTTGGATTAAACATTGGATGGAGCTGAGTTTTTATGCGATCTTTCCTGCAGTGTTTTATAGTCAAAGCATAAATGTTAGTTTCAGTGATACTCATGGTCCTCAATGGCACGTTCCAGTTCAGAAGAGACATGAGTAAGAATTCATATTTGATATGATGCATGAAATAGTTGTTATAATATTGGAATTCATTGTGTTGCTGTCCTGATAGTCAGTGCCATCTGTGTCATTGAACCTAAAGTAGACCCAAAATGCTAGAGTAACTCAGAGGTCAAGCAACATCTCTGAAGAAAACAAATAGGTGACATTTCTGGTGAGAGATAGGGAAGGGGACACTAGAGGTTTGGGAAGGTACAGAACAAAGCAGAGTGCATCGATAACTTGGGAAAGGTGGAGCCCACAATGGTCCATTGTTGACTGGGGAAGAGATGATAATGAAGGAATATAAACGATGAAATTAGCAAGAGCACTAGGGTGAGGGAGGGATGGCGAGAGAAGGAATGTAGGGTTACTTGAAGTTAGATAAATCAATATTCATGCCGCTGGGTAAAAAGCTGCCCAAGCGAAATGAGGTGCTATTCCTCCAATTTGCGTGTGTCCTCATTCTGACAGTGGAGGAATCCAAGGACAAAGGTCAGTAAAGGAGTGGGAAGAGGAGTTAAAATATTTGGCAACTGGGAGATCTCGTCGGCCAAGGCGGACTGAGCATAGGTGTTTCAGCGAAACAGTCGCCCAGCCTGCGCTTGATCTCTGCTTTCTCCAGAGATAAGGCCTGATTCGTTGAGTTACTCCAGCATTTGTGTCCATCTTCGGTGTAAACGAGCATCTGCAGTTTAAAACGAAGATAGGCACAAGCATCTCACACACTCATTAGACCAAAATGTCATCAGGAGATATAGCAGATACTATAGATAGACACAAAGTGCTGGAGTAACTCACCGGTTTCGGGCAACATCTTTGGAGAAAAAGAGTAGGGTTGGGGGGGGGACATGGGCTGTTGTGATTTGCTGGTTGAAGACCACTGAAGCAAGTATGTCTTCAATTAAATTAGGTATGTGCAGTTTTTTAAATGAAACTCTTTCTTCATAACTTAGTCATCCATTTTATGACCATTGTTCTTTTATTCAATACCAAGAGAATTGGGATGTGTAAGGAAAAAGCAAAATAGGAAAAACAAAACAATTTTTTCTTTGTTGTAAAAAGTATTTCTGTTCAATAACCTTTCTATAATAGTAGAATATACTCATGATGGGCCTGACATTGTACATGTAGTCCAAGAACTACAGACTGTTGGAAATAATAGTCGTTTTTCACAAGTGAATGTAGCGCAACGCGTACGCGCATTTGGCGTGCATACCTTTTTTCGCTGAAAAGTTGCATTACACGCTATATTATGAGTTTTGATGTAAAATTCTGAATTTTGGTCATTAAAATTCTGAATTTGTAAAATCAAATGTTGGGAGGTCTGTATTATGCCCATGAAGCTTTTCATGGTAACTTACATTATGCTGGAGCATAGGAGTTGGGAGAGAGCCAACACTGTAATAGGAGAATAATAATAAATATAATAGATTATGAAGTTTAAAAAGTCCCTTGACTTTTATAATCTAATATTTTATGCAGGAAAATAACTGCAGATACAAATCGAAGGTGTCACAAAATGCTGGAGTAACTCAGCGGGCCAGGCAGCATCTCTGGAGAGAAGGAATGGGTGACGTTTCGGGTTGAGACCCTCCTTCAGACTGATGAAGGGTCTCGTCCCGAAACGTCACCCATTCCTTCTCTCCAGAGATGCTGCCTGACCTGCTGAGTTACTCCAGCATTTTGTGATACCTAATATTTTATGCAAATCATTTTTAATGATTTGTTAATTAAACTGTATTTCCAAAACAGGCAAGGTACTTTTCACTTAAGCTAGCAATTGCTATTCTAAACAAGGTTTAATATGAAGTGTTCTGCAGTTTCTTTACAGGATATTAATATGAGGAAAGCTTTCAAGAGCTCGACAAAGCAAGACCAACAAGTTGTTTCGAAGGGTTCAACTCCAAACCCAGTGCTGGAAATGTATAATAAGAGTGACAAGCCACCTCCACTGAACATTCTGTCACAGTACAGGTATAGATATCATATGTACACTGGCACTATCTGCTTTTTGAGCTTGAGATATCTTTAGTGCAATGGCAATTCTCCCTGTACAAAGCTGCTCAGTTAATTTCAATTCTCAGTTACCTTTAAAGTTTTGACTTGTATCCTAAATCCTTGTTATCTTTTTATTATATTGTGGCGCGTCGATAGAGGCCCGAAATAAAGGCAAGGAGCCAGGTATTTTGGGGGCGTTAAGGTTTTAATAGTCGGTTATCAGACGGGTCGAGTCTGCCGGAATGGCTTCGCGCCCAAAACCTTGTCCTTATATCTCTAGTACCGGACCGCCCCTCTGGACTGGTCCATTCCCGTGCCGAGGGGTCGGTAGTGGTATGGCCCGACCCTTGGGAGCCGCCACAGGACCCCCCCCCAGAACCGGAGGCACAAAGCGCACTGGTGGTCGCACAGCCCGACCGGACCGCGTACGGTAATCGGTCGACAGAGGGGCCAGCGGAGGCACAGTTGGAGGGACAGGTGGTGGGTCCCGGAAGGGTGGGCGACCTCGTGGCCGAGGCTGGGCAACCCGCACCGGTTGGTCAATGTCTAAGTGGGCCGGCTACAGGCGGTCAATTGACACGGCCTCCGGCCGGCCCCCCATGTCCAAGATAAAGGTTGTCTGTCCGTGCTCCAGCACCCGGTACGGGCCCTCATACGGCCTCTGGAGTGGCGTCCGGTGGGCGTCACGGCGCAGGAACACAAAGGCGCAGTCGGAGGAGGCCCGAAATAAAGGCAAGGAGCCAGGTATTTTGGGGGCATTAAGGTTTTAATAGTCGGTTATCAGACGGGTCGAGTCTGCCGGAATGGCTTCGCGCCCAAAACCTTGTCCTTATATCTCTAGTACCGGACCGCCCCCCCTGGACTGGTCCATTCCTGTGCCGAGGGGTCGGTAGTGGTATGGCCCGACCCTTGGGAGCCGCCATAATATTCTACTTGTTTATAGCGTTTGTTACTGTTTTAAAATTGGAGGTATTGAGACAAAGCATATAATTCAGCTTATTGTATTTCATATACTAATTGATAGATGTGCTGCTGTCCTTAAATGGCACCAGTCAACCGCTGCATGGCTGAAATTGTCTGCAAGTGAGATAAAACAGTGGAGAGTGCCTTCCATCTTGTTACACCGCATAACCATTCATAACCTCCAAGGTTGAGGAGAAGAGGCAAATGCTCTGTGCCAAGGTGCCTGGTCTGAGATGAAAAAGATAAAGCACGAGATGACAGCAGAAAGGACCGAGTCTCCCTGCACCTGGGAGTAGTGTACAGAGAATTTTCATGAGTTGACCACCGCAAATGTTGAACACCAATCATTAGCGATATGTGTATCATGTGGAAAGGCAAACAGCAGAGGTGGGTTCCGCTTAAGTCAGAGAGTTGGGGAAGTTGCTGTGCCAGCTCCCCAGAGGGTAAGGCCACAAATCATCTTTTTTCCCTAGAGACTTGGATGAGGATTACAAAAGAGGATCTTAACTGGGGACTTTATCTGAACACACATTGAAATGTAAGGGCTTCAAAAGTTACGGAGAGAAGGCAGGACAATGGGATTGAGAGGGAAAAATAGATCCGCCATGATCCAATGGTGCAGCTGACTGAATGGGTGGAATGGCTTAATTCTGCTTCTACGTCAGATAAACGTGAAATGCCTGCCACATTGACTGGCCTGTGTAATGCCTTCTGAAAGGTGTTAAGAAGCTTGGAAGATTCCATCTCCAACCTCTTGCTGAATTTTCTATTGAGACAAAAGGTAGAATATCAGCTCCAGATCCAACTGTGTAAGTTGATATTTTGAGTTGTCATATACAACAAAAAGAATCATAATGTAGAGGACAGTGCACCAAGAACTGCAGTTAAATTTTTCGGAAATCTATATTTCTTAGCATGGACACAATAGCCTAATGACTTTCTACTGTGCATAATTTTTTTTAGGATTCCTTTTTTAATCTGGAAATATTGGTGATTTTAATCCTTGGAGGTGTTTGCATTAATGTGATTCATTGGCTACTAGTACTGAACTGAGGTCAGGCACAGGACAACTGAAATCTTTGCACCTTCATTAATTCTTTGTCTGCTCCATTTATAGCTTTGTTTGTACCATTGGAAGGATACCACTGTTTTCATGGAGCAGCTGGAACACATTCTTGCTATTAAACTAGTTGATCACCTTTGATGTGAATCTGGAGGCAGCAATAACAGTTCCACTATCGGAGCCACAGCAGATACCTGGTTTGATGAACAGCCAGACCGGAGAGATCGCCCAGAAACTTTGCTGAGCTTGAGAGTACCATTCTCTCTCATTGTATCAGAATCCCTCTTTACATCTTTAATTCTCTGTAAACAGCTTTGCATGTGGGTGTTTCTGTAAATACAGCACTCAGTAGTGGAACTGAAGGGCTCCAAACTTCCAGGTTATTTTCCTGTTTTTAATGTAATATTCCCATTGCTTCATATCGTGTATTTTAAGTAGTATAAATCATGGTGTATAGCCAAAATAATGAGATGAAGCAAAAATCAACAAATCTGTTTTTACAAAGAAAAATATCAGATATGTCCCTGTGTTTTCTTGCCTTTTTTGTGACATTTTTCAAGCAGGATTTCATCAAATCCTTGGGCTAATTTAAACCAGTAAGATGACATTAATTTTGCAATTAAATAACTTTTATAAGCCAAATTCTGATTATGCTTATGATTTTTATCATTTATCACCCAATAAGATAGTTTTCTGATGCCCCAAGTTTTTGCAGCAGAACATGAGTAGTCCATTTGGTCACGTGTGAAATGTGTGAATTAAAAGCAGAGTAACCGTTTTTATATTTATTGTTTCTTTTTTATTGTTTATATTTTGTGTTTAAGCTTTCCATTGAAATACTTAATAATGATTAGAACTTAAAGTCTTAAAATAAAAATCTAGTTTGCTCACCTATTTTATCGATGTCTCATTCTGTAGTCCCTCCCGTTGTCTGACCTCGTCAATGCTATGAGCCTTTTTTTTTGCACTCGTCGCGATTTAAAAAAAAATTCAAACAACGTGATCATAATGCCCTGACGTGAACTACGAGCCTCATGGTGGGTTAGGTGCCGACATTTTGTAAGGGAGCTTAGAAATCAGTAGGTGTCCCATATGTCTTATAAATATATATTTTCTCTTTTTTTTCCAAATTTTGAAAGTATTCAAGTTTGGCCAGATTTTGGTTGATTTGATCACAAATTAGCTCAAAAGGATCATAGGTAGGTCCATTTTTAATGCTGAGGTATTTCATTATGATTTAATAACTTTCAAATTTTGCCACCCATGTGACAGGTTGGTACCCTTATTTATGGAAACACCCATGTACAAAATTGTAAATAACTCGGCTTTAGACAGTGCGAGTCATCAGCTGGCCTTTAAGACCCACAGCTGATAATATTAAACATGACACCCAGAGAAGCAGCTTTTCATCAGAGAACCTGCAACTGGAGTGAAAGTGCTGTGCAAATGTTTATCACTGGCTACAAAGTTAGTGTAGTCTGCTATCAAACTAAGACTTGCAAGCATAGTTGGAAAGCTAGCACTTAAGGTGTGCACAGGGGTAAATAGTTAATATCAATGTCCAGTTGATAAGTTTCATTTCATTTTAATGTGGATGTGTTTATGTCAATTAAAGTCATAAATTAATTCCAGCCTAACCACGTGCAATGTGCAGATGGAGTGTATGAAAAAATTGAACTCATTGTGCAATGTTTATGTCGCCTTTATGTTTTTATTTGATGTATATTTGCAAATTCATTCACTGATGAAGGGAAGAACTAAGTTCATTTTCTACAATGGAAGAAGGGCCTTGGAACTGTCCTCTCTGTTGTGAAGTAAACTGAGCACAGAGATAAAGTGCATTTTCTGGCAGATAAGGAAGGCAACCGGCTAGTAAGGTCAAGAGCACAATGCAGATTTGTGAAGCAATTTGATGTATACTTGCCGATGTTATGTTTAAGGTGCAGCATTCATGCTGAAAGGAGGCCATCCACAGATCTCTTGCCTCTCACCGCCCATGGTCCAAATACATGTTTCCATTCCTTCTCTCCAGAGATGCTGCCTGTCCCACTGAGTTACTCCAGCATTTTGTGTCCCAATACATGGCTTGTGGTTAGAATGGACTTTCACTGATGCTGTCATTGGACCTGCAGTGTCAATTATACAACTGTATTTCAACTCCTCTGGATTTTTCAGTACTTGGAAAAGCATCATCAAATATGTTTGAAGGAGTACAGTGATACAATGATCTCCATTCCTCTCACTGGTGATGGTGGATGCATTGACCACCTGCTTCTGTGGCACAGTTTTTGTTGAAGTGTTTAATACAGTAACTTTGATTTGCATGTGGCAAAGATTGGCAGAAATTCTTCATACATGGAACGTGGAACAGTACAATACAGGAATAGACCCTGCAGCCCACAATGTCTGTACCAAGCATATCATGCTTCTCTGATAAGAAATCCCTCATTACTGAATACTGCACCTTTATAACGAGATGAAAAGCATGACAGTACAGATACTGTGTTGTCTGATTACGTTGAGAACGACAGACAATTATTTCTGCTCCAATGAGTTCTGAGAGAACTAAGTATGTCGATAGTGGTCCTAATCCAGAAATAAAAATTTAAATCGTGGCACTTGCTCCTTAGGATCACTATTGTGGCTGGTTAATTGTTCCTAATGTTTTCTGAGTATGCTGATAAATTCTTGGGAACATAACTGCTGGTGATAAAACTAGTCATTTTTCTTTCTGTCATGTTGAATCATCAGAACTGATTAAAGGCTGAGAATCCTATTCAAAGTAATGACGTGTTGCTTTGTCTGCTGTTTGCCTACTGATCAGGCCCATTGTGACGTAATTAGTACTTCAATGGAATTTTAATCAGCAGTGGTGGGCTATCATTTACGGCCATTAATGAAGAACTTTGGGTCAGAATTCACTCCCGTATTCGGTTATATAGGAAAGGCTGAAATTATTTTTGTTTAATTACAGAGATGACAAAAAAGATGGACTTAAATTTTACACGGATCCATCTTATTTCTTTGATTTGTGGAAAGAGAAGATGCTACAGGATACTGAAGAGAAGAGGAAAGAGAAAAGAAGACAGAAGGTACATAATATGAAAGAGTGGTGGATTTTAAAACTGCAATATGCCCTGAAACTATTAATAATTATTTTTTAACGTCTTTATACCACACTCTTTCTTCCTACGATGAGGCATCACCTATAATTTGATTAAAGTCCTTAAAAATAAATTACCGTGGAATTACCTTTCTACAATCCTAAAATTGGACATTTAACCCAGAATTATAAAAAGTCTACTTTCAACAGTTTGCAAACTCAATTCTACAACTGCATCTATTAAAATTCTACCACTTAGCAATGGTTTTATTGCTTTGCTCATTGAGATACATGAATTTCAAAGAAGTAGACCTGAAAATAATGTTTTTCATTGCACATCTAAGATATAAAAACACCTTATATGTTTTAACTTTTAATCAAACAGTTACAGTGATATTGTCCTAGACATGTTTAGCATTTTCTAGTGTTCATGATTCACGACACATGTCATATGGCATGCACCTTTGCTGTTTCAATGGGTAATTTTCAAGATTGGGATGACTTGTGGAATGGTTGAAAAGAATCACATTTTAGTTTAGTTTATTGTCACATGTACTGAGGTACAGTTAAAAGCTTTTTTTGGTGCTTGCTATCCAGTCAGCGGAAAGAATATACGTGATTACAATCAAGCCATCAACAAATACAGGATAAAGGGAATAACGTTTCGTGTAAGATAAAGTCCAATTAAAGATGGCCAAGAGTCTCCAATTAGGTTAATAGTAGCTCAGGACTGCTCTCTGATTGTTGGTAGGATGGTTCAGTTCCCTGATAACAGCTGGGAAGAAACTTTCCCTGAACCTGGAGGTATGCGTTTTCACACTTCTGTACCTCTTGCCGGATGGGAGAGGGGAGAAGAGGGAGTGTCCGAGGTGAGATTGGTCCTTGATCGCGCTGGTGGCCTTGCCGAGGCAGTGTGAAGTATAGATGGAGGCAATGGAAGGGACGTTGGTTTGAGGTGCTCCTAGAAACTAGTTACCAAATATCAATGACAATACTTGGAAATGGCAGCTGCTTGTCCTTAGAACAGAATTTGGTTGCAAGGTAAACATTTGGTTGCAAGGTAAACATTTGAGGGTTAAAAGTGATTTATTAAAAATAAACCATAAGCACATTTTGCATTGTTGTGGCCACTTCCTGCTGCTGATTCTACATCTGTAAGAAGAGAAAATGGTGGGGAAGTTCATTTTCACTGTGGATTTTGTATTGAATATTTGCCTCTCGGGCACCTTCATTTCCAGGCCTGATACTACTTTCTGTAAATGCAGTGAAATAAATGGTTTTAATGGCTTTTACAAATCTGCAGCTCTCAGATGTATCTGAAACCCAAGATTCTGAGTACCCCTACAGCATTTAAAAAGAAACTTCTGCCATTAAGGAAAATTTTATTATAAATCTTCACTGAATTAATTTGGACTAATAATGGTCATTTGAACTTACTGCCTTGAAAGTCATTTTATTGGAATGAATTTGAAGCAATTTATAGAGAAACGTTCATCTTGAATAAGAGAAGGGAATAAATTGCATACTTACAGACCAATTTAACTAATTGGTGGACAAATTATTAGAATCAATTCTGAGGGATGTTATGAATGTTCATTCAGTAACACAAATTCATCAACGAAAGCCAACATGATTTTAAACATAGAAACATAGAAAATAGATGCAGGAGGAAACCATTAGGCCCTCCGAGCCAGCACTGCCATTCATCGTGATCATGGCTGATCATCCACAATCAGTAACCTGTGCCTGCCTTCTCCCCATATCGCTTGATTTCACTAGCCCCTAGAGCTCTAACTCTTTTAAATTCATCCAGTGAATTGGCTTCCACTGCCTTCTGTGGCAGAAAATTCCACAAATTCACAACTCTCTGGGTGAAAAAGTTTCTTCTCGCCTCAGTTTTAAATGGCCTCCCTTTTATTCTTAGACTGTGGCCCCTGGTTCTGGACTCCCCCAACATTGGGACCATTTTTCCTGCATCTAACTTGTCCAGTCCTTTTATAATTTTATAATCCCCTCTCATCCTTCTAAACTCCAGTGAATACAAGACCAGTCTTTTCAATCTTTCCTCATATGACAGTCCCGCCATCCCAGGGAAGATTATGTATGACTAAATTGAAAATGTTTTGAGGAAGTACAAGAAAGGTTCACAAGGACTGCAGATGTTGAATTTTCAACTAAAAAGCAAACTGTCGGAGGAGCTCTAAGGGAGGCAGCATCTGTGAATGGAAATGGACACATTTGTTGGGATCACACTTCACGCTTCATGAGGCCAGTGCCTTTGGAATAGTCTAAATGGAATTCAGCAAGGCCTTTTCTGAAGGTATCATTTGGCAGGCTGGTGAAAAAAGTAATAAAGGCGAGAGATTGAGGGAGCGTGGCAAATTGGATCCAAAATGGCCCAATGGCAGGAAATAGGATAATGACTCATAGGTGTAGACACAAGGAACTGCAGATGCTGCTTTACAAAAAACACACAAAATGTTGGAGTGGGTCAGGCAGCGTCACTGGAAAACATGGATAGACAATTTATCGGTCGGAAGCCTTATACAGACTGATTGTAGTGGAGGGGGGGGGGTGGAGAAAGCTGGAAGTGAAGTGAGGGTGGAATAAAGTTTGGTAAGTGATAGAGGATACAAGTGAGTAGGGAGGGGGTGGTTTGATTGGCAATTGGTTGGACAACGGCTAGAAGACAAGGCAGAAGGGTTATGATAGAAGGGGCATGATAGCAAGGATAGAAGATGGAGATAAGGATAGAAGTTCCATGAAATATGAAGCCAGAGAAATGAATATAGGTGTAAGGGTGTTGTTATGACTCAGAGGCTATTTCTAGTTCTTTCATGAGGCTCAGTATCTGGTCCTGTCTTTTTATGTGTGTTAATGACTTAGATTTTAATGTGGTGAGTGTTATGAAGATCCTTTCAGCTGCTATAAGAGTTGGTTGTGAATGGAGGAAAAAAGTAAAAATCTTTCAAGTTATAAAAGATGCAAATGGTCTGGCCAGAGAAGAAGCAAGTGTAACTAATTCAGAGAAGTATTGACGTAATGCGTTTGGGGAAGTGTAACAAGGCAAAGGAATAAATGGGAGTATAGTGAGATGTATAGAGCACCAAAGAAAGTGCATATCCCCAGATCCTTAAGGGTAGCAGGACAGATAAGATCAACTAGTTTAAAATACATACAAGATGTTTTCCTTTATCATCTGATGCATAGCTTATAAGAGGATGAAGGTTATGCTGGAATAGTTTACAATGCAAGTTCGATGACTGGTTGACTATTAGTTCCAGTTCTCGTTATCACATTACCAGAAAGATGTGATTACACTGAAGAAGACAGATTTATTAGGATGTTACCAGGACTGGAAAATTTTAACTACAGTAAACCCTCGTTATAAAGGGAATGGTGGGGAAAATGGTGTTTGTCATTGCCAACTGTCGTCTATAGCCAACTAAGGGATTATCATTGTATAAATAGTAGGAACAAGCAACTGCAAATGTTGGTTAATACACAAAAGGAAACAAAATGCTGGAGTACCTCAGCAAGTCAGACAGCGTCTCTGGAAAACGTGGATAGGTGACAATCTTCTTCAGCCTCTCGGTCTGGAACTGGTCCTGGAATCCAGGCGAGTTGATGGCCTTGCCTGCTGGCGGCCGGGGGAGAGGCGAGGATAGGCAGAGTCAATGGTTGTGGCCCGCAGGTGGTCGGAGTGCAGGTAAGAGTCTGGGTTGGCGGTGCGGGTCGAGGCTGGCGTTGGCAGTTTGGCCTGGCTGTGAAGGTCGGTAGGTCTGTCTGCTATAACAAATCCGTTATATAAACGTCTATAAAAACGGTTTGGTGTATGAGGAAAGATTGAATAGGCAGGAGCTGTGGGGAAAAACAATTAATAGAGAGAAAAATTATGGCCCTAGATTCAGGGAATAGGGTGCATGGGTTCACTAATTAGGAGGTCATAGATTTAAAGTAATTGGTGGAGGATGAGGAAAGATTTTCACATCCAGAGGGTGATATTGTTCTGGACCTCAATGTTTAAAAGTGTGGTAATGGCAGAACCTCTCACTTTATTTAAAAAGTGCCTGCAGGCGTACTTGAAGAGCTATGACGGGCCAGGCCATGGGTCTGGTATTAACTTAAGTATTAACTTAAAGTAAATAATTTAGTAATGCAATACAATGGCAGCCAGAGTTATGCCGTAGAACTGTGTTAAAGATTTTAAAATCTTTGTTAAAGATTTAAAAAATTGTGTTAAAGAACAGTGCATTAATGTCACCTGCAACAATTGCTTGGTTCCTGTAGCGAAAAAATAGAACTGAAGCACAATGCATCACTAATCTTTCTGAAATAAATTCTATGACATTTCTGACTGAGCTTTCTGTTTACTGCATTTTTTATGTTATATTCTTTTCAGCCTTTAATTAAGATTGCTTTAGTTGTGACTAGTTTAGTTAACTTATCTAGTCTACTTTAGTTAATCTAGTCCAATTGTCTAATGATTTAACTGTTTAATTCCTCCATGGAAATGAAAGTTACAATGTTCAGCAAAATCTCATTAAATTTAAATTTGATTTATTTAAAAAAAAATCTATTTTACAATCCAAAACCAAAATTTCACATGATGTGTAAGTTTCCTTCTTTGAAGCGTCACGCTTTCTTTCTGTTATGTTAACAAATGTTACCTACTGTATGTCTCGTCTTTGCTATCTCTTCGCATGCTTTCTTCGTATCTTAGGAGCAGAAACGTGTAGATGGCACAACCCGTGAGGTGAAAAAAGTTAGGAAGGCCAAGAACAGGCGACAGGAGTGGAATATGATGGCGTATGACAAAGAACTTAGACCTGACAACCGGTTATCTCAGAATTTATGCCGTGGAGTATCTTCAGAGGCACCAGTTTCCCCAATCAATAGGTCTGTGTATATATAAACTCCCTGGTGTGTAAGAATTCTTTGTTATTTTTCCTATGTGATAAGCAATAGTTATATAACGAGCAAGAGTAGTACAGTGGTGATCGGCGTGGACTTGGTGGGCCAAAGGATCTGTTTCCACTCTGTATCTCTATGTATCTATGTATGTACAAGGTATGTACAAGATGAGGTATTGTACTGATGAAGCAAATTCAATCATAATGTAAGTATGTCAAGAAGATGTAAGGAACTGCATTTGGTGATTTGCAAGAAAGACATACAGCGCCAAAGCCTTAATTGCAGCTAAAATTGATAGAAGAGTAAGCACCTCCTGCCCTGATACTTGTTGCCCGAGGCACTTCCAGATTAGAACCTTATTTAGGCCGCACCAGCAGCCTGCAGCTTCTAAATGGATACAATGGTTGGGGAGTACAGGAAATGGCTAGCTAGTATCATGTTTAGGAGGAAAATGGAAACGATATGAAGGATTCATGGAATTGGGTGAGGGGAGGAGGGGGGGGGGGGGGGGGTGGGATGGGGGAATGTGTGAGTTGAGATGCTGCTGCTGGTGATGGCGTTCATCATGCCAGTGAACATTTTCCTATGAATCCAGCAACATTAACCTTGCTGAGGCCAGTAAATAAAACTTGATTTAAAAAAAGAGTTGTTTAGTATGACCCAGTTAGATATAACTAACCCCCCAGTATAAGCCCCGCTCATTCTTAACTAGGACTTTGCCATTAATGTCCTGATGGTTATTGGATGCAACTTAACTCCTGGGAAAGATGTGCGGATAATTAAACGTAATTAGGAATGCCATTCAGTGACTTGGCGCAGTTCATGCCCAGAATACTACAAAGATTTTTAAATGAAATTTAAAGACAGAGCTTTGAGTTTTTCTTCCTGTGTCTTTTAATGTGAATGTTCTTGTTATTTCCCTCACTTTCCTTTCTGACTGACTCTTGTCAGGAAATTTTAACTGTAAGGAACCGAATCATTACTTCAAATTCTGTTGACCAAAGTTTGAGCTGCCCCTTCATCAGTCGAATGAGCAGTTGCACATGAATCGCCCATTTCAAAACCCAGCTGAGAATAAAAATTGTCTTTCTGACCCGTTTAGTTTAATTGTTCTCTAAATAAGAAAGCTGTGTTATCCAGGGAGGCCCCATGTACATTTTTCTTAACGACTTGGAAATTTTGAATTTGGATTGCTACTAGTGATAAGACGATTAAAAGTTTTTTTAAAGTAGATTAATGCCACAAATGTATTATTTAGTATTGATACAGATATTTCTGTTATCTTCATTTAAATGTGCAAAAGATTCTGTTGAAACAGTGATTTAATTATCACATGCAAGAATAGCTGCATGTTATTTTTACATGTTTGTTTTATATCTCAGCATGCAAAAGTGAAAGCAGCTCATACAGCTTAAGTGTAACTCAAATGAAAAAACAGTTCTTTCACTATATTCTTTATTTCAGGAAGTACTGGAAATGCAGTCTACAAAATTAAACACCGATAGTTACACAAAAACTTAACTGAAATATGAAATGATGGTGCTGGACTGGCATATTTTCAGGGCTATTGGATGTTGCTCCTATTAATACCCAAACACTTTTAAATCACTTTTTCCCCCATGCTGTATGCTGTTATAATAATCTTTTTAGTGAACCGGAAGTGTTTCTAAGGAGTGTGAGAATGAGAAATTGATGAGTTTCAGAGCAGTGTGGGAATGTAGCCGTGGTAAGCTTTAAGGAGCATTGGAACAGTTCCTAGAATGTTTGTAAGGAGCATAGGAGTGGGGCCCCAGGGATAGGGCATCTTTGTGGCATGGGCGAGTTGGGCCGAAGGGCCTGTTTCGTTCTGTATGTCTCCACTCGTATGAATAAAGATTTAGTAAAGCACAAATGACTGGGTGGAAATAGAAACAAAATACCATTTCTCACACTGACCTGTCCATCCTTGGCCTTCTCCACTGCCAGGGTGAGGCCCAATACGAACTAGAGGAACAACACATCGTATTCTGCCTGGGTAGTCTAGAACCCAATTAAATGAACGCTGAATTTTACAATTTTTTAAGGTATTCGCCTCTGGTGTATTTACACCCTTCCCTTCTCTGGTCCTCCCATTTATTGTATCCTTTCCCATATCCCCTCCTGTTTCCGTCCACCTACCTCAAACATTTCAACTGCAGACTCTTCCCATCCCTTCCCCCATCTGGTCCTGGCTCCATTTGCAATTACCTCTCCCCTTATCACCTCATTACATCAGATTCCAGCACTGGCAGCACTTGTGTTCCTGCTTATTGTCTTCCAATAACCGTCTCTACCTTCACCCTTCCCTACTTCCCCTCTCCCACTTCCTATACGCAGTTCCATCTGCCGTCACTGTTCCTGTTATGTCCCATTTTTGACACTTCTGTCTGCCTCCATCCATCATCTATCTACCTCTGCCTTCCAAGTCCATCATTCCGCTCCCCTCAAAACTCTCAGTACTGGAGGAACTCAACAAGTCAGGCAGCATCTGTGGAGGGAATAAACGGATGAAGGTTTGTGTCGGGACCCTTTCAGACTGATCAGTCTGAAGAATGATTCCGATCTGAAACATCATCTGTCTGTCCCCTCCACAGATGCTGCATCTCCAGTGCTTCATGTTTTTTTCAAGGTTGCAGCATCTGCAGTTTGTTATGCCTCTCCCTCCCCTACCTGGCTCCATGGGCCTGTCATCCTTCACTCTTCCTGCCGATCATCTCTAGCTACTCTCTCACCATTCTCCCTCTGTTCTGTGTACTAATTAACTTCCCTCTCTGCTCGCAGTCCTGATGCAGGGTTTCGTCCCATAACATCGTCCATTTCTTTTCATACACAGATGCTGCTCGACTCATTGCGTTCTTCTAGCAGATTGTTCGTTGCTCCAAAGCATTTTTTATGACTTTAATTTGCACAGATTGACAATTGTAGCCAAACCAAAATTATTGGCCCATGAATTTGCATCCAAAGGCACTTTTTTAGCCTTAGTCTTTTTTGTGGCAAAATATAATAATTCTCCTGTGCATATTGAAGCTGTGATTATTATATTCGATAATAGATTGCTTTGCTTTTCAGGTACCAGCATAGAGCATTACTGTTTAGCCAGAGGCAGAGCTCCCTCTACAGTGTCACACACGTAACACCATTTCTTACTGCACCTACCTTCCGTACACCTGTTTAATATCATCATAAATTTATGTCAAATGTTCCCACTTAGCACAGGATTGAGACTACCATTCAAACTTATTTCATATTGAACTCATTCAGTTCCAGTATGCATTTTGTATTCCCGTCAGCTGTGAGAATGCATAAAATAACTTTTATAATTACAGAGACACAAAAATGCAGAAGCTGAAATCCTGACGAAAAGAAACAAACTGCTGGAGGAACTCAGCGGGTCAGGCAGAATCTGTGAAGGGAAATAAAGAGTCAGTGTTTGAATCTGGAAGAAGGGTCTCGACCCAAAACATCAACTGTCCATTTCCATCTGCAGGTGCTGCCTGACCCTTTGAGTTCCTCCAGCAGCTTGTTTTTTGGTTTACATTTTTTTTACAAATAATAGCTAACATTCATTATGCCTTGAGTTACGATGTATATATTGGGAATTGGACATTATGTGCAACTTTAATTTTAAACTTTTAAGTTCTTGGTATAAAATGGGTTTATTGGATTTACAGTCACCATGCAACAAAATGATAAGCACTTGTAATCATGCAACTTAATGACAACATTTGAAAATTAATGACTAACATTTTGTTGACATGTTTTCATCATTTTTATCAACCATGTTGATCATATTGTACACTGAATTTAAATGTGACCATTTTCAAAAATGTTACTGTCTCTTTTGAGCAGTAATTAAGACTGTTCTGACATTGGTACCCATATTATTGTTTAATTAACACACCTTAATTTGAACTGAGGCTTCCTATGGAACTCGGTTTAAGTAGCTGCTATTGGTCATTTGTTCATTTCCTATATTGATATGGTTTCCCCTCTAGCGAGAGAGACATAAATTGAATTCAAACAGAAATCACCAAGTTAATGTGAGAAAAGCCAGAACAAGGAAAGAAGAATGGGAGAGAATGAAAATGGGCAAAGAGTTCATGACAGACGCAAAGGAACTGGAGCAGGCCGAGATCATGAAAGAGGAGAAAATGCTGAAAGGGTTTGTTAGTTTTATTATCAAAGCATTGACTGCTTTGGTACCAATCCAGAGCTGGTCTTGATTTTGTGCATTTTGTTGCCTCAGAGCAGCAGTATCCTAATTGCCTTTAAATTGGTCTTTTGCTCAGATCACTGGCTTGCTGAGGAACATATGGTTTCCACATCTTAATAAAGCACCTTCATGCATCAAAATAATCTTTCTGAATATTCTGGGCCTTTCTATCTAATGAACTCTCTGCTCAACTAATTTATAATGATCAATTTCTTTTTACTTTTCCTAAAGCTTTTTTGTAAATGCTCTATAACATTTCAATGCAATTATTCAATCAATCAATCCGTTCCATTTGTCTGCATTGCTACTTTTGGTGTTTTATAATAAATTGTTTAAAATTTGTAAATGATAGCCATATTTTGATTATATTAAATAATAATCAGTGTAATTGACAAGGGAAAGAAAAAAATGTAAGTTTCACCATCTTTTAACAATAGAATTTTTTAGTTAAATACGACTATATTGAAATATATTTATCGTAATTTGCAGGCCTTGGGACACCAATGCTAAAAATATAGTTAGCCTTGCTTGTAAATATTAATGTATTTGATTCAAGGGTTGCTGTGGGATGGAATTACTAGCTTTCATGTTGAGGACAGATTAATGTTTGGGGAAGTCTTCAAAATGCTCCTTCCAGTATGTGTTGACTTTGTTTTTGTCCTTGATGAGTACCCCCCTGTCTTTGCTGTCGGTGGTTGCCGTTCTTGGGCCCTTTTAGAGCTCTGAAAATTCTAGGTCCTTCATTGAGTTACTGACTCTCCTAGTTTTGAGATTACTGGTTTTCATTCAGGTGCCTTAAGAGCTTTCTTTTCCTTTTGAGGAAGGGCGGAGCTTTCAATCCAAGAACATCGTATGCCTCTGAATAAATAGCTCCTCAATCACCTGAGCATTCTAATCGAACCAGTCCCAAATCTTCTTGATTGCTTCACTACATTTTGGTGCTTTTTGTGACTCCTCTCTTTCCCACCCATTCACATTGTTCTGCTCTATAATGGGTGCTTTTACCTGTTTTTGTCTGTTGCCTTTGACATATTTGACCACGCCATCCTTCTGTAACAAATCTGGGTAGGACTGTCCTTTGTCCTTAACCTTTCCAGGTGCTTTCTCCAGCCTTCAGAGTGCTAAAGGATCAACCCTTGTCTTTCAACTATTTCTATTGCTCACTCCAGCAACCTCTGCCATATCCACAGTTCCAGGTTCCATGTATAACCTGACAGCACCCAAGTTGTACCTCATTACGCCTCCAGTGAAGCAGTCTCGGTGTGTTTACTGTCCAAATACAAGTGATTCCTAACCTGAAATCTTTAGTGTTCCTTTTTAGATGTTTCTGATCTATGGGGTCTTCATTTTCAGTATTTGCATCTTTTTTATCTTTTTTCATCCTAAAGGTTTGAGGAAATTGGAGTTGGAAAGTACAAAACAAACCATACTACTATCGCAGAAACAAAATCATAATTCTGTTAAAATTTAATTATTTTTTAAAAACTAGGTCATTTTGCAGTTACTTGATGGAAATGTATTTTTATTGGGAGAGTGAGGCTGAAATAATGAAAGTTTTTGAATTGATTTTCTTTTCCTCACTGGGTATAAATCTGTTGCGTTTATTGTTCTGCATTAGTGGCAAAAACTATGACAGGCTCACATATAACATCTACTAACATGCATTGCTATCTCTTTATATATTCTGCTTTACAGGATTTATCTTTTATTCTTTCCCAGCTTTAAAACAAATGAAAGGAAATATTTTAAATGTTATTGCATTATTCTATTGCTTAAATTTTAAGAGTATCAGCATGCAATATCATTGATATTATGAATAGTAATATAAATTTCTGAACATCATGTATTTTGGATGTATATGATTAAGTTATGTACTTGAATGCTTCAAACAGTATTTTGGGGAAAAATGTAAAAATATACCAGATTTTATTGAGATCCAGAAGTAAACTTCATAAATTTCATTTGCAGAATGGATAATGAGCATATTGATTGTCAGCTTTGATACTGTGCTTTGAAACTTAACTGTGGAACACCTCTCTAGAATATTTGCCAGTATGTTTGCTGATTATTAAAGTCTTTCTTTCTGCTTCTGACACCAGATCTCGTGGATCAGATCCAACAGATTATTCATACCCTGCTACTCTAAACCATCATTCACAGCAGCAGCAAATACCTGCCTCGTATTTGTCAGATAACAACCAGCAGCAAATGTCGGCTGGGAATCAAGTTCAGGAACAAGACTGCAAATCCTCAGCAGCAGGGTTTAGGCACACTACTTTGAATAGACCTCAACAACCCCCACCACCTCCACCACCAACTACTATAAATAATGCCCATCCACCTCCACAACCGCCGATGGACCACAGGTAAATTGCTTGTATTTAAGCTCCAACTACAATATACTGCGATATAATGTTCCAATATTGATTTAACTATATTTACAGCATTTTTTCCTCGGGTATAGGTTTGTTATTGTCATGTGTACTCGGGTACAGTGAAAATCTTTGTTCTGCATGTTATCCAGTCAAATCAGATAATACTGTGTACAATTGCAAGCAAGTCGAACTCAAGTACAATCGGTGGAAAATAGGGTACAGTATATATTTTCAGTATTGTAGCGCACAAGTTCTGTAGGCAAAGTCCAATATCCGCAATGGGGAGAAGTGAATCGGACAGTACCCTAGTTTAGTTTATAGATGGTGTTTAGTTTAGAGAGACAGCTTGGAAACAGACCCTTCGGCCCACTGAATCCACGCCGACCAGCGATCACCCATACACTAGTTCTATCCTACACACCAAGGACAATTTATAGAAGCCAATTAACCTGCTAACCTGCACATCGTTTGAGTATGGGAGGAAACCACAGCACCTAGATAAAAACCATTCAGTTACAGGAAGAACGTACAAATTCCGTACAGACAACACCCGTAGTCCGGATCGAACCCGGGTCTCTGGCACTGAAAGGCAGCAACTCTACTGCGGCGCCCCTATGCCACCCTGGTGTTTATGTTAAAAACGTGACGACAGAGGAAAAGAAGCTGTTCCTGAGCCAGGTCGTGTTTGCCTTCAATCTTCTACCTGATGGCAGCGGGACGAAGGAGGAATGGAGTGGGACGTCTTTGATTATGTTGGCCTTTTTTTGATGCATCGACTCAGTCAATAAAGATTCCAGGCGAGACCCTAGGAACCATTGACCTTGGGAACTACCTCTCTGAAGGCAGATGTCACTGATGAAATTCACCACCACCTTCAGTACAGCAGCACAGTTTCTGGTCAAATGAGGGAAAAACAGTATTTGTGGATCTCAGACCCAGCAATCACTAGGCAGCAATAACTCCTGCCTTTGTGCATCCTTGTGAGACTGGACCACCTACTGCAGACATATCTAGTCTCTGAGGGGAAAAAATACTACCAATTCTGTCTCCACACTATCCTGCAGAGGATAAGTAATCCAACATGAGCTTCGTCTCCCAGACCAGCGTTCCCTGCAATTAGGCCCTAAGTTACGTTGGGCAGGCCATTCTGCTCACAGATCCCACATCACCCACCCAGAACACTTGCTTAATGCATGCTCTTTTATGGGAAGAGATTATCAGGTCTTCAGATGAAAACATTCAAGGAAATGCTCAAAACACCTTGAAGAAAAGCATCATACAGGGGGGTGTAGCTGGGAATCTATGGCCATGACTGCTCTGTAGAGAAAGAGCATTTGAGAAGTTTTAGAGAACCTAGAGTCCATGTTCTGGGAGTACACAGAAACAAAGTGGTGAAAGGAAGGCACCAGTTCATAAACTATCGGTGTGCTTGTCCCCTCAAACACTTTCTATTTCATTTGTGGCAGTGTCTGTGATTCCTCTGTTGGCCTCATTTGGCACCTCGTGCAACTTGTCCTCGATCCCAAGTGACTGTCTAAGAAGAACCACATATTAACAAAAATGTTTTGCCTGCTATCTACCCTCATGCTTCAAAGTTTAATTTCGTCACCATAGGTAACAGATGTGTAGGAAAGAACTGCAGATGCTGGTTTAAATCGAAGATAGACACAAAATGCTGAAGTAACACAGCGGGCCAGGCAGCATCTCTGGAGAGAAGGAATGGGCGACGTTTCGGTCTGAAGAAGGGTCTCGACCTGAAACGTCATCCATTCCTTCTCTCCAGGGATGCTGCCTGTCCCGCTGAGTTACTCCAGCATTTTGTGTCTACCTAACAGATACTTATGTTAGCTACTGTTCTCAAAAACTCGGTGTATGCTCAGTTAAAGAAAAATACGTGATCCTCTGCACCACATTACTGATTTCCATGACCCACCTTCCTCACCTTTTAGAGATAGATACTGACACAAAAAACAAACACGTTGCCTTGAAAATGACACTATGGATGCTTGCTACAGATAGCCAACTTTCTAAGTGTTTTGTTATGAGGGGAATAATTTCAAAATGAAAAATATGTCATTGGACAGTCACTTTGAGCAACAAAATCTTTGAAGTAACTTTAGGATTTAATGAACAAAACGAGTTGTTTAATTCGAAGATGGCACAAAGATTTTAATTTGTTTTTCTGACCAATATTTAAGTTTTGTATAGGGACAACAGGCTTTTATGGCAAGCTGCACTTAAAGTAACTTGGACTTTGAAAATGGCGCTAAAATCTGGCGACTCGTGTATATTGTCTCATTGGACTATTTCTATGTATTTAATCTAAGATCATGCTTATCTATATAATACTTTACTGAAATGTGTGCATCAATGTATTTCACTGTACCTTGGTACATGAGGCAATAAAGTACCATTGATTTACATGTTAGCATATTTTCTATTCATTCATGTTATGTGAAAACCCTGTTTAACTGTTTTCTTGATTATATATCCAGCTCCCCTCTTTGAGAATTGGCATAAAATGTGACTTTAATTGATGTTGATGGGGTTGAATGCATCCTTTCTGTGTTTGTAAGTGAACACATGACTAATATTTTTAGATTCATAAATATCAGAATTTAGTTGATACAATGTTTAAAAAAATGATTAAACCAAATGTATCCTCAATGAAAATATTGGAATATATATGTTGCGCGCCTTTTAAACAAAATAAATATTTTTTGTTGCAGTGTGCTGCCGCCTCTTCAGATAACGGAATTTTACAACTCAACAGGCCCTCCTTTCCTTCCCCCCGACCCAGTAATTCCATCAGCACAAACGGCCTTTGTCAGTCCACTCCAAGTGCCTGCTCCTCCAGCTCCCCATTCTGGATCAATGGTAGTGGTTGCATCTTCTTCATCCTCATTGCCACCTGGAGCAGCTCCTCCACTCTGTCCTCCTGTACCTCCTCCACCCCCACCTCCAGCTCTGCCAGCACCACCACCTTCCGTTGATTCCTCTCCAATGCACTCTCAACCTGCAGTTGGAAACAAATGGCATGAATCAGCAAGCACTCCTCTCAATGATGCCAGAAGTGATCTCCTTGCTGCTATACGTGTGGGTAAGTAATAAATGTGGAGAATTTCATTAATTTGCTGGTCTCTTTGTTTTACAGAGTACTGTTTACATAAATAGACACAAAAAACGCTGGAGTAACTCAGCGGGTCAGACAGCACCTCTAGAAAAAAGAAATGGGTGATGTTTTGGGTCAAGACCCTTCAGACCCAAAACGTCACCTATTCCTTTTCTCCAGAGATCTGTCTGACCCGCTGAGTTACTCCAGCTTTTTGTGTGTATCTTTGGTTTAAACCAGCATCTGCTGTTCCTTCTGCACTGTTTGTATATCTGTTGTGCTGCTGCAAGTAAGAATTTCTATGTTCCATTTTGGGACATATGTGTGGCATAATCACTTGTGTGGCGGCGCTGCATAGCAGCTGCGGCTCACCTGCAGTCCGTTTGTCTTTTTGTTTTTTTGGGGTTTTTTTGTTGTCATAATTGTAAGTGTTGGATGTGATATAGTCTTTTTTGTGGTTGTGTACTATGTGTGGGGGGGGGGGGGGGGGGACTATAAAAATTGTCTCTTCCGAACGGAGACGCATCCTTTTTTCTGGGTTGTGTCTCCGTTCACACTGCGGCCTTCCATCGGCCAAACACCTGGAGCTGGCGGCCTCCAGTTAGGACCACCTGGGGCTCTGGTTCGCAGAGCCCGCGGACAGTACTCACCACCTGCGGAGCTGGCTGCATTCAGAGGCTGTGGCGACGTTGCGAATGCGGCTGCGACTCGCCTTCGGAGGCTTCGGCCGTGGGCCCTGTGGACGTCTGAAGCTTGCAGGTCCCTGGGTGGGGGCCGACTTTGGGAGCTCTGGCAGCGTCTTCATTCGCGCCGAATTGCGAGGCTTGAGTCGGCCCGCTGCGGACCTTTCACCGTCCGGCGCGGCCTGAAATAGGCCGCGGGATTTTCCACCGCCCAGCGGGGGCTTCAATGTCAGGAGCCCCGACCGGCCTGACGTGGCAATTTCGACTGCCTGACTGCGGGAGAAGACGGCAGGGAAGAGAGAAGACATTCTGGCCTTCCATCACAGTGAGGAGGTGACTGGAGGAGACTCGCTGTGATGGATGTTTTTTGTTTTATGTTGGTTTTTGTGATTGTGTATTTTATTGCTTTCTTTTTTATTGCCTTTCATTGTTGACTGTGGGTAGCGTAATTTTGTCCAAAAACATGTTTTTGGATGACAATAAAGGTTATACATATACTTATTATATTATATGACAATAAAACACTCTTGACTTTGAACGTTGAGTGGAAGGAGAGACGGTAGTGGTATAATTTTCCACAGAAGCTTTCATCATCTATCATTTCAAGAACCATAGTGAACATAAACTGTACCTCATAGAGTCATACAGCATTGAAACAGGCCCTTCAATCCAACTTGCCCACGCTGACCAACATGCCCCACCTACACTCGTCCTACCTGCATGCACTTCCTTCCATATCCTCCATATCCTTCTAAACCTATCCTAGGCAAGAGCCTGTCCACTTTTTTTTTAACATTGTGGTAGTACCTACCACAACTACCTCCTCTGGCAGTTCATTCCATATACCTACTTAGTATAATAAAAAAAGTTGCCCCTCAGGTTCCTATTAAATCTTCCCCCCCTCACCTTAAATCTCTGTTCTCTGGTTCTTGATTCCCCTAATCTGGGTAAAATATTCTGAATTTATCCCATCTATTTCTATCATGATCTTATATACCTCTATTAGATCACTGTTCATCCTCCTGTGTTGCAAGGCATAAAGTCCTAGTCTGCTCAACCTCTCCCCATAGCTCAGGCCCTCAAATCCTGGCAACATCCTCGTAAATCTTCTTTGCTCTCATTCCAGCTTGTGACTTTTCTGTTCGGAGCTCCACAAATGACTATTCCCACCTGAAAGAACCTTGCAGTCCACATTGTGGAATGCATGGTCTGGATATAGTTGACAATTTTGAAGTTGCAATTGACCATTCTCTCAAATGTTCTTAAGAAGAAGGGAATAAAGTTAAAAATGAGATTTGACACTTATTTTTAAAAAGAGAGGTCAAATTCATCACTGATATTTCTGAAGAATTAGCTAAACATTTTAGTCTGAATTGCCAGTATTTCCACTCTAATGAGGAATGGTGAAAAATCTCTCTTTCTCCATCCAAACTAGGGATTTTATTTTTCTTCTTCACGTTCCTCACTGGATCAAATAGCGAGGTTAATGAGCACTGGTGGATAATTGTGGATTAATTAGAGTGCAGTTTGTGCTATTTGGAATGTGGGATTCTATTTTTTTTTAATGTCCTATCCATAGTATTAGTGAAAATAATATCTTAATTTATATGTTCATTTGATTCGCATTTAAACTTAGGACAGTTATACGTGTGTGTTAGAAACATAGAAACATAGAAAATAGGTGCAGGAGTAGGCCATTCGGCCCTTCGAGCCTGCACCGCCATTCAATATGATCATGGCTGATCATCCAACTCAGTATCCCGTACCTGCCTTCTCTCCATACCCCCTGACCCCTTTAGCCACAAGGGCCACATCTAACTCCCTCTTAAATATAGCCAATGAACTGGCCTCAACTACCTTCTGAGGCAGAGAATTCCACAGATTCACCACTCTCTGTGTGAAAAATAACTTTCTCATCTCGGTCCTAAAAGACTTCCCCCTTATCCTTAAACTGCGACCTCTTGTTCTGGACTTCCCCAACATCGGGAACAATCTTCATCATCCTTTTGTCTCGCATCTTGTGTGTTCATCTCTGGCCTTTGTCTAACCATCTGTCTATCAACCCCCCGCCTCGCTTATGTTCACCCTCTGTCCTGCCCCTCCACTCTTCTAGCTATATTTATCCCCGCCCCTGCAATCAGTCTGAAGAAGAGTCCCGGACCTAAGCATTGCTTTTCCATGTTCTCCAGGGATGGTGTCTGACCCGCTGAGTTACTTCAGCATTTTGTGTCTTTCCTTGGTAAACCAGCACCTACAGTTCCTTGTTTTTACAGTTATACTTCTTTCATAAATGATAGATCCTGAACTTACAGAGACTCGGTTACAGGATATATTTAGTGAAATAGTAAAGTATGGTTGTAGTTATGTATTTACAAATATCTGGAAAATAGAAATCAAATTGATGCATCATTCCTTTTGTTAATTGATTCAAGCGTTCGATAATTTTATTTCCAAGCATTAGGGTGAATACTTGTTCATAGCCCTCGGTAGCAAGATTTATTACTATCAATTTATACCTATCAGCAGCAATAGTTTACTTGCAGTAACATCTTCAGTAAAGGGCTAAATTATGAAGAAACAAGGAACTACAGATGCTGATTAATACACAAAGCACTGGAGGTAACTCAGTGTAACTCAGCAAGGCAGGCAGCATCTCTGGAGAACATGGTTTTCACCATCCCTCCCTTGACCTCCCTCTTTCTGATGCAGAACGGTCGGTCCCCAACAGAGGCTTTATCTCTGTACCCCTCCGCCCTCACCTCAACGAGTCCCAGGCCACCCATGATGTATAGGCTATAAATACAGTCAGAACCCATCCATGTTCTCCAATGGTAGAATTATGTGAAGTTTTACTTTTGAATTGGTGATTGTGATTTATTTTGCATAAAGGAGCAATTTAAAGTTGGCCTGATGCATTTCCAGTTCTGCTTACTGGAGTCAACTTTCTTTACTCTAGGAATTCAACTGAAGAAAGTTCAAGAACAACGTGAGCAGGAGGCTAAGCGCGAGCCTGTTGGGAACGACGTGGCGACCATTCTGTCCAGGCGTATTGCCGTGGAATATAGTGATTCGGATGATGATTCGGAATTTGATGAGAATGATTGGTCTGAGTAACATGGGTGCTTCCATAGTTTTATTAAATACTACTTCATGTTAAATTATCATGAAAAGTAACATGGAACAAATCTGAAACAATAGTTGTTTAAACGGATTGTGGATGAGGCGAGAGAGAATACTGATATATTGTGATGGCTTCAAAAATGAATGATAAATGAGAATTATTCATGAAAAGAATAATTTAAAAACACCATCCAGGAATGCGACCAATGATGACTTTTGTTAGGATTGTATAAATACAGCTGTTTATTTACAATGGACACACTTTGTAGGAACGGGTTAAGATCATAACCAAATGCCAAGTAGTAGGCCATTTCATCATCAGCTTCAGTGTTATTGGAAATGCTTCATTGATGTATTTAAAAAAATAATGTTAAACTTTGAAGCGTAGACAATGAGCATCATGTTTTCCACAGGTATGGACAGGTGAAACTTATCCCTGGGGTCCTGGCAAATATTTGCCATTTAAATTACTGAAAGAGTATATCTTGTTCTTTTCATTTTGCAGTTTTTGGGAGCTAGATTTTCCATGTTACCACTGTGACTTTAGTTGAAAGCATATCACGAGCAACAGAATTCTTTTCAGTTTTCCCAAAAGGGATGTGAATGGTGTAATATATAAATTCAAGGCTGCTGTTCTCTCTTAGAAGTAACTCCACAGTTCAAGAATGAATGAATCTATGGGGGAATAAGGTGGATCTGCTTAGCACAGGAATTGGAATACCAACACTGTAATAACGATTCAATATCCTTTCACCAGTGTGTTCAACACATTTTTCCCATCACCAAGGAAAGTAACTAGTTAAACTAAAGTTACATTTTCATTAAACTTAAAGGACTATTTATCCATAGAACATAAACATTGAGAATAGTAATTGCAAAATAGCAATGTACAACATTATTCTGCAATTAAGACTTGCAACTCATTCATTCTCAATCTACTAATTTTATTTGATATATTTAAATTATTATCCACCTAAATAGTACCATAAATTGAAAAAGGTATATTATAATGCTACATAGAAATGTTATACTATTCTACTGATGTATAATATTTGAGATAGATATCAGATATATTGCCAAAGGTTCAATATTTCTTTTAATTATAGTATGCATTGTCATAGATTTATGTAATTCAAATAAGTTCCCTTGCTTTGGTATTACTGCTTTTGTTTTAATATATTAGCAGTATTAACAATTTTTTTTAATGCATCAAAACCCCTCTGTAAACATTGGCTAAGCTCAATTTGTTTCGTACTGAATTTTCATTTAGAACAATTTATTTTCTGATCTTATAGATGTGTAAAATTTAAATGGCTGAAATTATGAAATTGAATTCAAATAAACTAAACAGCAAAAGAACACTTGTTCCCATTTTTCTTGAATTACTTTAAACAATCTTCCAAACATTAGAAGATAGCCCTTACACTCGTAACTGTGTAACCTTTAGAACTGTAGAACTGACAAGACATTGGGGCATGTAGACTGTTGGAAACTAGAAGCACAGCATCCCATCTGCCTGGCTGCATTTTCACTCCATCAAAAATCCCAGTGACAAAGTTTTTTAGTTTAGCTTAGCGTGAAAGCAGGCTTTTCAGCCCACCGACCCATGCCAACCATTGATCGCCTGCACACCAGTTCCATGTTATCCCACATTTGTATCGTACACACGAGGGGCAAGTTTACAGAAGCCAATTAACCTACACACCCGCATGCCTTTAGAATATGTGAAGAAACCTGAAATAACACAGGGAACACCCATAGAAAACCCACACTGGGTCACAGGGAGAACATGCAAACTCTACACAGACAGCACCCGTAGTCAGGATTGAACTCGGGTCTCTAGCACTGTGAAACAGCAACTCTACCACTGCGCTGTTGTGTAAGTGAGTAGGTATCATAATTTTAAGTCGCTCCTGCACAATCGGGGCAATTTGCAGAGGCCAATTAAACTAAAAACTCTCACGTCTTTGGAATGTGGGAGGAAACAGGAGCACCCAGAGGAAACCCATGCAGTCACAGGGAGAATGTAGAAACTCCACGCAGACAGCACTCAAGGTTAAGATCAAAGTCAGGTCTCTGATGCTGTGAGGCAGCAGTTCTACCAGTTGCGCCACAGCAAACATAATCAATTAGTATTAATGCAAAGATCGTCTTTATCATTGCTCCTGGAACTGTTCCTGCCATCCTTGGGATGATATTCCATTATGGGACTGAACAAGTTTCCATCCTGCAGTTGAGGCATCTCAGCTCTCATTAATCTCTCCGGTGGCATTACTGCTCATGCTATATTTTGATAAGCAATTTCCCACATGCAGGCAATACTTATACCCTTGCCAGAGCTGTTCATTTAATATATAGTCTATTACTGTTTGTAATTTATTAGAACCCACTGATTGCTATTTTCCTACAGCAGTGCTTCATGGGGTGTAAAATCCTTGAGATATCTTAAAGTTGCAAAAAGTGTTATTTAAGTGTAAGTTCTTTCTTTGGAGCTCAGACCCAATATATTGAATAGTGGTTACATCTTGATTAACAATCCAAATCTCTGTAATCACAGTTACTGTTGATAGAAAATTCTTAATCCACTGCATGCATAGTAATTTTAAAGTTCAATGACATGAAAATAGGTGGGTGGGCATGTTGCGATGAGAATATTTAGACTGCAAAAGTTTTCGATAGATTGAGTGAGTGGGAGTTTCATTTGGGAAAGTGTAAAGTCTTGCAATTTGCTGAAAGAAAATGAAAGGAAGACTTATTTAAGTCAACAAAAATTGCAGATGAGCAAAGTACAGAGATCTAGACAGTGTGCTTAAAGATTATCAGACAGGTGTAGTAAAGCAAATGTTAGGAAGCTAACTGACATGTGCAATGGTATGTTATTGTCACATACAAATTCATTTGTATATTGTTCAATACAAATACTTAGTTTAGTTTATTGTGTGTACCAAGGTACAGTGAAAAGCTTTTATTGTGTGCTAACCTGTCAGCAGAAAGACAATACATGATTACAATCGAGCCATCTACAGTGTACAGATGCATGATAAAGGGAATAACGTTTGGTGCAGGGTAAAGTCTGATCGAAAATGGTCTGAGGGTCTCCAATGAAGTAGGTAGTAGCTCAGGACTGCTTTCCAGTTGTTGGTAGGATGGTACAGTTAATAATAATAATAATAATAATGCATTACATTTATATAGCGCTTTTCAAACACTCAAAGGGATTTCTAGAACATTTGCCTGATAACAGCTGGAAAGAAACTGTCCCTGAATCTGGGGGTGTGCGTTTTCCCATTTTTATACTTTTTGCCTGATGGGAAAGGGAAGTATCACCATACAGAAGTACTTAGATATCTCTTAGATAAGCATCTCAAATACAGCACAAATGTATAGCAGTAGTACACTGAGACAGTGAACAGAACTGTTAGTTTTTGGTGCCGTTTGAAAGAGGGTTGGAATTTAGAAATGCTGAAGTATTGTTAAAATCGAAAAACAAAAAGAACACAAAGACCTAGAGTAACTCAACAGGTGAGGCAGCATCCCTGGATAACATGGAAAGGTGACTTTTTGTCCTTTTATGTAGCATCAGCAGATCCTTGTTTCTTCTGTTAAAATTGAACTGGTAAGACCACGCCTTGGTTTTGGCTATCTTATGTAAGAAAAGATATGTTGACTTTGGAAGCTGCCCAAAAGAGAATCACTAGGCTCAATGAGCAAATTGTGCTTTCATGAGTGGCTAAAGTTAGTTTTTATATACTTTAGAAGATTGAGTGAAGATCTTGCTAAAAAACACAAGATTGTTTTGGAGGTTTGATGACATAAGTGTTGAGATGCTTCAGCTGGTGGAAAAAAATCTAGAGTGAGGGTATATAATTACAAAATTAGGGGATGATCATTTGAACTGAGATGCATAAGATCTTCTCACAGAGAATGATGAATATTTGGAGTTCATTTTTAAAAAGGTATGCAATATGGATCCTTGAATTCATCTCATCAAATATTGAAAGATCTGAAAGTTCTTGCCTTGGATAATAACCCAGTTGTATGCACATGTGGAAAAGGCGTTGGGTTGCGCATAGGAGTCATAGAGTCATACAGCATGGAAACAGGCCCTTCGGCCCAACTTGCATACACCGACCAACATGTCCTATCTACACTAGTCCCATGTTATGCCTAAATGACTACCGTCCAGTGGCCTTGTCATCCAACATCATGAAATAATTTGAGAGGCTAGTTATCGAACACATTATATTCAGTCTACCCAGCGGCCTTAACCCACTGCAGTTCGCCTACCACCACAACAGGTCCACAGATGATGCCATTGCCCTAGCCCTACATTTATCCCTGGAACACCTGGATATGAGAGACACCTACGTCAGACACCTTTTCATAGACTACAGCTCCACCTTTAATACCATTATACCATCCAAGCTTATCACCAAACCCGCTGGATTTGGTATCAGCACTCATCTCTGCAATTGGGTCCTCGACTTCCTGACCAACAGACCCCAATCAGTGAGGATAGGGAACAAATCATCCTCTATGATAATCTTCAACACTGGTGCTCTGCAAGGATATGTTCTCAGACCCCTTCTTTACTCCTTGTAGACACGACTGTTCAGCCATGTACAAATCTAATTCAATTTTCAAATTCGCAGATGACACCAACATTGTGGGCTGGATATCAAATAATGATGAGACAAAGTGCAGGAAGATCGAGAACCTCTTGTCCTGGTGTCAAGACAACAACCTTTCTCTCAATGTCAGCAAGACAAAGGCATATCCCCTACAACTCCAACTTTTACAGATGTGCCATAGAAAGCATTTTATCAGGATGCATCACAGCTTGATTTGGGAATAGCTCCATCCAAGACCGCAAAGAAAAGTGGTGAATTGTGGACAATAGACAATACCCAGACCATCACACAAACCAATCTATTGACTCCATTTATACCTCACAATTCCTCAGCAAGAGCAGTAGCATAATCAAGGATGAGTCGCACCCTGGCCATTCTCACTTCTTCACTCTCCCATTAGGCAAAAGATATAGGTGTGAAAACGCACACCTTGCACTAAAAGTTATTCCCTTATCATGTATCTATACATTGTAACTGGCTCGATTGTAATCATATATTGTCTTTCTGCTGACTGGATAGTACGCAACAAAAGTGGTACACATGACACTAAACTAAACTAAACTTGCCCTTTGGCCCACATCTCTCCAAACCTGTCCTATCCATGCACCTGTCTAAATGTTTCTTAAACTTTGCGATAGTATCCATCTCATCTACCTCCTCCGGCATCTCGTTCCATACATCCACTTGAAAAAGTTGCCCCTCAGGTTCCTATTAAATCTTTTTCCCTCTCACCTTGTTCTCTGGGTCTCAGTTCCCTTACTCTGGGCAAGAGACCGTGCATCTACTGATCTATTCCTCTCATGATTTTACCCTCTATAAGATCACCTTGCATGAAAATTGAATATTGTAACTCAATCGGCATTTCAAGAGCAGCTGAGAACCAAGAATGGAAATTGCCTGTCTGAGGCAGCTGAAGATTTCAAAAGATGAGCGCAAGGATGACGGGACATCAGAAACAGCGTCTGGAAGGAACAGCGTCAAAGGATTAAGAAGACTCTGAAATCTGACAATGGATTTTGTAACGGTAAACCTCGAGAGTAAGGTGGGAATCAAGATAATGGTTGAAAATGCTACAGTGGATTAAGCTGGATTAGTCAAGTAATAATGGTTGGGCACTTTATGGCCAAGGTGCAAACATTTGTTGATGTATATACTCCAATTGTGAATAAACAATAGAAGTCTGTAATTGTAAAGCTTTGACGTAGCGATTTTGCAATTGTTTGTGCTTACATAAAAAGCCTGGCCCAAATCATAGCAGAGGCTCGTTTGAACAGAATGAGGATACTATAAACAAGATTCTTTTGCATCAAAAAAGAAAAGTAGGTGTATTGTACTGGATGTATTTTCTGTCTATAATGTGAAATTGCAAGTTTGCAAACTTATCTTGCCGTTCACCATTGATCTCAGGGAATCTTGTTCACAGCTCATTGATCTGAAATGTTTCTGTCATTCTACCAATGCTGCATTTTTGGTTGTTATTCACAATTATTCTCTGCTTCCATATGTGTGACAGAAGTTACATCAAGACAGGTTCTTTCCTTCCTTTTTTGTTATCTTTGATTGTACTTCAAAATGCCGGTTAGCCCACTTGGACAAAAGTCATTGCACAAAGACCAGGAGCAGAGCCAGATACAAGGTGGTTGGTTTATTTTTTGCTACTGAAACAATAATCAAGACCAATTATTTCCCCTGGAGTGTCGGAAGCTGAGGGAGAACTTGCTAGAAGTATATAAAATTAGAAGAGGCGTAGATAGACAATCAGAACCTTTATCCCAGCTTGGAAATGTCGAAGAGTAGATGACATGGCTTTAATGTGAGAGGGGCAAATTTTAAAGGAAATGGTCAAGTGTTTTACACAGAGAGTTGTGGGTGCCTGGAACGTGCTGCCAGGGATGGTGGTGGAGGCAGGTATGTTAGTGGTATTTAGAAAAGCACATGGATATGTAGGGAATGGAGAGATATGGATCAATAGACAATAGACAATAGACAATAGGTGCAGGAGTAGGCCATTCAGCCCTTCGAGCCAGCACCGCCATTCAATGCGATCATGGCTGATCACTCTCAATCAGTACCCCGTTCCTGCCTTCTCCCCATACCCCCTCACTCCGCTATCCTTAAGAGCTCTATCCAGCTCTCTCTTGAAAGCATCCAACGAACTGGCCTCCACTGCCTTCTGAGGCAGAGAATTCCACACCTTCACCACCCTCTGACTGAAAAAGTTCTTCCTCATCTCCGTTCTAAATGGCCTACCCCTTATTCTCAAACTGTGGCCCCTTGTTCTGGACTCCCCCAACATTGGGAACATGTTATCTGCCTCTAATGTGTCCAATCCCCTAATTATCTTATATGTTTCAATAAGATCCCCCCTCATCCTTCTAAATTCCAGTGTATACAAGCCCAATCGCTCCAGCCTTTCAACATACGACAGTCCCGCCATTCCGGGAATTAACCTAGTGAACCTACGCTGCACGCCCTCCATAGCAAGAATATCCTTCCTCAAATTTGGAGACCAAAACTGCACACAGTACTCCAGGTGCGGTCTCACCAGGGCCCGGTACAACTGTAGAAGGACCTCTTTGCTCCTATACTCAACTCCTCTTGTTACGAAGGCCAACATTCCATTGGCTTTCTTCACTGCCTGCTGAACCTGCACGCTTCCTTTCATTGACTGATGCACTAGGACACCCAGATCTCGTTGAACTCCCCCTCCTCCTAACTTGACACCATTCAGATAATAATCTGCCTTTCTATTCTTACTTCCAAAGTGAATAACCTCACACTTACCTACATTAAACTGCATCTGCCATGTATCCGCCCACTCACACAACCTGTCCAAGTCACCCTGCAGCCTTATTGCATCTTCCTCACAATTCACACTACCCCCCAACTTAGTATCATCTGCAAATTTGCTAATGGTACTTTTAATCCCTTCGTCTAAGTCATTAATGTATATCGTAAATAGCTGGGGTCCCAGCACCGAACCTTGCGGTACCCCACTGGTCACTGCCTGCCATTCCGAAAGGGACCCATTTATCCCCACTCTTTGCTTTCTGTCTGTCAACCAATTTTCTATCCATGTCAGTACCCTACCCCCAATACCATGTGCCCTAATTTTGCCCACTAATCTCCTATGTGGGACCTTGTCGAAGGCTTTCTGAAAGTCGAGGTACACCACATCCACTGACTCTCCCTTGTCAATTTTCCTAGTTACATCCTCAAAAAATTCCAGTAGATTTGTCAAGCATGATTTCCCCTTCGTAAATCCATGCTGACTCGGAATGATCCCGTTACTGCTATCCAAATGCTCAGCAATTTCGTCTTTTATAATTGACTCCAGCATCTTCCCCACCACTGATGTCAGACTAACTGGTCTATAATTACCCGTTTTCTCTCTCCCTCCTTTCTTAAAAAGTGGGATAACATTTGCTATCCTCCAATCCACAGGAACTGATCCTGAATCTATAGAACATTGAAAAATGATCTCCAATGCTTCCACTATTTCTAGAGCCACCTCCTTAAGTACTCTGGGATGCAGACCATCAGGCCCTGGGGATTTATCAGCCTTCAGTCCCATCAGTCTACCCAAAACCATTTCCTGCCTAATGTGGATTTCCTTCAGTTCCTCCATCACCCTAGGTTCTCCGGCCCCTAGAACATTTGGGAGATTGTGTGTATCTTCCTCAGTGAAGACAGATCCAAAGTAACGGTTTAACTCGTCTGCCATTTCTTTGTTCCCCATAATAAATTCCCCTGCTTCTGTCTTCAAGGGACCCACATTTGCCTTGACTATTTTTTTCCTCTTCACGTACCTAAAAAAACTTTTGCTATCCTCCTTTATATTATTGGCTAGTTTACCCTCGTACCTCATCTTTTCTCCCCGTATTGCCTTTTTAGTTAACTTTTGTTGCTCTTTAAAAGAGTCCCAATCCTCTGTCTTCCCACTCTTCTTTGCTATGTTATACTTCCTCTCCTTAATTTTTATGCTGTCCCTGACTTCCCTCGTCAGCCACAGGTGTCTCTTACTCCCCTTAGAGTCTTTCCACCTCTTTGGAATAAATTGATCCTGCAACCTCTGCATTATTCCCAGGAATACCTGCCATTGCTGTTCTACCGTCTTCCCTGCTAGGGCCTCCTTCCAATCAATTTTGGCCAGCTCCTGCCTCATGCCTCTGTAATCCCCTTTGCTATACATGCAGTCAAAGATTAGTTTTAACTTGGCATCATGTTCGGCATGGACACTATGGGCCAAAGGGACTGTTCCTCCGCTACCTTTAATGTGAGAGGGCAAAGTTTAAAGGGATGGGTGCTTGGAATGCGTTGCCAGGATAGCTGGTAGAAATGATAGTGACATTTCAGATGCTTTTGGATAGATACATGGATATGGAAGGATATGAATCATGTGCAGGCAGAGGAGATTACTTTAGCTTGGCATCATAGTGTAAGAAAATAACTGCAGATGCTGGTACAAATCGAAGATATTTATTTCACAAAATGCTGGAGTAACTCAGCAGGTCAGGCAGCATCTCAGGAGAGAAGGAATGGGTGACGTTTTGGGTCAAGACCCTTCAGTCTGAAGATGGGTCTTGACCCGAAACGTCACCCATTCCTTCTCTCCTGATATGCTGCCTGACCTGCTGAGTTACTCCAGCATTTTGTGAAATAATTAGATTGGCATCATGTTCAGCATGGATATTGTGGGCTTTATTGGTCCATTTAAGACCAGTAACTATGAAGACCAAAAACCATACCTTGCATGAGCTTCAGCAAGTTGTGCCATTGGCCATTTCACATATCCCAACCTGAATAATTCCTAATTAAACATGGCATTGCAATATCAAGGTGGAAACTGTCTCAGTAATGCTGCTTAACTATTTTTATACTGACAGGTAATTTTACACTTGGATTTGGAAGCTGTTCATTTTGTTTGTATGCCAGTGAAATGTTAAACAGAGAAAGATTTGCTATTTTTGATAACATGATATATAATTAGCCTTAAACACTAATAATTGCCAATAAATTAAATTACTTAAGATATCTGCCTTATGCAGAACTTCTGCCACCAAATATTAGGAATAACTAACTATAGGGCACCGTATTTAGTTCACGCACCATGTTATAGGAAAGATGTTTTCAACCTGGAAAGGGTGCAGAGAAAATGTACAGGGTTGTTGCCAGGACTCGAGGGCTGTAGCTATAGGGAGAGGTTGAGCAGGCAAGGGCTTTCCTTGGAGGTCAGGAGGATGACAGGTGATCTTTTAGAAGTGTACAAAATCATGAGAGGAATGGATCGCGTAAATGCAGTCTTTTGTTTGTAGTAGGGAATCGAGAACCAGAGGAAGTGAAGGGGGAAAGATTTAATAGGAACCTGAGGGGTAACTTTTTTACACAAAGGGTGATAGGTGTCTGAAGAAGGGTCTCAACCCGAAACGTCACCCATTCCTTCTCTCCTGAGATGCTGTCTGACCTGCTGAGTTACTCCAACATTTTGTGAATAAATACCATCGATTTGTACCAGCATCTGCAGTTATTTTCTTACACTACAGTGTATGGAACAAGTTGCCGGAGGTGGTAGTTGAGACAGGTACTATCGCAATGTTTAAGAAACATTTAGACAGGTACGTGAATAAGATAGGTTTAGAGGGATATGCAGGCAGGTGGGACAAGTATAGATGGGACACGTTGGCCAGTCTGGGCAAGTTGGGAAGAAGGGCCTGTTTCCATGTTGTATGACTCCAGGACTAACTCCAGGTTGAAGCCTACGTCTTTTTGTCTGGCAAGCTGCTAAGAATTTTAAACTGAATTGGCACTAAAAGGTCACAACATCATGAGCAAATTGAATAATATGGGAATTATAAAGAACAAATTGTTTCTACTGTCAACTGTTGTATGGTCCTTCCAGTGGAATGTTTGGTCTAAACATATTATAAATTGCAATTATGTTTGCCTTCCATTTGTTTACATCACTCCTTTATGGCAATTTCCACATAATTCTGCACTGGTCTCTTACTTAATATTTAGTTATTCCAATTATTTTTTTTCCACTAATTTTACAACTATAATATTTTAGATTTAAACCATTCCAGCAGTGCAAAGTATTTGGCTATCAGTTACAAGCTTTCTAGCCCACACAAGATGCTGATGTCTTGACAAAGGCAAATTCATTTTCATCCCATAATTAGCAGGTGATAAAGAAGATCAAAATTCTGGATTGTATTTACAAAAGCAGAACCAGAATCAAGAACTAGAGGTCACAGGTTTAAGGGAGAGGGGAAATATTTAATAGGAACCAAAGGGGCTACTTTTTCACACGGAGGATGGTGGGTATGTGAAATGAGTTGCCAGAGGAGGTAGTTGAAGCAGGCACTATAACAACATTTAAAGGATATTTGGACAGATACAAGGATAGGACAGTTTTAGAGGGACGGTGGGTCAAACGTGGGCAGGTGGAACTAGCTTAGATAGGGCACCTTGTTTGGTATAGGCAAATTGGCCCTGTTTCCATTTCGACTCTAACTACTAAACAGTGATAATTGGTTCTAGTGACACAAGAGACTGTAGATATTGGAATCTTGAGCAAAATGATAGTGTAATGTGGAGGGAAATTAATAGATGATGTTTTGGGGCAGGTCCTTTCACCAGACTGATGGAAAAGAGAGGTAGGGGTGAAAAGGAGACAAAAGGGTGTCAGAAAAGGAAAGATAGGGCTATATTCCTTGGAGCTTAGGACTTTATTTCTTGGAGCGCAGGAGCAATCTTTTGCCCAGAGTAGGGAAATCAAGAACCAGAGGACATAGGTTTAAGGTGAGGGGGGAAAATTTTAATGGGAACCTGAGAGGTAACTTTTTCATACAAAGGGTGGTGGGTGTATGGAATGAGCTGCCAGAGGAGGTAGTTAAAGCAGGTACTATCGCAACATTTAAGAAGCATTTCGACAGGTACTTGGATAGGAGAGTTTTGGAGAGATATGGGCCAAACGCAGGCGGTGGGACTAGTGTACATGGGGCATGTTGGTTGGCATGGGCAAGTTGGGCTGAAGGAGCTGTTTCCACGCTGTATGACTCTATGACTCTAAGAGGAGGGAATTGTAAAGCTGGAAGGAGGGATATGGATGGAAGGAGACAGGGCTGAGGGTAAGAAAGGGAAATGGGGGAGTCAGAGATAGGAGGGATGTGAGATAAGCGTAAAGAGGAGACGAGAGGAACAGGGTGAATGAATGGCTTTGGAGTGAGAAATATGTGCGCAGCGATTGAGTATTGGGTATTATTTGAAATTGGAATATTTAATGTTCATACCTTTGGGTTGTAGGCTACCCGAGGAATATGAGGTGCTGTTCTTCCAGTTTGCATGTGGCTTCACTCTGGTTGAGGAAGCCAACGACAGAAAAGGTTGGTTCTAAATGGTCAACCTATGCCATCTAGAGGCAAGATAAATACTAATAGCAACATAATGTTTATGAAGGCAGGAGTGATGAAAATATGCCTATTTTATCACATGGTTATTAAAGACTAAAGGAACAACACTGGAATAAGTCTAGAAACAAGGAACTGCGGTTGCTGGTTTACAAAAAAAAGTGCTGGAGTAACTCAGCGGGCCAGGCAATATCTCTGGAGAACATGGATAGGTGATGTTTTGGGTGCCTTGTTCAGGCTGATTGTGGTGGGATTGTGCTGTACTGTTCTATGTTCTACAGTGCCCTCCATAATATTTGGGACAAAGACCCATCATTTATTTATTTGCCTCCACAATTTGAGATTTGAGGTGCACATTGACAGAATTTAATAAAGACCATTTTTATACATTTTGGTTTCACCATGTAGAAATTACAGCAGTGTTTATACATAGTCCCCCCGTTTCAGGGCACCATAATGTTTGGGACACAGCAATGTCATGTAAATGAAAGTAGTCATGTTTAGTATTTTGTTGCATATCCTTTGCATGCAATGACTGCTTGAAGCCTGCGATTCATGGACATCACCAGTTGCTGGGTGTCTTCTCTGGTGATGCTCTACCAGGCCTGTATTGTAGCCATCTTTAGCTTTGGGGGCTAGTCCCCTTTAGTTTTCTCTTCAGCATATAAAAGGCATGCTCAATTGGGTTCAGATCGGGTGATTGACTTGGCCACTCAAGACAAGAATTAACCATTTTTTAGCATTGAAAAACTCCTTTGTTGCTTTAGCAGTGTGTTTGGGATCATTGTCTTGCTGTAGAATGAACCGCCGGCCAATGAGTTTTGAGGCATTTGTTTGAACTTGAGCAGATAGGATGTGTCTATACACTTCAGAATTCATTATGCTACTACCATCAATGAAGATAAGTGAGCCAGTACCTTCAGCAGCCATACATGTCCAGGCCATAACACCCCCACCAATGTGTTTCACGGCGGTATGTTTTGGATCTTGGGCAGTTCCTTCTCACCTCCATACTTTGCTCTGGCCATCACTCTAATATAAGTTAATCTTCGTCTCATCTGTCCACAAGACCTTTTTCCAGAACTGTGGTTGCTCTTTTATGTACTTCTTGGCAAACTGTAACCTGGCCATCCTATTTTTGCGGCTAACCAGTGGTTTGCATCTTGCAGTGCAGCCTCTGTATTTCTGTTTATGGTCTTCTGTGACAGTGGTCATTGACAAATTCACATTTGACTCCTGAAGAGTGTTTCTGATCTGTCGGACAAGTGTTTGGGGATTTTTTATTATAGAGAGAATTTTATAATGTGGAGGTCTTTCTTGGCCTGCCAATCCCTTTGCGATTAGTAAGCTCACTAGTGCTCTCTTTCCTCTTAATGATGTTGCAAACAGTTGATTTTGGTAAGCCTGTTTAGCTGATGTCTCTAACAGTTTTATTCTTGTTTCTCAGTCTCACAATGGCTTCTTTGACTTTCGTTGGCACAACTTTGGTCCTCATGTTGATAAACAGCAATAAAAGTTTCCAAAGGTGATGAAAAGACTGGAGGAAAGACTTGGTGCTGAGAATTCTCTTATACCTGCATTAAGGAGGCAATTAAACACCCCTGAGCAATTACAAACGCCTGTGAAACCATGTGTCCCAAACATTATGGTGCCCTGAAATGGGGGGACTATGTATAAACACTGCTGTAATAAACCATGGTGAAACCAAAATGTATAAAAATGGCCTTTATTAGATCTTACAATGTGCACTTTAACCACATGTGATTTTGTTCTATTATAAATCTCAAATTGTGAAGTACAGAGGCAAATAAATAAATGATGGGTCTTTGTCCCAAACATTATGGAAGGCACTGTATGTACATCACACTTTCTTTGGATGTATTAATTGAGAACAGTTAATGGGTGATCGATGGTTGGCGTGGGCTCGATAGGTTGAAAGGCCTGTTTCTATGCTGTATCTCTAAAACTAAATCCTTGTTGGTAGCATGGGCCGACTGTTGACACAAGGGCTGGGAAATTCCACTGGGGTCAGAGCTTTATAGCAACGGAACCTTTTTAGACTTTAGAGATGCAGGACCTTCAGCCCACTGAGTCCACGCTGACTATCGATCGCCTCATATCATATCATATCATATCATATATATATACAGCCGAAAACAGGCCTTTTCGGCCCACCAAGTCCGTGCCGCCCAGCGATCCCCGTACATTAACACTATCCTACACCCACTAGGGACAATTTTTACATTTACCCAGCCAATTAACCTACATACCTGTACGTCTTTGGAGTGTGGGAGGAAACCGAAGATCTCGGAGAAAACCCACGCAGGTCACGGGGAGAACGTACAAACTCCTTACAGTGCAGCACCCGTAGTCAGGATCGAACCTGAGTCTCCGGCGTTGCATTCGCTGTAAAGCAGCAACTCTACCGCTGCGCTACCGTGCCGCCCTATCCTACACACTAGCACTATCCTACACACGGGACAATTTACAATTTTACAGAAGCCTATTAACCTACAAACCTACATGTCTTTGGAGTGTGGGAGGAAACCAGAGCCCCCTGAGAAAACCCATGCAGTCACATGAAGAGCATACAAACTCCGTGCAGACAGCACCCATAGTCGGGATTGAACCCACCTCACTTGTGTTGCGAGGCAGCAACTCTACCACGGTGCCGCCCTAAATCTAAAACTCCCACCCTAAAGCTCCTGCTGTGTTTTATGGGAGGTTGATCACATGTATGGCCTTATTTGCTGATAAAAAAAGCTCCTAAGTGCCAGCAGAATTTTGTGTGATTTAGATTTAAATAATTTTATTTATTTCTGCAAATATTAGATCAGACTACATCACAGCGCAGATAAAAGTTTCATGCAAGTTATATCAGAATTTGATTATCTCATACATTATTTTACAATGAAAACAACATTTATCCTGGGAGACACATGCTGGAGTAACTCAGTGGGACAGGCAGCATCTCTGGAGAGAAGGAATGGGTGACATTTCGGTTTGAGGCGCTTCTGGGTCCTGGGATCTAGATTTAGTATATTTATTCAAAAGAGAGATCTCCCACATTGCAACATTTCAATCAGTGTAAATATAAACCTGAAATGTTATGCAGTGATTCAGAACTAGTCTGCTGATATTTCGGCTGATAGCTAACATGATTCAAATTAATTATTGTTATGAATAAAACAAAAAGTGTTATGCATTGATTACCATCCCATTATCTACTTCCAGCATTTTGCTTAGCAGAACTTAGAACTCAGAGAGCAATAAAAATGTTCAACAGGTTTAAATTAGAAGTTGCAATGCAAATTCTTAATGAATGGAAAATTTGTAGACAGTGAGGTTTATTTTTTTTTAAAAGATTCTTTGTTCTTGGTTAATACTTCCAAAGAAAGTGAGTGGGAGGTTCGAGTACCATTGGAAACAAGATGAGGAGGCATTTCTTTAGGCAGAGGGTGGTGAATCTGTGGAATTCATGGCCACAGACGCCTGTGGAGGCCATGTCATTGGGTATTTTTAAGGCCGAGAATGACAGATTCTTGATTAGTAAGGGTATATAACATCGGGAAAAGGCAGGAGAATGGGGTTGAGAGGAAAAGATAGATCAGCCATGATGGAATGGTAGAATAGACACGATGGGCCGAATGTCCTAATTCTGCACCTATGACTTACGAACTTATGAGTAGTGGTGGTAGGAAAGTTGAGCGGTTTAGGAAAGGAATCCACAGATTAAGGCAAAGGAATAGATCTGTTGAATGCACATGGTCTCTTACCCAAAGTGGGGGAATCAAGAACCAGATAACGTAGGTTTAAGGTGAGAGGAGAAATATTTAATAGGAACATAGGGGCAACTTTTTCACACAGATGGTGGTGGGTATGTGGAATAAGCTGCCAGAGGAGGTAGTTGAGGGAGGTACTATAGCAATATTCAAAATACATTTAGGTACATAAAGAGGAAAGGTTTAGAGGGATAAGGCCCAAACATGGGCAAATGGGACAAACATGGATGAGCATCTTGATTGGCATGGATATGTTGGACTGAAAGGCCTGTTTCTGTGTTGTATAACTCCATGACTAAAACAATCCAAGCCTATCCAACCTGTCATACATGTTACTCTCTAATCCAGCTGCACCATGACGTCCTGACTCTTACACCCAATGTCCTAAATGATGACCAGACTTGGTCATTCGTAATAAAACATTTTTTGGTTTTCCATGGCAGTGAATCAACTACATTTAAGCATTGTTGACAGGTGAACATTGATCATTAGGTACCTTTATCATATCATATCATATCATATATATACAGCCGGAAACAGTCCTTTTCGGCCCTCCAAGTCCGTGCCGCCCAGTGATCCCCGTACACTAACACTATCCTACACCCACTAGTGACAATTTTTACATTTTACCCAGCCAATTAACCTACATACCTGTACGTCTATTATAAAATAGTTTTTTTTAAACATATTATTTTCTTGGAATAATTTCAGCATTTGCCCTGTTAACATTTACCCTGTTAACCTCTCCTGGAGGTTGAGGGGAGACCTGATAGAAGTGTATAAAATTACGAGAGGCATAGACAAGAGTGTCAAATAGTTGTTACTCTTTCCAAAGACTTTATTGGGTCATGAAGTAGCAGATGAAAGGTAATAAAAAAAGGCATGGATAGAGTATACAGTCAGAACCTTTCTCCCAGGGTGGAAACATGGAAGACTAGAGGTCATAGCTTTAAGGTGAGAGGGGCAAATTTAAAGGAGATGTGTGGCGCTCGCGTTTTTACATAGAGAGTGGCGCCTGGGACGCTATGCCGGGAGTGGTGGAGGAGGCAGATACGATAGCATTTTTTTGAAGGCTTTTGGATAGGCACATGGATTATAGGGAATGGAGGGATATGAATCATGTACAGACAGATGAAATTAGTTCATCTTGCCATCATTTTCACCATGGAAATTGTGAAGTATAAGTACTGCACTTTTTTTTAATGTTCTCTGCTCTTTATTTATCAGGGGTCTAATCTAATCAGGAGTCTGAAAAAGGGTCTTGACCCAAAATGTCACCCATTCCTTCTCTCCAGAGATGCTGCCTGTCCTGCTGAGTTACTCCAGCATTTTGTATCTATCTTCGATTTAAACCAGCATCTGCAGTTCTTTCCTACACAGAAGTCTAATCTAACTTGGGTCAGAAAAGTGTAAAATTGAAAATATTATGATTTCAAAGACAAATGACTAGATAGAAATATTGGACACAGATGTTTAAATGAACACTAAAAATATGAAATAAAAACAAACATGAGAAATAGAATCAAGGATTGAATATTTGACAAATATCTTATCTATATTTAGTAAGATTATGGCTAATTTCTTTTCTCAGTGCACTTTGCCATACTAACTCCATATCCTTTTTGATTTCCTTTATAGATAATTTTCTTAAAATACTTAAAAGTATGTGCAGAAATTGCAGAGAATTGTAAACATTGCCCAGACCATCACACAAAGCAACTTCCCTTGACTCCTTCTTCCCTTGACTCCATCTACACTTCACACTGCCTCGACAAAGCCACCAGCATAAACAAGGACCAGTTTCACCCCCCCCCCCCCCCCCCCGGGCACTTCATCTTCTCCCCTCTCCCCTCTTCCATCAGGCAAGAGGCACAGAAGTGTGAAAGCACACACCTCCAGATACAGGGATAGCCTATTTCCAACTGTTATCAGGCAACTGAACCGATCTATCACAAAGTAGAGAGCAGTCCTGACCTCCCATCTATGACCTCACTGAAGACCTTTGGACTATCTTTAATCGGACTTTACAGGACTTCATCTTGCACTAGACGTTATTCCCTTTATCCTGTATCTGTACACTGTGGACGACCCGATTGTAATCCTGTAAAGTCTTTCCGCTGACTGGACAGCACACAACAAAAAGCTATTCACTGTACCTCAGTACACATGAAAATAATCTAAACTAACCTAAGGGTAAATATTAGTGTAAGTATTAAGTGTAATGGGAAAGTCAAGTGTATAAATAACATATCCAGCAAAATGTCCTTCACTATAACACAGGTAAAATTATCTTCAGAAACACAGTCAGTCATCCAGTGCCGCTGGTGTCACCTTGCTTCAGTTTTCAAGGATCCAAGAAGCTCTGGAGAAGAAGTCCATTAATAGTGCTATGATACACTGGGCAAGCAGCCCAAAATTACTGCCTGACTGAAATTTCAACAAGCTGAATCCACAAACCCAAAGAGATTCCAAAAATAGTTTCTGAGTAGTCTATGTGGAATAGCTGTGCTCGAGTATGTAACGGATAATGAATAGGATTTCTTAACAAAAGGTTTTAATTTACCCAAAGTTCTTTCCAATCCTTGAATATTATGTTGCCAGGATTTGAAGGCATGAGCTATTGGGAGAGGTTGAACTGGCTGACTTTATTCCTTGGAGTGCAGGGGGATGAGGGGTGATTTTAGAGATGTGTATAAGATCATGAGGGGAATAGATAGGGCAATATACAGTACAGGCATTTTAAGTGTGTTTGATTTATGCATTTTTGAATAAAGTGCTTGCTTAATTAATAGGAGGGTGAGAGGTGATCTTATAGAGATATACAAGGTACTGAGACAAACAGATAGAGTAAATGCACAGTCTTTTACCCATAATCAAGAACCAGAAGACATAGGTTTATGTTGAGTGAGGGAATGATTTAATAGGAACCTGACGGGCACCATTTTTACACAAAGGGTGGTTGGTATATGGAACAATTTGTCAGAGGAGGTAGTTTAAGCAGGTACTATCACAATATTTAAAAGTCATTTGAACAGGTAACAGTGTAGATGGGGCATGTTGGTCGGCGTGGGCAAGTTGGGACAAAGAGCCCATTTTCCCGTTGTATGACTCTAGTAAATTATCTGTGTAAACTCTTCAGGTTTACATTGAAGACTTTACTAATTTAAGGTGCAAAATGAATCCAAAATTATTTATTTGAAAGGATGCTATTTTGTTCAAACTAAATACCTTGGGATAATAGCAAAATGCAAAGTGCTGGAGTAAGTCAACGGGTCGGGCAGCTTTTGGAGGGAATGCATTGGCAGCATTTTGCAACAGGACCCTTCTTCAGAACAATAGGCGACGTTTCATGTTGGGACCCTTCTTCAGAATATGAAGGATCCCGACCCGAATCGTCGTCTGTTCGTTGACTCCACAAATGCGGCCCGACTCGCTGAGTTACTCCAGCACTTCGTGTTTTGCTCAAGATTCCAGCACCTACAGTGTTTTGTGTCTCCACCCTGGGATAGTAGGTTAGCCAATGTAAAATTTTCTTTTATTACCAAATCTTCTCAGCAATTCCGAATGGCTCTGTAAGTGCATAGTATTTTTGGTGATTTCAGAAAGTGGGAATGGCCATCTTAAAAAGCATCTGAGATTCTGTAACATTTAAGGAGTGCCGAATACTCACAGAATAATCTGTCACAGCCTGGGTCAATTTATAAGATGTGCTTTAAGCTTGGCTAATTTAATTGCATTTTTTTTAAGGAAATCACACTTTAGAATTAGACAATAGACAATAGACAATTGTCTGGGTATCGTCCTTCCATAACCTAGGGTACTGTCTGATTTCAGGTAACCTGCATTCCTTCCCCTCTTTCCCGCCTCCCCTCCTCCCCCACACTAGTTATCCTACGAGTTCCACTGTTCGCATCCTTGTATCCCCCTCACTAGCACATCTTTCCCAGCCAACAATGGGCCATTATGGACTCCAGCCATCCTGAGGTCACCTGTTGCCGGTCCTGATGTGTTCTGCCTTTTCTCACCTCCGGTATCACCCCCCACCCCCATCTCTATTTTTCAGTCTGAAGAAAGGTTTCAACCCGAAACATCACCTCTTCATTTTCTGCAGGGATGCTGCCTGACCCGCTGAGTTACTCCAGCACTTTGTGTCTGTCTACTGTCTGATTCACCTCTCCCCATCGCAGACACTAGATTTTGTCTCTGGAACTGGTGTGTTACAATGCTGAGAACTATATTCTGTGCACTGTGTCTTTCCCTTTGCTCTACTATTGTACTGGGGTTTGGCTTGATTGCATTGACATAGAGTATTATCTGATCTGATTGCATCGAATGCAAAATAAAGCATTTAGAACATCTAACATAGAACAGTATAGCACAGGAATGGGTCATCTCACCTGACTGTACATGATCCATATCCCTCTGTTCCCTGGACTTCCGATGTGCCTAGCTCAAAGCTTCTTAAATGCTACTATCATATCTGCTTGCACCACCACATCTGGCAATGTGTTTCAGGCCCCACCACTCTCAATGAAACTTTTCCCCTCTCACTTCATTTTATAGCTATGGCCTCTACAGTGAGATGATGCAGCTTTATTGGACCTTTTTACCCTGGGAAAAAGGTTCTGAATGTCTACCCTATCTATGCCTCTCATAATTTTACATACTCCTACCTAGTCTCCCCTCAACTCTGATGTTGCAGAGAAAACAATCTAAGACTGTCCAACCTCTCTCTAATAAGATATTAGCTAATTAGCTGTTAGCTAATACCCCTAAACCAGGCAGCATTCTGAGAAACATCTTCTGCATCCTCACCAAAGCCTTCACATCCTTCCTGTAAAGGGGCAACCAGAATTGCACGCAATACTCTCAATGCAGCTCAGTACATGTGACAATAGTAAATAACCCTAAACCTAAACATGGACATTTTCTAAAGCCTTTCAGTAAAGAGTTGTAATAAAACAAGTTATCAGTTGGATGTATGTAATATTCATAGGATAATAGCCATACAGATACTATCCATATGTAATCTTATGGTTATAACCTCCTCCAGCCAATAATTCCCACCAATATTCTGAAACATTCACACCTGGAGACAAACATCTGCCTCCAGGTTGATGGTGCATTCCAATCAACTATTTTATCTCGTAGCACCTCGATGAAGGCGTCATTGCCAATGAAGCCTTCAAGTGATGAGGGGGAACCTTGTTGAAGCTTACCAATTAGTGAAAGGCCTGGATAGAGTGGATGTGGAGAGGATGTTTCCACTAGTAGGAAAGTCTAGGACCAGAGGGCACTGCCTCAGAATAAAAGGACCTTTAGAATGGGGATAAGGAGGAATTTCTTTAGTTAGAGGGTGGTGAATTTGTGGAATTCATTTCCACAGGCAAGTCATTGGGTATTTTTAAAGCTGAGATTGTCAGATTCTTGATTAGTAAGGGATGTCAAAGGTTAAGGGGAGAAGGCAAGAGAATGAGGAAAGATAGATCAGCTCTGATGGAATGGCAGAGTAGACTTGAAGGACCAAATGGCCTAATTCTGCTCCTATAACTTATGAACATGACTATCAACCCACAACCCTACAGGAAGAACTGCAAGCATAGTCCTTGTGCATAACCTTGACTGCAATGTTGACACATCCAAATAGCTCCGTGGCACTCGTATGTCAATAACAGTCACTTAAACGAGGCACCAGGGCCATAAGTGCTGTAAAGTCATACCTCAATACAAAATCAATGCACCCAAAAGATTAATGCTGAGTTCATTAATTATTCTTCTGCTTGTTAAAAGATAAATACATGCTTAAATGCAAGCACTTTCACTAAAGATTAGTTGGCTGAAATAATCTATAAATATTTAACTTGGTTTGTGAAGAATATAAAAGCTATCACCATACAACAAGGAAAATTAGTTTTACTCAGTTGAAGGTCCAAATTGTAGAAGGCTTACGAAGTTCGGCATGTTCCCAATAATTCTCACCAACTTCTACAGATGCGCCGTAGAAAGCATTTTATTGGGATGCATCACAGCATGGTTTGGGAACAGTTCCATCCAAGACTACAAGAAAGTGCAGAGAATTGTGGACACAGCTCAGACCATCACACAAACCAACCTCCCTTCCATTGACTACATTTACACCTCACAATGCCTCGGCAAGGCCACCATAATCAAGAACGAGTCGCACCCTGTCCATCCCTTCTTCTCCCCTCCTCCAACAGGCAAGAGGTACAGAAGTGTGAAAACGCATACCTCCAGATTCAGGGATAGTTTCTTCTTCCCACCCGTTATCAGGCAACTAAACTATTCTAGCAACAACAAGAGAGCAGTGCTGAGCTACTATCTACCTCATTGGAGCCCCTTGGTTATCTTTAATCTGACTTTACTGCACTCTATCTTGCAATAAACGTTATTCACATTATTCCCTTTATCATGGATCTGTACAATGTAGATTGCTCAATTGTAATCACATATTGTCTTTCCACTGACTTCAACCATCACCTAAGACGGAGCATTCCACAAACCAGCCACTCTGAGTGGAAAAAGTTCTCCCTCCAATCCCTCTAAATCTTCAGTCCAATTAATCCCTCTAAATCTTCAGTGAACAGGCTCTTCAGTCCACTGAGGCCGCACCGACCAGCGATCACCCCATGCACGAACATTATCCTACACACTAGGGACAATTTACAATTTTACCAAAGCCAATTAGCCTACAAACCTGTATGTCCTTGAAGTGTGGGAAGAAACTGGAGCACCCGGAGAAAACCCATGCGGTCGGTCACAGGGAGAACATACAAACTCCATCCAGGCATCTGTAGTCAGGATCGAACCCGGGTTTCTGGTGCTGTAAGGCAGCAACTCTACTGCAAAATCTGAAACAGTTATAGAGAAGCAATGGAGGGCGTGAAACATGGAAGGTCATTGAGCTGTACCGTACGGAAAAAGGCCCTTCGTAGGTACAGCAGGAGAAAAATAAACGTAGTCAAGAGTGTTTTATTGTCATATGTCCCATACAGAACCATGAAACCATGAAATTATTACTTGCACCAGCACAACAGAATATGGAAACATAATACTCTGCAAACAATATAGTAAACAAAAAAAAGTTCAGTATCTATATATATGTACACACATACACATCAAACAACCCAACAAATAAACAATAATAGTGCAAAAAGACAAAACTAGTGCCCCCAAGTCTATGTAGCTCAGAGCTTATTTGGAGGTTGTGTGTTTAATAGCCTGATGGTTTTCGGGAAGAAGCTGGACGTTACAGTTTTCAGGCACCTGCACCTTCTTCCCGATGGCAAATGTGAAATGATTGTGTGGCCAGGGTGTTGTGGGTCTCTGATGATGCTGGCTGCCTTTTTGAGGCAGCGATGCTTGTAGATCCTTCAATGGTGGGGAGGTCAATACCCATGACGCATTGGGCAGTGTTCATCACTTTTTGCAATCTTCTTGGCTCCTGGGCGTTCGAGTTGTTAAACCAGGCTGTGATGCAACCAGTCAATATGCTCTTTGCTGTACACCTGTAGAGCCTCAAAAGCGTCATCTCTGACATGCCGACTTCTCTGACATACCGACAAGTTATACAGATCAGAATTAAATATCCTCATATAATGTTCTTGGTTACAAAATGTAATTCTGATGTCTAATACCATTCGGGTTTCACCGCTGCAATATGACTCGTTGATCAATCATGTTCCAGAAGCTTCCAGATTTCTGAGATACACACAATGGTATCAGCTTGCCTTCTCCCTGAAAAGTCTATTTTTGAACCATCCTAAACTGCCTCCCCCAATGTACCCAATATAATACACAAAAGAATATTGTGGTGTCCAATAATATTTGTTCATGTATTAGTTTCAGAATCATTTTTTGCTGTTACAATTCAGTTAATATCACTAGTTTCTTTGAAAATGAATGATCTTCTAGATTTGCTTCTGTGTAGAAAGGAACTGCAGATGCTGGTTTACACCGAAGATAGACACAAAAAACGGAAGTAACTCAATGGGGTCAGGCAACATTTCTGGTGAAAAGGAATAGATAACGTTTTGGCTTGAGACCAGTTCATTTCTGAATGTCAAGCTTGTAAAATTGGAAGTTGGAACTAAAAGACGTCTTCCCCAACATTCATAGAAACATAGAAACGTAGAAAACAGGTGCAGGAGTAGGCCATTCGGCCCTTCGATCCAACGCCATTCAATGTGATCATGGCTGATCATCCACAATCAGTACCGCGTTCCTGCCTTCTCCCCGTATCCCTTGATTCCTCCAACCCTAAGAGCTCTATCTAACTCTTTTGAATGCATCCAGTGAATCGGCCTCCACTGCCTTCTGAGGCAGAGAATTCCACAAATTCACAACTCTGGGTGAAAAGGTTTTTCCTTGTCTCAGTTCTAAATGGCTTACCCCTTATTCTTAAACTATGGCCCCTGGTTCTGGACTCCCCCAACATCGGGAACATGTTTCCTGCATCTAGCTTGTCCAATCCCTTAATAATTTTATATGTTTCTATAAGATCCCCTCTCATCCTTCTAAATTCCAGTGAATACAAGCCCAGTTGTTCTATTCTTTCATCATATGACAGTTCTGCCATCCCGGGAATTAACCTCATGAGCCTATGCTGCACTTCCTCAACAGCAAGAATATCCTTCCTCAAATTAGGAGACCAAAACTGCACACAGTACTCCAGGTGTGGTCTCACCGGGGCCCTGTATAACCGCAGAAAGACCTCTTTGCTCCTATACTCAACGCCTCTTGTTATGAAAGCCAACATTCCATTAGCTTTCTTCACTGCCTACTGTACCTGTGTGCTTACTTTCAGAGACTGATGTACAAGGACACCCAGGTCTCGTTGTACTTCCCCTTTTCCTAATCTGACACCATTCAGATAATAATCTGCCTTCTTGGTCTTGCCACCAAAGTGGATAACCTCACATTTATCCATATTAAACTGAATCTGCCCACTTGCCCAACACAGTCCAAGTCACTCAGCATCCTCATAGCATCCTCTTGACAGTTCACACTGCCACCCAGCTTTGTGTCATCTGCAAATTTGCTAATGTTACTTTTAATTCCTTCATCTAAGTAATTAATGTATATTGTAAATAATTGCGGTCCCGGCACCAAGCCTTGCGGCACCCCACTAGTCACCCCACTATTCAGCAGTCCATGAGGACTACAACAAGAATTCAGCTCAGATTTATACACAGCAGAGGCACAGAGAGCAAAGACAAGACATAGATTGATATTTTTCATACATTGGATTTTCCTCTGCAATCATTTATTCCATATTTAATACCAACATTGTCCCTGTTATAAAAATAACGGAGTTTCAAAAATCCTTCAGAGCAGTCCTATTATTAGACAAAGGACCAAGTTGCTATCAATATCTCTGTTGCCATTGTGGGACAATGTGTCAAGGATGGAACAATGTGAATCCACTTAACCTGACAGTAAGCTACCCATTTAAACCAAGAATTGACATTCATCATTGAAAGCAGAATGCATTACTAAGAATTAATAATTTTGATTGTCAGCAGCATAATACTGTTAAATATGCTCTTTATTTTTCCCTGGAACTGATTTTGCAAATGCTTCCCCATCACATATCCCTCCTCCTCTACAATCTTCATTTAAATCCAAAGCCCTGTGACTCTAGACTTTAGACTTCAGATATACAGCGTGGAAACAGGTCCTTCAGCTCACCGGATCCGCACCGACTAGCGATCACCCCATAGACTAAAACTATCCTACATACTAGGGCCAATTTACAATTTATAGAAGCCAATTAAACGACAAACCTGCATGTCTTTGGAACGGGGTAGGAAACCAGAGCACCCGGAGGAAACCCACGCACTCAAGGAGAATGTACAAACTCCGTACAGGCAGCATCAGTATTCAGGATTGTACCTGGCGCTGTAAAGCAGCAACTCTACCGCTGCACCAACTGTGCTCAAATCTACTTCTGTGGAAGTCCAACTGCCATCTTCCTCCAACCTCTCACACTCTGCCTCTAGAACAAAGATCAAAGTTTATTTCCTCAATCTCAGGTCCATCCTTCATCCATCACACAATCTTATTCCTTCGTCCTCATAGAACATAAAACAGTACAGCAGAGGAACAGGCCCTTCGGCCCACAATTTCCATGCCAACATGATGCCAAGACCAACTCTTATCTGTCTGCACATAATCCATCCCCCTACATTCCCTATGTACCTATCCAAAAGTCTCTTAAATGCCACCATCATATCTTCCTCCACCACCACTCCAGGCAGCATATTCCAGACACCCACCAGTCTCTGTGTGAAAAAACGTTCCTGAATGCTACAAAAGCATCTGTTTTAGGACCATGTACTCAGTTATCAAAGGGTAGCTTTACTTTGTAGACCTAAATCGTGAGCAGAACAACACCAGGAATGGACTTGAAATATAAAAGCATGAAATGTAAAATAAACACAGAATATAGGCACAAGGATATATGTGCAGGGAATGGAGGGATATGGATCATGTGCACACAGTGGAGGTTTAGTTTAGTTTAGTTTAGTTTAGTTTATTGTTACATGTACCAAGGCTAAAAAACTTTGTTGCATGTGATCCAGTCAGAGAAAACACTATACATGATCAGTCTGAAGAAGTGTCTCAATCCGAAACGTCATCTATTCCTTCTTTCCAGAGATGTTGCCTGTCCTGCTGAGTTACTCCAGCATTTTGTGCATACATCATTACAATTGAGCTATCCACAACGTACAGGTACACGATAAACGTAATAATGTTTAGTGCTAGATAAAGTCCAGTAAAGTCCAATTAAAGATAGTCCGAGGGTCTTTAATGAAGTAGTTGGTAGTCAGGACCATTCTCTGGTTATCTTGGCATCATGCTTGGTATGGACATTCTGGCCTGTTCCTGTGAGGTACTATGTTTAATAACATTTTCTTTATTTTATAATTCTCTTGACAATTCCAATTCTATGTACATAACAGGCCCACTGATGTCCATGCTGTACTGAGGCACAATCAGTATTGTCAAAATATAACCATAGAGTTGCAGAGTCATAAAGTCATACAGCATGGAAACAGGGCCTTCGGGCCAACTCATCCATGCCAATGAAAAGCCGCATCAAATCATTTGCCTGTGTCTGGCCCATCACGCCCTAAACCTTTCCTATCTATGTATAGATATGTATAATCCAACAATTATGCCTTTTGTATTCCTGCAGGAAGCATGAGCATTGGATGCAAATGGAAATCCAATCCTATAAATTGTTGGATTCATAGGAATCTCAAAAATCTTACAAGGTGTGCAGAAAGGTAGGAAAGAACTGCAGACGCTGGTTTATACCAAAGACATAAAGTGCTGGAGTAACTCAGCGGGTCAGGCAGCATCTCTTGAGAAAAAGGATGAGTGAGTCAGAATCCTTCTTCAGACAGGAGGCAGGCAGGTGGGTCTAGTGTAGGTGGGCATGTTGGTTGGCGTAGGCAAGTTGGGCTGAAGGGTCTGTTTCTCTGCTGTATGACTCTATTACTCTTGTACTTAGTATGATTTTGTCTAATCTATAGTTGGATTGTCACTGAACTGTATACAAAAAAAAGAATGTAACTGTACTTGGGAACACGTAACAATAAAATACCATTGTACCATTGAAACATTGTTGAAACATTGAGTACCCTCAATAGGGGAGAAGACCTTACAAACCTCTTTCACCCTAAAACCTCACTCATGCACCAATACCCACCCCAATGAATACAAAATCTAAGATTATTTACTGGAAAAGACCTCCACTAGTAATTTGGGACTGTTTTCCTCTATTTGGACTGCTTATTTGTGATAACAGATAAGTGATCAAAGAAAAAATTGAAATCACATGCCAGCACATTTCTAACTTTGCTGAAATTTGAAATACAGTTTCCAAAAATAACTTGGAACTCAAAACAATAAAATGGCAGATGTGAAGGTTGGCAGCAGCTCAAATGAAGAGATGGGATTTACAGAAACTGTTGGTGCTGTATTGCACACTGATCTTTTGTGATGAGCTAATTGATAGGTATTTCTGGGTAGAAAGCCAGTGGCGTCCCAGTAGAGCAATTGCTGTGTATGAAGATGAAACAGAATTGTTATTGCATAGATTTATGATTCTTGCACACACATGGAACAGTGTGTCCATGTGCTAAGTGACAATTTGTATTTGTATTCCTATTGTAGGCTAAAGACCAACCGAAAGACTGAAGTATTTTGGATGTCATTTAGATATGTGATCAGAGTAATATGTTTCTTATTCACCTGTGATAAGATTTGGGTGTTGATTAATTTTTTTAGAGATACAGTGTGGAAACAGGCCCTTCGGCTCACTGAAACCGTACCGACAAAGGATAACCTGTACACTAGTTCTATCCTAAGCACTGTTTATAGTGTTTACAGAAACTAGTTAACCTACAACCCTGCACATCTTGGAGTGTGGGAGGAAACCAGAGCATCTGGAGAAAACCCACGTGATCACAGGGAGAATGCACAAAACTCCATACAGACAGCACCCGTGGTCAGGATCAAACCCGGCGCTGTAAGGCAGCAACTCTACCGCTGCTCCATTGTGTGCTGCCCTAGTCCTTGGTTTACTTTAGTTTGGAAATAGAGCGTGGAAACAGGCCCTTCACCCCAACGAGTCCGAACCGTCCAGCAATTCCTGCATGTTAACACTATCCTACACCCACCAGGGACAACTTCACTTATACCAAGCCAATCTACCTACAAACCTGTACGTCTTTGGAGTGTGGGAGGAAACCAAAGATCACGGGAGAAACCCACGCGGACACAGGGAGAACGTACAAACTCCGTACAGACAGCACCCGTAGTTGGGATCGAACCCGGGTCTCCGGGGTTGCAAATGCTGTAAAGGCACCAACTCTACCGCTGTGCCACCGTGCCGCCTAGTTTCTGGTCATTTATTTATTGTGCTGGGATAAGGACGTCAGTGGCTGAGGTGTGTGAGATGTTCTTCCCCTGCCTAAGGGAAGTGGAATATCCATTTATATTCAGAATGGAGAAAGCTGTACAACATGGCATAGAAGCCAGTTGTGTTCACCAGACTTACATAATTACAGGATTAAACCTGCAAATAGTTAGAGTCAAAGATAGACACAAATGCTAGAATAACTCAGCGGGACAGGCAGCATCTCTGGAGAAAAAGAATGGGTGACGTTTCGGGTCGAGACCCTTCTTCAGACTTGACCTGAAACGTCACCCATTCCTTCTCTCCAGAGATGCTGCTGTCCCGCTGAATTACTCCAGCATTTTGTGTCTATCTTTGGTTTAAACCAGCATCTGCAGTTCCTTCCTACACAAAGGTTAGAGTCATACAGGCATAGCGTCATCCAGCATGGAAACAGGCCCTTCGGCCTAACCTACCCACGCCGACCAACATGCCCCGTCTAAAGTAGTCCCACCTGCCTGCTTTTGGCCCATGTCCCTCTAAACCTACCCTATCCATGTACCTGTCTAAATGTTTCTTAAACATTGCGATAATACCTGCTTCAACTACCTCATCTGGCAGCTCGTTCCATGTACCCACCACCCTCTGTGTGAAAACGTTGCCCCTAGGTTCCTGTTAAATCTCTCTCTCCTCACCTTAAACCTGTGTCCTCTGGTTCTCCATTCCCCTACTCTGGGCAAAGGACTCTGTGCGTTTACCCCGATCTGTTCCTCTCAAGATTTTGTACACAAAATTTATTATTATTAGTTCAATGTGTGAGCAGTGCTCACTAGCATTTATAACCCAGGGCAGATGATCACTTCAGAGAGCCATTAAGATGGGCACAGAGTCACATACAGATCAGGCAGGGATGTGAGATTTGCTTCCATGAATGATATTTGTGAACCAGATGGTGTTAATTGGCTTCTGTAAATTGGCCCTAGTTTGTTCGGATGTGAATGTGGGATAACATGGAACTAGTGTGAAAGGGTGATCGATGGTCCTTTCCCATCCTACTTTTCTATCTTGCTTTATAATGCATTCCCATTTCCACCTGATGAAATCAATATCAAGTTCTCTTTCTTTAAAGGTGTCAGCAGCTAAACATTGGATTGGTGCTTTTCAATTTACAGCCAAATCGGTTACAAAGAGCTACATAACATACGCTAACTTTTTGTGTAAATCTTTGGTTTAAATCAGCATCTGCAGTTCCTTCCTATGCCTCAGCACAGACCCTAGTTCTGTTTACCAGATTAAGAGTGAAAAAATATGTCTGAGATAGAGATACAGTGTGGAAACAGGCCCTGCAGCCCACCGAGTCCATGCCAACCATCGATCACCCTTTCACACTTGTTCCATGTTATCCCACATTCGCATCATGCACACTAGGGCCAATTAACAGAAGCCAATTAATCTACAAACCTGCACGTCTTTGGATTGTGGGAGGGCAGCTGATCGCCTGGAGCACCCTGTTGACACTAGTTCTATGTTATCCCATTTTCACATCATACACGCTAGCAGTAATTTTTACAGAGGCCAATGAATCTGCAAACTTGCATTTCTTTGTGATGTGGGAGGAAAATGGAGCATCCGGAGCAAACCCACACAGCCACAGGGAGAATGTGCAAACTTCACACAGACAGGAGTGGGGAGTTGCCTGCGCTGCCCTAACAGCTGCGGCTTGCCTGCAGTCCGTTTGTCTTTCGTGTTGTTTTTTGTCTTAATTGTAGTGTTTGATGAGATGTAGTGTTTTTGTGGTTGTGTGTTATGTGGGGGGGAACTGTAAAATTGTCTCTTCCGAACGGAGAACCAACCTTTTTTTTCTGGGTCGTGTCTCCGTTCCCGCTGCGGCCTACCATCGGCCAAACACCTGGAGCTGGCGGCCTCCACCTGGGACCACCTGGGGCTCTGGTTCGCAGAGCCCACGGACCGGACTTACCATCTGCGGAGCTGGCTGCCTTCGGAGGCTATGGTGGCGCTACGAGAGCGGCTGCGACTCGACTCCGGAGGCTACTTCGGCCGCGGACCGCGGGGACGTCGGAAGCTCGCAGGCCCTGCCCTGGGTGGGGGCCGACATCGCGGGGCTTGGGTCGGCCCACCATGGACCTTTCACCGTCCGGCGCGGCCTGAAATAGGCCACGGGATTTTCTCTGCCTGGCGGGAGCTTCACTGTCGGGAGCCCCGACCGCCTCGACGTGGCAACTTCAACAGCCTGACCACGGGAGAAGACAGCAGGGGAAGAGAAAAGACATTCTGGCCTTTCATCACAGTGAGGAGGTGACTGGAGGAGACTCACTGTGATGGATGTTTCTTTTTGTTTTGTGTTGGTTTATGATTGTGTGTGTAATTGCTTATTTTTATTGCTCATTTTTATTACTCTTATTGTTGGACTGTGGGTAATCTTTCATTTCACTGCACATTTATGTGTATGTGACAAATAAATTGACTATTGACTATTGACAGGATCGAACCTGGGTCTCTGGAGCTGTGAGTCAGCAGCTCTACCCGCTGCACCACTGTGTACAGTATTTTATGGAATATTTCATCTGACACCCGTCTTGGTCCTAATTAATCCAACCTGTTTATTTGCTTCAAAGCTCTTTCTGCTTTTCGCATCTCATCTACAAAATGTGTTATAATCAGCATATGCTGCTTTCTAAACATTAAGGACAGTGTAAACAGCACTGGAGGTGCAACAGATCCTTTTAAACTCTGGCAGGTGATGCTGGTTGCTGAGGAAGTTGCTAATGAAAGATCTCGTGAACCGTCGATCTGACAGAGGGACCGCGTTCCACTTCTGAACGCTGTCAAAAGTCTTGCATTCTTCCTGAACAGCTTGCAGAGTCTTTTGTGGACGAGAATAGCTTGATCGTTGCTCGCTACCAGTACAAAGAAGATTGAAGCAACAACGTAAGCTCATTGAAAGCTGCCTTTATTGTTAACAACCTGTTTTTGGCAGAGTTTCGAATTTATACCTAAGTGGGTACATTTTAGTGCTCACCGATTTAGACTTCAGACTTTAGAGATACAGCAGGGAAACAGGCCCTTTGGTCACTGAGTCGGCACCAACCAGTGATCACCCCTTACACCAGCACTATCCCACACACTAGGGGCATTTTACAATTTTCACCGAAGCCAAATTAACCTACAAACCTGTACGTCTTTGGAGTGTGGGAGGAAACTGGAGCCCCCGGAAGAAACCCGTGCGGTCACAGAGAGAAAGTACAAACTCCGTACAGACAGCACCCATAGTCAGGATTGAACCCGGATCCCTGGCGCTGAGGCAGCAACTCAACCACTGTGCCACCACACAGTGACGCATCATTTGATGCAATGGAAAAGCTTTCAGCATTGTTTGAATGTCTCATTATGGTGGGACTATTTGTACACTAACACCTTGTGTACAGTGAATTAGCCATAAACACATTCACCATTTTTAGAAGAACACCACTTTACAAGTTCACAATTTATAGGAGTAGAATTAGGCCATTCGACCCATCGAGTCTACTCCGCCATTCAATCATGGCTGATCTCTGCCTCCATTTTCCTGCCATCTTCCCATAATCCTTGACACCCATTCTAATCAAGAACTTGTCTATCTCTGCCTTAAAAATATCCATTGACTTGACCTCCACAGCCCTCTATGGCAATGAGTTCCACAGATTAACCACTCTGACCAAAGAAGTTCCTCCTGACCTCCTTTTTAAAAGAGCGCCCTTTAATTCAGAGGCTGACCTCTGGTCCTAGACTCTCCCACCAGTGGAAACATCCTTTCCACATCCACTCTATCTATGCCTTTCATTATTCTGTAAGTTTCAATGAGGTCCCCCTTCAACTGTAAGTTTCAATGAGGTCCTACCCCAACCAGAAGCCCTGGATGACCCGGGAGGTCCAGCGGCTGTTAAAAGAGAGGAACACTGCTTTTAGGTCTGGCGATAGGGCTTTATACAGCATGGCCCGAGCTAACCTGAAGAGAGGCATCAGAGAGGCCAAATTAGACTACAGGAGGAAGATAGAGGACCACCTGGACAGTAACAACAGCAGGCAGGTGTGGCAGGGGATCCAGTATCTAACCAACTATAAGACCAACCTTGGAGCTGCTGAAGGTGACGCCTCGTTGGCAGAGGAGCTGAACCTCTTCTTTGCTCGCTTTGAAGTGGAGCCACCCGAGACAGCCATATCACACCACATGGTCCACAGCAGCCTAACCCTCAAGATAGAGGAGCATGAGGTGAGGCGCACGCTGCGGGCCATCAATCCAAGGAAGGCTACTGGACCCGACGGCGTCTCTGGACGCGTGCTGAAGGACTGCGCTGACCAGCTGGCTGGAGTCTGTACGAGGATTTTCAACCAGTCTCTGGCCCAGTCCACTGTTCCATCCTGTCTGAAGTCCGCAATCATAGTCCCCTTGCCCAAAAAACCCCACATTTCCAGCCTCAACGACTACCGGCCAGTCGCACTCACACCAGTGGTGATGAAGTGTTTTGAAAAACTGGTCCGGGGTCATATCACATCACTCCTGCCCCGAAGCTTTGACCCCCACCAGTTTGCGTACAGAGCGAATAGATCCACAGAGGACGCTATAGCCACAGCCCTCCATGCTGCACTGTTCCACCTGGAGCAGCCGGGGAGCTACGTGCGGATGCTCTTTGTGGACTACAGCTCTGCCTTTAATACAATCCTTCCCCATAAACTGGTGGACAAACTGGGGGACTTGGGACTTCCACACTCCACCTGCATGTGGATAAATAGCTTCCTGTCAGCTCGCAGCCAGAGAGTCAGAGTGGGCCATCACACATCCACGGCCCTCAGCCTCAGTACCGGCTCTCCACAGGGCTGCGTGCTGAGCCCCCTGCTCTACACCATCTATACACATGACTGCACCCCCGCCCACCACAGCAACACCATTGTCAAATTTGCGGATGACACTACGGTGGTGGGACTCATCACCGGGGGGGACGAGTACGCCTACCGGGATGAGGCGGAGCAGCTGACAGTGTGGTGTGGAGAAAATAACCTGCTCCTCAACACCTTAAAGACAAAGGAAATAATAATAGACTTCAGAAAGAATAAAACGGACATGGTACCATTAACTATCAGAGGGGACTGTGTGGAGAGGGTGGCGGATTTCCGCTTCCTGGGAATCCATATTGAGGAGGACCTGACGTGGAGCGTGAACACCTCTGCGCTGCTGAAAAAGGTCCAGCAGAGACTGCACTTCCTGAGGGTGCTCAGGAAGAATAACATCACTCAGAGACTGCTGTTGTCCTTTTATCGGTGCTACATTGAGAGCATCCTAACATACTGTGTATGCGTATGGTACACCAGCTGCACAGCGGCTCAGAGGAAAGCGCTCCAGAGGGCCATTGACAACGCCCAGAGGATTGTCGGCTGCCCTCTACTTACCTTGGAGGACTTACACAGTTCCCGCTGCATCAAAAAATCCCAGAGTATTATAAAGGACATTTCCCACCCCGGACACTCCCTGTTTGAACTGTTACCGTCAGGCAGACGGTACAGATCTACAAGGACAAGGACAAACAGACTTAAAAATAGTTTTTACCCCACTGCTATAAAGGCACTAAATGTAGCCGCCAAGGAACGCAGGGGCGATACATAATAAGAGACTGTGAAATCGACAGAAGGATGTAGGGTTGGGTGTTTATGCGTGCTATTTTCATGATATTTATTTTAGTTGTTTATCTTTTTTAAAATATTTTACCTTGTATGTATCGTTAGCTTTTAGAAATGTTTGAATGGTGCACTGACTGGCTGACATTTTACAATTTCGTTGTACATGGCTCATGTTACAATGACAATAAAGGAACTATTCTATTCTTCTAACCTTCTAAACTCCAGCGAGTTGAGGCCCAGTGCTGTCAAACACTCATCACATGCTAACCAGTCAGTAAAGGTCGGGAGATCAGGAGCAAGGACTGAAAGAAAGTAAGTGGTCATTGCAGGTAAAAGTCCGTTTAAAAAGAGCGCCAAAGGGACGCTAGCAGGCAATCAGTGAAGCGCTTACCTCCAAGCTCGTCAGAGGAAGGCAGGATAGGAGTGAGTACCTGGATTGGCTGATCAATTAAATTAGAAGTTTGGTAAATTGGCCAATTAGTCAATTTAGTGACTGATATAAACAAGGCTTGCACAAGGAGTGCGGCCCTGTCGAGGGAAGTGCCCTGTGAGAAAAGTGCGAGTCTTTGGAGGCGAGGAGGTTACGGTTGTTTTTGAGCCTGATTTGTTTTTAGACAATAAAATGATGGCAGATAAGTTGGGGCAGTGTGTTTCCTGCAGGATGTGGGAAGGTAGGGACACCGCTGGAGCTTCTGGGAGCTACACCTGCAAGAATTGTGTCCAGGTGCAGCTCCTGAATGGACATGTTGTGGATTTGGAAAAGCAGCTGGATGACCTCGGGGCCATCCGGGAATGCGAGAGTTTCCTGGACAGGACCTACTGCGAGGCTGTCACGCCAAGGGTCCAGGTCGAGCGAACGTGGGAGACCGTTTCAAGGAGGAGTGAACGTGGACTACAGGAGACCCCGGTGGCTGTGCCTATTGCAAACATGTACACCCTCTTGGGAGCTGTCGGGGCAGAAGACTCTTCCAGTCCGAGCGGCGAACAGGATGGTGGCTCTAATCCAGGCAAGGAGACTCGACCGGGGAGACCGAAGTCAGGAAGAGCCATAGTAGTGGGTGACTCTATTGTCTGAGGTACAGACAGTAGTGTTTCCTGCAGGCGGGACTTGAGGATGGTCTGTTGCCTCCCTGGTGCCAGGGTTCAAGACATCACGGACCGGCTTCAGAACATCCTAGCGAGGGAAGGCGATCAACCGGAAGTAGTTGTGCACGTGGGCACGAACGACGTCGGGAGGAAGGAGATACTGCAACATGAGTTTAGAGTGTTAGGAAGAAGACTGAGAAGTAGGACATCGAGGGTGTTTATCTCTGGACTGCTACCTGTACCTCGTGCTAGTGAGGGCAGGAACAGAGAGATCGGGGATATGAATGTATGGCTGTGGAGCTGGTGCAGGGAGCAGGGATTTCGATTTCTAGACCATTGGGATCTCTTCTGGGGTAGGGGTGACCTGTACAAAAGGGACGGGTTACACCTTAACAGCAGGGGGACCAACATTCTGGCAGGCAGGTTTGCTAGTGCTACATGTGTGGGTTTAAACTAAGTAGTGGGGGGGAGGGGTTGACAAATTGGGAATATGAAGATGGAGTTAAAGGGGAAGCGAATTCAGGAGAAATTGCAAAGGACTCTCGAATAAATGGGAAGGGAAGTTCTTGATGGGATAAGAGAGTAAGGTCAGGGCCAGTTGTGAGAGGGGAGGTGAATACCAAAGTTAAAGTGTTGTATTCAAATGCGCAAAGTATAAAAAATAAAGTGGATGAGCTTGAGGCTTAGTTAGACATTGGCAAGTATGATGTTGTGGGAATTACAGAGACATGGCTACAAGTGGACCAGTGCTGGGAACTGAATATTCAGGGGTACACAAAGTATAGAAAAGAGAGACATGTGGGCAGAGGGGGTGGGGTCGCTCTGTTGGTGAGGAATGATATTCACTCCCTTGCAAGGGGTGACATAGAATCAGATGTAGAATCAGTATGGATAGAAATGAGGAATTGTAAGGGTAAAAAGACCCTAATGGGAGTTATCTATAGGCCCCCAAACAGTAGCCTCGACATAGGGTGCAAGTTGAATCAGGAGATAATATTAGCATGTCGCAAATGTAATGCTACGGTGGTTATGGGAGATTTCAACATGCAGGTAGACTGGGAAAACCAGGTTGGTAATGGACCCTAGGAAAGGGAGTTTGTGGAGTGCCTCCGAGATGGATTCGTAGAACAGCTTGTACTGGAGCCTACCAGGGAGAAGGCAATTCTGGATTTAGTGTTGTGTAATGAACCTGATCTGATAAGGGAACTCAAGGTAAAAGAGCCATTAGGAGGCAGTGATCACAATATGATAAGTTTTACTCCACAAATTGAGAGGGAGAAGGGAAAATCGGAAGTGTCAGTATTACAGTATAGCAAAGGGGATTACAGAGGCATGAGGCAGGAGCTGGCCAAATTTGACTGGAAGGAGGCCCTAGCAGGGAAGACGGTGGAACAGCAATGGCAGGTATTCCTGGGAATAATGCAGAAGTTGCAGGATCAATTTATCCCAAAGAGGAGGAAAGATTCTAAGGGGAGTAAGAGCCACCCGTGGCTGACAAGGGAAGTCAAGGACAGCATAAAAATAAAAGAGAAGAAGTACAACAAAGCAAAGAAAAGTGGGAAGCCAGAGGATTGGGAATCTTTTAAAGAGCAACAGAAGATAACTAAAAAGGCAATACGGGGAGAGAAAATGAGCTACGAGGGTAAACTAGCCAATAATATAAAGGAGGATAGTAAAGGTTTTTTTAGATTTGTGAAGAGGAAAAAAATAGTCAAGGCAAATGTGGGTCCCTTGAAGACAGAAGCAGGGGAATTTATTATGGGGAGCAAGGAAATGGCAGACGAGTTGAACCGGTACTTTGGATCTGTCTTCACTAAGGAAGATACAAACAATCTCCCAGACGTTCTAGTGGCCAGAGATCCTAGGGTGACAGAGGAACTGAAGGAAATTCACATTAGGCAGGAAATGGTGTTGGGTAGACTGATGGGACTGAAGGCTGATAAATCCCCAGGGCCTGATGGTCTGCATTCCAGGGTACTTAAGGAGGTGGCTCTAGAAATTGTGGACGCATTGGTGATCATTTTCCAATGTTCTATAGATTCAGGATCAGTTTCTGTGGATTGGAGGGTAACTAATGTTATCCCACTTTTTAAGAAAGGAGGGAGAGAGAAAACAGGAAATTATAGACCAGTTAGTCTGACATCAGTGGTGGGGAAGATGCTGGAGTCAATTATAAAAGGCGAAATTGCGGAGCATTTGGATAGCAGTAACAGGATCGTTCCAAGTCAGCATGGATTTACGAAGGGGAAATCATGCTTGACTAATCTTCTGGAATTTTTTGAGGATGTAACTAGGAAAATTGACAGGGGAGAGCCGGTGGATGTGGTGTACCTCGACTTTCAGAAAGCCTTCTACAAGGTCCCACGTAGGAGGTTTGTGGGCAAAATTAGAGCACATGGTATTGGGGGTAGGGTACTGACATGGATAGAAAATTGGTTGGCAGACGGAAAGCAAAGAGTGGGGATAAATGGGTCCCTTTCAGAATAGCAGGCAGTGACAAGTGGGGTACAGTAAGGCTCGGTGCTGGGACCGCAGCTATTTACAATATACATTAATAACTTGGATGAAGGGATTAAAAGTACCATTAGCAAATTTGCAGATGATACAAAGCTGGGTGGCAGTGTGAACTGTGAGGAAGATGCTATGAGGTTGCAGGGTGACTTGGACAGGTTGTGTGAGTGGGCGGATGCATGGCAGATGCAGTTTAATGTTGATAAGTGCAAGGTTATCCACTTTGGTGGTAAGAATAGGAAGGCAGATTATTAACTGAATGGTGTCATGTTAGGAAAAGGGGACGTACAACGAGATCTGGGTGTCCTAGTGCATCAGTCACTGAAAGGAAGCATGCAGGTACAGCAGGCAGTGAAGAAAGCCAATGGAATGTTGGCCTTCATAACAAGAGGAGATTAATATAGGAGAAAAGAGGACTTCTGCAGTTGAACAGGGCCCGAGTGACACTGCACCTGGAGTACTGTGTGCAGTTTTGGTCTCCAAATTTGAGGAAGGATATTCTTGCTATTGAGGGCGTGCAGCGTAGGTTTACTAGGTTAATTCCTGGAATGGCGGGACTGTCATATGTTGAAAGACTGGAGCGTCTAGGCTTGTATACACTGGAATTTAGACGGATGAGAGGGGATCTTATCGAAACATATAAGATTATTAAGGGGTTGGACACGTTAGAGGCAGGAAACATGTTCCCAATGTTGGGGGAGTCCAGAACCAGGGGCCACAGTTTAAGAATAAGGGGTAGGCCATTTAGAACGGAGATGAGGAAAAACTTTTTCAGTCAGAGAGTTGTAAAACTGTGGAATTCTCTGCTTCAGAAGGCAGTGGAGGCCAATTCTCTGAATGCATTCAAGAGGGAGCTAGATAGAGCTCTTAAGGATAGCGGAGTCAGGGGGTATGGGGAGAAGACAGGAACTGGGTACTGATTGAGAATGATCAGCCATGATCACATTGAATGGTGGTGCTGGCTCGAAGGGCTGAATGGCCTACTCCTGCACCTATTGTCTATTGTCTATAACTTTTTCATTCCTGGTATCATTCTTGTAAACCTCCTCTGGACCGTCTCCAGAGCCAGCACATCCTTCCTCAGATATGGGGCCCAAATTTGCTCACATTACTCCAAATGCGGCCTGACCAGCACCTGATAGAGCCTCAGCATTACATCTCTGTTTTTGTATTCCAGTCCTCTTGATATACTGTAAATGCGAGCATTGAATTTGCCTTCCTTACTACCATTTGCAAATTAACTCTTTGGGAGTTCTGCACCAGCACTCCAAAGTCCCTTTGCACCTCAGATTTCTGGATTCCCTCTCCATTGAGAAAATAATCTACGCCTTTATTCTTATTACCAAAACGCATGACTCCACACTTTGCTCTCCTGAATTTCATCTGCCACTTCGCTGCCCACTCTCCTAAACTGTCCAAATCCTTCCCTGCAGAGTTCTACAGAGTTAAGAAAGCGTTTTAAATAATTATTAGAAGCAATAAAAGTGAATCACCCCAGGCCATTGTTTTAATTCTATTAACCAGATCATCGGCACAGTGGCACAGCTAGGCACACTCTGCCTCACAGTGCCAGAGACCAGAGGTTCGATCCTAACCTCAGCTCCTGTCTGTGTGGAGTTTGCATGTTCTCCCTGTGACCGCGTGGATTTCCTCCAGGTGCTTCCTTTTCTCCTACATCCCAAAGACATGCGTGTTTGTTGGTTAATTGGCCCTCTGTAAATTGCCCTTAGCCTGTAGGGAGTGGGTGCGAAAGTGGGATAACATAGAACTAGTGTGAACGGGTGATCGATGGTTAGTGTGGACTCGTTTCCTTGCTGTTTCTTTCAATCAATCAATCAAACATCTATTTAATTTATGTACTATTTAAGGCACAAGGAAATAGTATGAAGAGAAGCACTTGATATGAAAGTCTGAGACAGCAGGGGTACAAGCTGCTCCAATATGCTGACAGCTGGTACTCTCTCATCAGTGAGGTTCTCCCCTCAACATTTACACACAGTGAATTAGCTCAGCGGACTGGTCTTCAAAAGTTTATAATCAGGGATCCAATGCTGTTGTTCTGAGGTGCATTGCAACTTTAGATCACTCTGCTGGGCCCACTGAGGCTGATTACTGCTCCTGTCATTTCCAACAGGCCGCTCTACACTTCACAGGTTCGCGGGCCGAGGCGGTCGAGGGCGATGGAGAGGGCCCTGCAGCAGCCTGGAGCTTACCTGGATCGGGAGCGCTACAATTCATCGAGCGTGTGGACCGGACTTTGGACTTTTCGAGAATGGCGCCAAAATATGGCGACTTGTGCCTGTTTGATCGATACAGAAAATAGTTTCACTGTGCACACGTGACAATTAAGTACCATTGAACCATTGTACCATTGAAACTGCCAGACTGCAATTATATCCTCAGTGGAGAGATGGCAGCACACCATTACTGGGCGGATGGAGCCACAGTATCATCATTTTACATCGACAGGGAACTTTAGGTTGATACAGAATATATGACTGAAATGGGGACCAAATGAGGCCCCCGAGCCTCCCTCTGCCCTTCTGACCCAATCAGAGCCCAGGTTTGATCCCCAGGCCCATTACCGCTGTCAGCGTTTCACCTCACCCACCCCCCAAGACCACCCCACCCTTTCCAATACAGAACGGTCAGTCCTCAACAGAGGCCTTACCTTAGTACCCCTCCACCCCCACCTCATCGAGCTCCCGGGCCCGCCGCAACAAAGGTCTTTTCTTCCGTCGCCTCCACCTCCTCTGGCAATGAGTCCTTGTCTCTCAGGGACGACCCCTTCACCCATCTCCAACATTCTCCCTCCTCATGGACTCCACCTGCCGGCCTCGTATCCCCTCTGTACCTTTAAAAAAGCAGTTCAAAGAAGTGTTCTAATCTGAAACATTACCTATCCATGTTCTCCAGACATGCTACCTAATCCGCTAAGTTACTCCAGCACTTTGTGTCTTTTTTTGTAAACCAGCATCAACAGCTCCTTGTGCCTCCCAAATAATCACTCTAGGTTAGTTTAGGTCGAAGATAGACACAAAAACCTGGAGTAACTCAGCGGGACAGGCAGCATCTCTAGAGAGAAGGAATGGGTGACGTTTCGGGTCGAGACCCTTCTTCAGACTTAGTTTAATTTAGTTTCATTTCGTTTAGTTGAGTTTAGTTTAGTTTAGAGATACAGCTTGGAAACAGGCCCTTCGGCCCACCGTGTCCACGCTGACTAGCAATGGGGAATCCAAAGAGAGGTAGAAGAGGTGTATGTTTTGGTTCCATTCTGAATCACTGCATCAACATTTCTGCAGCCAGCCCTTCAAAGCTAACTGATTATTTAGAAATAGATTGCTATTAATAAAATCTACAACCCAGATATTAGATCAGGAAAGCTCAAGTGGCAGAAAGTGATGGAAATCATTGGTTCAAAAGCATCCTTTCCTCTCAAGCATCTTGCATCAAATATTTCTTACATGGTGTCCCAAACTATCTATTAAAGAGATTTAAGGATCAAAACATATCAACAGAACAGGAACAGGCCTTTTGGCCCACAATGCCTGTGCTGAACATGATGCCAAGTTAAACGAATGTCACCTGCCTGCACATGATCCATAACCCTGTATTTCAGAGACCCTTGGACTATCTTTGATTGGACTTTACTGGACTTTATCTTGCACTGTACGTTATTCCCTTTATCCTGTAGCACGCAATAAAAAGTTTTTCACTGTACCTCGGTATGCGTGACAATAAACTAAACTATCTGAAAGCCTCTTAAATGCCACTACAGTATCTACCTCCACCATCGCCCCTGGCAGTACATTCCAGGCACACCACACTGTGTAAAAAAAACTTGCCCCGCATAGTCTCTTTAAATTTTGCCCCTCTCACTTTAAAGCTGTGCCCTCTGGTCCTTGACATTTCCATCCCCGGATTTCTGTCTACTCTTAACTATGCCTTTTTTTATTGCTTTTAATCTTGATCCACACATTTTCTTTAAATTTTGCCTTTCCTTAAACCTTTGCTCTCTATATTTTAGACATTTCCACGCTGGGAAGTAAGTATTGACAGTCCATCCCATCTCTGCTTCTTATTTATCTCATTTTTATTTGAGTAAACCAATATAATTTCCTTTCACTATCTCCCCTTGGGATCTTGTTCCAAAGATTATCAATTAGATCAGTTAAAAATCCTGCTGAGATTAGTTTTTAATTTATTTCTCCAAGAGCAGCCCACATCTTCAGCTCTGACTGGCTTTAGTTTAGTTTAGTTTATTTTAGAGATGCAGCGCGGAAACAGGCCCTTCGGCCCACCAAATCCGCACTAACCAGCAATCCCCGTACACTCGCACTATCCTACACACTGGGGAAAATTTACAACCGAACCCAATTAACTTGCAAACCTTTATGTCTTTGGAGTGAAGGAGCAAATCGGAACACCCGGGGAAAACCCACGCGGCCACAGGGAGAACATAGAAACTCCATACAGACAGTACCTGTGGTCAGGATTGAATCCGGGTCTCTGCCGCTGTGAGGCAGCAATTCTACCGCTGTGCCACTGTGCCGCCCCTTTGCCAGAAGTACTGACGCTACCCCAAGCTGCTGCAGGCCCATGTCCTGAAGTCCCTCTCCTCGCCCGACCGCCTCTGTGTCTCGGGGACGCCTCCTGCATCCGACCTTGAAGGCGCTGGAGGCAACACCCTCTCCCACCGGCCCACTCCTTGCATCCGTCATCGCAAGCGGCTCCCTCCTCCTTGACTAATTGGTCTTTGGGGCTTTTGAGCCTGCCCCTGCAGGCAGCAGCCCACCAGGGCATCTTCTTGGCAGCGGTGAGCCAGGCCTGCTGACCAGGCCACGTGGCCGTGGGCGGCCGGCTGGGTCTTCGTTCTCTTTTTAAAAAAATCAAAAATAGATTTATTCAATTATTACAATAATATGTATAATACTAAACAATACAAACAAACCTACCACCATAATACAAGTAAAACAAATATTCTTAAATAACTATTTCCCGATTCTTGTCAAGGATGCGTTCCACCCCCACGGTGCCCAGCGGTCCCGGAAGTCCCCCAGGGTGCCCGTGGACAGCACGTAGTCACTCTCTAATACCACCCGGGCATGGACGTAACACTGGAAAAGGGCAGGCAGCCGGCTCGGGCAGAGTCCTCTTCTGCCTGTTGCCGTGACTCATGCATGGATGGCCAGGTTGCTCAGGCCTAAGAGGGGTCTTCATTCTCAGTGGTCTGCCCTTGCTCTCGGCGGCCGCTGGATCTGTCCTTGCTCATGACACTTATTGGTTGTACACAACGGTGCCGGGTCCCTTCTTATACAGCTCCTGGTGGGAGCACATCACGTGGATGTGGAAAGGATGTTTCCACTCGTGGGATAGTCTAGGAGCAGAGAGCACAGCCACAGCCTCAGCACAGCCTCCTTTCTTTAGAAAAGAGAAGAGGAGGAATTTCTTTAGCCAGAGGGTGGTGAATCTGTGGAATTAATTGCCACAGGCGGCTGTGGAGGCCAAGTCAGTGGGTAATTTTAAGGCGAAGATTGACAGATACTTGATTGGTATGGGGATCAGGGGATATGGGGGAGAAGGCAAGAGAATGGGGTTGAAAGGGAAAGATAGATCAGCCACGATTGATTGGCGGAGGAGTCTCGATGGGCCGAATGGCCTAATTCTGCTCCTGTGACTAAAAAAACTTATGAACTAACATTCTGGTTGCTCCCTTCTGTATGATTTCAGCATCTTTCTTTATAAAGTGACATCCGCAATTGTCCAGAGTATTCGAAGTTGTACAATGGTTATTTGGTTCAAGTTTAGATTGAATGGAAAGGGGAAGACCATGCAAGTTCAATTGATTTGTTAATGAGTAACCAGATTTACAAAAGGGTGAATGTTTTAAGTGAACTAATTGTAACGGTGGGAAAAAGTAATTAAAAAGAACTGACACAAAAAAGAGTTTTCCCACTGAAACATGGAATGAAACAGCACCAATTCACCCTTTCCAAAATGGGGCAGTGGCAGAGTTGCTGCCTTACAACGCCAGAGACCTGTGTTCAATCCTGACTATGGGTGCTGTCTGAATGGAGTTTGTAAGTTCTCCCTCTGACTGCGTGGGTTTTCTCCATGTGGCCTGGTTTCCTCCCACTCTCCAAAGACGTGTAGGTTTGTAGGTTAATTGGCTTCGGTAAAAATTATAAATTGTCCCTAGTGTGTAAGAAAGTGTCCGTATACGGCGATTGCTGGGCAGCGTGAACTTGTTTTGCTGAAGAGCCTGTATCCACGCTGTATCTCTAATCTAATCTAATAATTTGAGTGCATTTTATAACTTGCATATTTCTTATTTGGGAAAAATGAATTTTGGCAGCAATCACATTAATAGAATGATCACATTGTCGGGCAATGGGCCTGTTCCTGTGCTGTAGAGTCCTAGAGTCATACAGGAAAACAAGTCCTTCAGCCAGGGGCAGCACAGTGGCGCTGCTGGTAGAGACGCTGCCAGAGACCCGGGTTTGATCCTGACCTCAGGTGCTGTCTGGGTGGAATTTGCCCATTCTCTCTGCGACCGCGTGGGCTTCCTCCAGGTGTTCCGGTTTCCTCCCACACCCTGAGGACGTCTGAGTTTGTAGGTTAATTGGCCTCTGTAAATGTGTCGGGAGTGGATGAGAAAGTGGAATAACATAGAATTAGTGTGATCAGCTGATCTATGGTCGGTGTGGACTCAGTGGGCCAAAGGGCCTGTTTCCATGTTGTATCTTTTTATGTTTTAAAGAATTTGAAAACCGTGACCACCAGGTTCAAGAACAGTCTCTTCCCAGCAACCATCAGGATCTTGAACACTACACAACAATAATCTAAGCAACTATGGTTGGGGTGGAATGGGTTGGCGTGGACTTGGTGGGCCGAAGGGCCTGTTTCCATGCTTTATCTCGAAACAAAACTAAAAAGTCATCCATGCCGACCAAGATGCCCCATCTAAGCTAGTCTGCCTTTGGCCCACATCCATCTAAACATTTCCTACCCATGTACCTATACAAGTGTATTTTTCTATGTTACATTTCCTATCCAATACTTACCCTTCGATATAACCTTACAGATGATTAATTCACGGAAGATTGTTGAAATAGCTACAATTTATTTTCAGTCAGAACTATTATTTTCATCCCATTTATATTTCGTATTAAATCAAAGGCCTTTGAAATCTCTGCACATCTCATCTACTGCCTTACCTCTTATCAGGTTCCTTTGTTAAATCGTCAAATGAAAGTGGGTGAGATTGGAAAATCTCCATTTCATGAACGTTAATTGGTTTCTTTTGTTATTTGATTTTTATCCATCTCCTCCATGATCTTAGTCATGTTTTGTATAACTTTTCCCACAATGACTGTCAAATTTGTCAGTCTGCAGGTTTATGTGTGAGATTTGCTATCTATCTTTAAAAAAAAGTTTTAACACTTGCCTTTCTCCAGTCCTCTTTATTGTAGATATCTGTGGATATGTAGTAAAGATAGACACAAATGCCAGAGTAACTCAATGGGTCAGGCAGCATCTCTGGTATAAATGGATAGGTGACGTTTTGGGTCGGGATTGTAATTCAGACCATTTTCTGGTGAGATGGAGAAACAGAGAGATCCCTGTTCCCCAGAGATGCTGCCTCGCCCGTGGAGTTGCTCCAGCACTATGTGTCTATCTTTGGTATAAACCAGGATTTGTAGATCCTTTTTATTACATATTGGATTGATGTAATTCAGGTTCTTGGACTTTGTCTCATTTTTCTTCTTTTTTTTTAAAGTGATACAGCACGGAAACAGGACATTCGATCCATTGAGTCCTCGCTGACCATTGATTGCCTGTTCACACTAATTCTATGTTATCCCTTTTCCACATCCTACACACGAAGGACAATTTACAGAAGACAATTAGCCTACAGGCCTGCACATCTTTGAAACATGGGAGAAAACTTGAGCACCCAGAGAAAGCCCATAGGGTCACAGGAAGAAGGTACAAACTCCGTGCAGACAGCACCCATAGTCAGGATCGAACCCGGGTTTCTTGGGCTGTGGGGCAGCAGCTTTACCGCTGCGCCACTGTGCCGATCAAATTACAGTGACAAATGACAGATTCCTTGTCATTGTAATGATGGGTTTTGAATGAAACTTCCCATTTCAGTTGCATGAATCCCAATTGACTGATATTCTGCAGTTGTTTTGGTAAGTATTGTGTGCATTTCTGGTCACCTCATTACAGGAAGGATGTGGAGGCTTTGGAGAGGGTGCAGAAGAGGTTTACCAGCATGCTGCCTGGATTAGAGGGCATTAGTTATAAAGAGAAGTTAAATAAACCTAGAAGAAACAAAGAACTGCAGATGTTGGTAAATACACAAAAGGACACAAAGTGCTGGTGTAACTCAGCAGGTTAGACAGAGATAATGCCTGACCTGCTGAGTTAATCTCGCACTTTGTATCCTTTTAGATCAACTTGGTTTGTTATCTGTGAAGTGTCGAAGGCTCATAGAAACATAGAAGCATAGAAAATAGGTGCAGGTGTAGGCCATTTGGCCCTTCGAGCAAGCACCGCCATTCAATATGATCATGGCTGATCATCCAAAATCAGTACCCCGATAGAAGTATATAAATTTATGAGAGGCATAGATAGGGTAGACAATCAGAACCGTTTTCCCAGGTTGGAAATGCCAAAGATGAGAGCGCATAGATTTAACATGAGAGAGGGAAAATTTAAAGGAGATGTGTGGGGCAAGTTTTTTACACAGAAGGTGGTGGGTGCCTGGAATGTGCTGCCAGGAGTGGTGGTGAAGGCAGATAAAACAGAGTCATTTAAGAGGCTTGTAGACAGGCACATGGATATGCAGGAAATACAGGGATGTGGATCACGTGCAAGCAGAGGAGATTTGTTTACCTTGGCATCATGATCTGCATGGATATTGTGGGCTTTAAGGGTTACTCCTGTGCTGTTCCATGTTCTATATAAGCGCTACACAAAGTCTGGAGAAGCCATCAAGTGTTCATCCCATTAGGAATCATATCTTCAGACATCTTTGCTCCAATTTGAGATCCAAACATAGAAGCAATTGATTTTTTTTTCTCCCATTCTTTGCTCTCAAATTAGCTCAGTGATGAAAAGCAAAAGATGTGGTCTTCCAGTGTGCAGATCTCAGGAGAACATATTCAGCTTTCTGTGATAATGAAGTAATGGTAAGGGAAGTAGCAAATTAGTGTACCAAAAATGAGCTATTTTCAATTCACTATCAGACCTGCACTGAGTATTATTATCATGGCTATTTATTGTTATAATCAAGGCAAATGTCTTCACAATAATACACACTGTAAGTAATATTATACTTGACAGATTCATTGTTTTCTATCTATATTGTGCAATTACAGAATGTTCTATTTCATACTCTCATCCCACTTTGGCACCTACAATCCCTCAATACAACTCATGATTCATTCCAAGAATATAATGCATAATCATTGATACCTTCCTCGGGCTTTTATTCATTCAGGAAGAACAAGTCTCAAGACCTGTATCATTTGGCTTGGCACACAAATATGCAACCATTTTAAATGTATCCTTTCAAGCTGGAAAGGGTACAGAAAAGATTTACGAGGATGTTGCCAGGACTCAAGGGCCTGTGCTACGGGGAGGGGTTGAGCAGGCTGGGACTCTATTTTTTTGGAGTGCAGGAGGATGAGGGGTGATCCTCGAGAGGTGTCCAAAATCATGAGAAGAATAGATTGGGTAGAAACACAGAATCTTTTGTCCGGAGTAGGGGAATCAAGAATCAGAGGGATTATAGGCCAAACACAGGCAGGTGGGACTAGTGTAGATGGGATATATTGGTCGATGAGGGCAAGTTGGGCCAAAGGGTCTGTTTCCACGCTATGTGACTCTATGACTATAACTTTATCGAAAGTCAATGCCATTTGAATAATGGGACCCATTTTTTTTAGGAACCAGAAAGACAAGCAAGTCCAAATAAATTAATTTGCCAAGTCCAAATAAATTAAGTTTCACTTTGAATTAATTAATATTGATTGATTGATTGATTGATTGATTGAAAGCTACAGCCAGGAAACAGGCTCTTTGGCACACTTGGTCCATGCTGACCGTCGATCACCTGTTCACACCAGCTCCATGTTATCCCACTTTTGCATCCACAACCTACACACTTGGGGCAATTTACAGAGGAAAATTAACCTACCAACCCGCACGTCTTTGAGATGTGAGCGGAAACCAGAGCACCCATTGGAGAATGTGCAAACCACACACCGACAGCATCCAAGGTCAGCATCGAACCAGGGTCTCTGGTGCTGTGAGTCTGTGGCTCCACTAGCTGTGCCACTGTGTACTGCTCCGTAATGACTACAGTTAAACAAGGCAAGTCTTCCCTGGGAGGAATGGACCACAACTCTTTGCCCAAGTTAACCACAATTAAACTCGTATGTAGATCTTAAACTGATGAATTTTATGGGCCCCTCTTGATTTGCTCTGCTGCTTATTGACAAACAAAATTTTGTTGCAAATGACACAAAAGAGTTGCACAGGATGTCAAGGGTTCTGGGGAGAAGGAGTCCATCAAGCATCCATTTATTAGTTTAGTTCAGAGATACAGCCTGAAAACAGGCCCTTTGGCCCACCGAGTCCGCACTGACCACTAACATTCTCACTAGTTCTCTGTTATCCCACTTTCTCATCCACTCCCCACACATTAGGAGCAATTTTACGGCCCTTCAAAAAAAATCTGCAAACCCACACGCCTTTGGGATGTGGGAGGAAACCGGAGCATCCAAAGGAAACCCACATGGTCATAGGGAGAACGTGCAAACTCCACAAAGGCAGCACCAAAGGTCAGGATCGAACCTGGGACTCTGGCACGATGAGGCAGCAGGTCTACCAGTTGCGCCCCTGTGCCATCACTACTAAAATATTTTAAGATAGCCAAGCTACATTGTTGTGACTTTCAATCAAATGTGCCAGGCATCTAATGGAAATATAATTTTCTAAAAATATGGTTTTTACAGGTTTAATTCACAAATCTGCTGCTTTGTACTATTTATCAGGTAAAAAAAATAAATGTGAATGGTTGAACAGCTGACACCAATACCATTTACTCTCCAAGGCTGACCCATTATTCCTACAGTATAGTTCCTGGTATGACACAATGATTTTTTTTTGCTGGAGCAAGAATGAAAGCTGAGAGTTAGGATTTGAGTCTTCATTCTTCGTCGAGGGATATGTCTCATGTGCGGCTTTGGAAAGGGTGCAGAAGAAGATTATCAGAATGCTGCCTGGTTTGGAGGGTATTACCTGTAAGGAGTAATGGGACAAACTTGGATTGTTTTCTCTGGAGCGTTGGAGGTTGATAGAAGTATACAAAATTATACGAGGCATAGATATGGTAAACACTCGGGATCTTTATCCCAGGATTTAAATGTTAAAACCTTGGGGCAGCACAGTGGCACAGCAATAGAGTTGCTACCTTACAGCACCAGAGACCCAGTTGGATCCTGACTATGGGTGTTATCTGTGAGGAGTTTGTATGTTCTCCCTGTGACTGCATAGGTTTTCTCCAGGTAATTGGTTTCCTCCCACACTCCAAAGACAATGCCATACAGGTTGATTAGCCCTAGTTTGAAGGGTAGACCTAGTGTATGAGTCGGCATGGAGTAGGTGGGCTGAAGGGCTTGTTTCCACACTGCATCACTAAATTAACCTAATCTAAACTAGAGGGCAGAGCTGTAAGATGAAAGTTAAAGGTTGTGAGGGACAAGTTTTTTTCACAGGTACTGGTGGGTGCCTGGTAGATACGATAGTGGTATTAAAGAGGCTTTTGGCCAGGCTCATAGATATGCAGGGTATGGAGGGATATGTCTCATGTGCAGGCAGAGAACTTGGCATCATGTTAGGCACGAACATTGTGGGCCAAAGGGTCTTTTCCTGCGCTGTACTGTTCTATATTCTATGTATGTAATTGCAAAATATATCTGTAGAATGATGGCAGACTATATGTGTAGTCCAGATGAGATATAATGGGCGGACGAAAAGATGAACATTTCCACTTGACGTCATTGTGGTATGTTGTACAATCCAGATGAAAATGGGGGAGGAGAGGATCTGGTGGATAAAGGAAAAAAACTTAGTGTAAAGGTTAATTGTTATATTCAAAATTTCCTTACACTGTTTTATTTTTGCAGTGCTTAAATTAAATTCTGTTTCATCATCACACTTTCAGAAAGATACAACTGGTCTGTGACAAGCAATTAAAATTATTTCAGGAAATACTGAAAAGAGCGAGAACAATTACTCTTTAAGGAGAAGGTTGAGGAATATATTGAAAAGTGACTTTCCAGTGCTAAACTAATGATATCGTTATGTCAGTCATCGCGACTGCAGTCAGTGATTCATTGAAGACAGTTGAGGTGTGTTGAATAAATAATAAGGAAATTGATGCTGTCATGTTGCTAAGCAATCTGTATCATAATAGTTCATTGTCTGAATAAATCCTGATGGCATAACATAGTGAATGAGATTGCTTTAAATTATCAAATAAAATAAATTGGAAGCCCAAGACCACAGTGTAGAAGGTTATTAAATGGATGCAGAGTGCTAAAGTAACTCACCAGGTATGGCGTGTTCACCCCCTTGTCCATGCTCCACCGTTCTGTGAACTTTGAACTCAACGTCACTTCCTTGCACTCACCCCAGGCAAGACCATAAGACACAGGGGCAGAATTAGGCCATTCAGCCCATCGATCATGGCTGATCTATATTTTCCTCTCAACCCCATTCTCTTGCCTTCTCCTTGTAACCTTTAATGCACTTACTAATCATTTTTGTTTAGTTTATTGTCACGTGAAAAGCTTTCGTGGCGTTCTAACCAGCCCGCAGAAAGACGACACACGATTAATCAAGAATCTATCAATCTCTGCTTTAAAAATGCCCAGAAGGGCAGTGAAGGATGCAAAAAAGAGGTACCGGGACAAGATGGAGTCACAGATGGAGCAGCAGGACACCAGGCGCCTTTGGCAGGGGCTACGGACTATAACTAGCTACAGGTCCAGCACCCCCTCAACCGGAAGTGCCGGCTCCTCCTTAGCTGATGACCTGAACTCTTTTTACGCACGGTTTGAGACGGGTAACACCACCAGCTCGCCGTCTAAAAACAGCACCGAAGGGGCGCTGGCTAGCGAGGCTGGAGGGGGATCCACCGCCGGGGATGTGCACACATTCTCGGTGTCCGAGCATGAGGTGAGGTGGGCTCTGACGCGTGTGAACACGAGGAAAGCTGGAGGCCCAGATGGTATATCTGGGCGAGTACTAAAGTCTTGTGCTACTCAGCTTGCTCCAGTGCTCACCACAATATTCAACCTCTCCTTGGCAAAGTCCGTGGTCCCTGCATGCTTCAAAAGATCCATCATTGTACCGGTGCCAAAGAATGCCTCTCCAGCGTGTTTAAATGACTACCGACCGGTGGCCCTCACCTCGGTTGTCATGAAATGCTTGGAGAGGCTAGTCAAGAAGCACATCTGCGCCCTCCTTCCTCGCAACATGGACCCACTACAGTTTGCATACCGTCCGAACAGGTCCACGGATGATGCGGTCTCCCAGGTTCTACACACCGCTCTCTCTCATCTGGACAGCCAGGGGGGCTATGTGAGGATGCTGTTCATTGACTTTAGTTCAGCATTCAACACAATAGTCCCCAGCAGACTGGTTGAGAAGCTGCTGGAACTGGGGCTTAGCACCCCTCTGTGTGCCTGGGTCCTGGACTTTCTCACTGCCAGGCCCCAAGTGGTCAGGATGGGGGAACACACATCTAGCTCCCTCATCCTGAACATAGGATCCCCCCAGGGCTGCGTCCTTAGCCCCCTACTGTACTCCCTGTACACACATGACTGTAGGGCCAGGTTCAGCTCAAACTCCATCATCAAGTTTGCTGATGACACTGTGGTGGTGGGCCGGATCTCCAACAACGATGAGAAGGCCTACCGGGAGGAGGTGGCTGATCTGGCACTCTGGTGTCAGGACAATAGCCTCCTCTTGAATGTCACTAAAACAAAGGAGCTGATTGTGGACTTCAGAAGGGCTAAACATCCAAGGACGTACACGCCACTGGAGATAAATGGGTCTATTGTGGATAGGGTGAGCAGTTTCAAATACTTGGGAGTCCGCATCGCAGAGGATCTGACGTGGGCAACGCACATTGCCGCACTGGTGGGTAAGGCTAAGCAGCGCCTTTACCACCTTAGACAACTGAGGAAATTCAGAGTGTCGCTGAGGATCCTTCATTGCTTCTACTCTGGGGCTGTAGAGAGCATCCTGTCCGGCAACATTACAGTCTGGTTTGGGAACAGCTCTGCCCAGGACAGGATGGCCCTGCAGAGAGTAGTGCGTTCGGCAGAACGCACCATGGGAACTACACTCGTCCCCCTGCAGGACCTATACATCAGGAGGTGCAGATCCAGAGCAAGCAAGATCATGAGGGACCCCTGCCACCCCAGTAACGGACTGTTCCAGATGCTACGGTCAGGCAAACGCCTCCGCTGTCACGCTGTGAAAACGGAGAGGATGAGACGGAGCTTCTTCCCACAGGCCATCAGGACTGTCAACTTTGATAACCCCAGAGACTAAATTTTTGTCGACACTTTTTGTGCTATGTTTAGTAAATTATTAACTTTATTTATATGCTGTAACTGTAATTATTTTTGTGCACAACCCGCAGGCATTGCCACTTTCATTTCACTGCACATCGAGTATGTGTATGTGACAAATAAATTTGACTTGACTTGACTTGACTTGATGAATTTCACAGATTCACCACCCTCAAGCTGAAGAAATTCCCGTCTCATCTCCATTCTAAAGGTATGTCCTTTTATTCTGAGGCTGTGCCCTCTTATCCTAGATTCTCCCACTGATGGAAACATCCTCTCCACTTCCACTCTATCCAAACCTTGTTGATAGAATCCAGAGAAAAGCAAAAACCCCCAGAGACTGAGGGCCATGGGGTGGAGTCCAGAGTGCAGCAGGAACAAGAGCGCGAGGAGGAAGAAGAACACTCAATTAATCAATGTTTAGTTTATCTTAGTTTAGTTTGGTTTAGTTTAGTATAGTTTAGTTTAGTTAAGAGATACAGCACGGAAACAGGTTCTTCAGCCCACCGATTCCACGCTGACCAGTGATCCCGTATTGCAGTTAAATTCAGTATCAAATCTCAGAGTTAAATAAAATCCATTAAACCACCTGCAGTCATAATTCAATTGTATAAATTATTACTTTAGAGATACAGTGTAGAAACAGGCCCTTCGGCTCACCGAGTCCACGCCGACCAGCAATTGCCCCGTACACTAGCACTATCCTATAGACTAGGGACAATTTACAAATTTTACCAAAGCCAAATTAACCGACAAATCTGTACATCTTTGGAGTATGGGAGGAAAGTAGAGCACCCGGAAAAAAACCCAGGCGCTCACAGGGAAAAGATATAAACTCCATACAGACAGCACCCGCAGTCAGGATCAAATCCGGGTCTCCAGCGCTGTAAGGCAGCAACTCCACTGCTGCACCACTGTGTCGCACCAAACAATTCAATTCAATTCAATTGAACTTTATTGTCACATATACCTAAGCACATACAATCCAGTAAAATCATACAACAGACCTCACCAAGGCAGTACACAAAGAGTCACCATGTTTCTGACGCTAACAAAGTTACAAAAGGTTAATCGAACAGTCTTATCTTCCCCTACATTCTCAGCAGCTCCCCGCCTGGTTGCACTTGGTGGTTCTCCTCGGTCTCAGCAGCATGGGTCCAGGGGGATCTCAGCACCCATGTCTTCATCTCTCTGCTGGGCAGAGGATTCAGGCATATAACATTGAGACACAAGGAGCAGCAGATGCTGGAATCTTGAGCAACACACAAAGTGCTGGAGTAACTCAGCAGGTCAGGCAGCATCTGTGGAGGGAATAGACAGGCGGCGTTTTGGATCAAGACCCATCTTGAGACTGGTGGAGTAACAGGGAAAAAGAGAGGTAGGTGTGGGGGAAAAACCTGGCAAGTGATAGGTGGAGACACAAGGAATTGCAGATGCCATATTACACAAAAAAAGACACAAGGTGCTGGAGTTACAGCAGGTCAGGCAGCATCTCTGGAGAATGTTTCGGGTTGGGACCCTTCTTCAGACAGGTGAGGTGGGGATCCGGATCGTCATCTAACCATGTTCTCCAGAAATGTTGCTTGACCTGTTGAGTTACTCCAGCACTTTGCGTCTATCTTTCGCTTAAACCGTTAGGTTGTAGGATAGTCAGGCAGAATATGAGCTGAAGTTCTTCCTGGTATAATGGTGCAGGGTGGCACGATGGCGCAGCGGTAAAACTATTGACTTTTAACGCCAGAGACCCGGGTTCGAGCCAGACTCTGGGTGCTGTCTGTATGAAGTTTGTACATTCTCCCTGTGACCATGTAAGTTTTCTCTGGATCCTCCGGTTTCCTCCCACACCCCAAAGATGTACGGGTTTGTGGGTTAATTGGCTAATCTCATTCATCTAATGAGATGATTTTCATCAGGAGCCTGTTAACAAAAACCCATAATGTGAACCGAGTGATTCTCACCACACTACAATCCCTCACAGCAGTGTGACACATCGAGAAGCTCAGATGACACATAGAATCCTCTCACATGCTGTGAAGCACGTCCCTGTGCAATGAATATAAGACATGAATGAATGAATGAATTCCTGCATCAATTACAGGAGTGGTGGCTACAACTTCTCTTGTTTCCCAATGGCTGACATCTTCTTCAAAGAACTCAGACCGCCACATGGATTTATGAAGGGGAAATCATGCTTGACTAATCTTCTGGAATTATTTGAGAATGTAACTAGGAAAATGGACAAGGGAGAGCCAGTGGATGTAGTGTACCTGGACTTTCAGAAAGCCTTTGATAAGGTCCCACATAGGAGATTAGTGGGCAAGATTAGAGCTCATGGTATTGGGGGTAGGGTGCTGACATGGATAGAAAATTGGTTGGCAGACAGGAAACAAAGAGTAGGGATTAGAATGGCAGGCAGTGACTAGTGGGGTACCGCAAGGCTCGGTGCTGGGACTGCAGCTATTTACAATATACATTAATGACTTGGATGAAGGGATTAAAAGTAACATTAGCACATTTGCAGATGACACAAAGCTGGATTGCAGTGTGAACTGTGAGGAGGATGCTATGAGGATGCAGGGTGACTTGGACAGGTTGTGTGAGTGGGCAGATGCATGGCAGATGCAGTTTAATGTGCATAAATGTGAGGTTATCCACTTTGGTGGTAAGAACAGGAAGGCAGATTATTATCTGAATGGTGTCAAGTTAGGAAATGGGGAAGTACAAAGAGATCTGGGGATCTTATTGAAACATATAAGATTATTAAGGGATTGGTCACGTTAGAGGCAGGAAACGTGTTCCCCATGTTGGGGGAGTCCAGAACCAGGGGCCACAGTTTAAGTATAAGGGGTAGGCCATTTAGAACGGAGATGAGGAAAAACTTTTTCATTCAGAGAGTTGTAAATCTGTGGAATTCTCTGCCTCAGAAGGCAGTGGAGGCCAATTCTTTGGATGCTTTCAAGAGAGAGCTAGATAGAGCTCTTAATTATAGTGGAGTCAGGGGGTATGGGGAGAAGGCCTCACAGCGCATGAGACCCTGGTTTGATCCTGACCTCGGGTGCTGTCTGTACGGAGTTTGCACGTTCTCCTTTTCGGTGCTCCGGTTTTCTCCCACACTCCAAAGACATAAGGGTTTGTAGGTTAATTGGCGTGTGTAAATTGCCCCTAGTGTGCAGGATGCGAAACTGGGATAATATAGAACTAGTGCGAATAGGTGATTGTAAGTCGGCGCAGTCTCGGTGGGCCGAAAGGCCTGCTTCCACGCTGTATAGTTATGTTTTTAGTTTAGAGATACAGCGTGGAAACAGGCCCTTCGTCCCACTGAGTCCACGCCGACCAGCGATCACCCTTACACTAGTTCTATCCTATGCACTAGGGGCAATTTACAGAAAACAGTTTAGGAGCATCTCTGCAAATTCAAACACCCTGTTAAAGATCAACTATTTTTGAATTGCAATGAAGGAATATCAAATGTTTTATATGGTTCATTTGTAAACCAGCATCGGCAGTTCCTTGCTTCTACTACTAAAAAATACCTCCCTTGTTTCAGAGGAACACTGGGAAGAGGAATAACTCCTTGAGTCCATTCTGTTATTTGATTGACAGGTGTCCACGACAATTTTATTTAGTTATAGTCATGGAAACAGGCCTTCGGCCCAACTTTCCTACGCCGACTAATATGTCCCATTTACACATCCCACCTGCCTGCGTTTAGCCCATATCCCTCTAAAGCTGTCCTATCCATGTACCTGTCTAATTGCTTCTTAAACGTTGTGCAATAGTCCTTGCCTCAACTACCTCCCCCGGCAGGTCATTCCATTCACCCACCACCCTTTGTGTGAAAAAGTTACCCCGCAGATTCCTATGATATCTTTCCCCCTTCACCTTAAACCTATGTCCTCTGGTTCTTGATTCCCCTACTCTGGGCAAGAGACTCTGTGCGTCTACCCGATCTATTCCTCTCATGATTTTATACACCTCGATAAGATCATGCCTCATCCTCCGGTTATATTTATGCACTATTGGCCCATATTCTTTGATATGTGTACTGAGTAAAATCATTTTTATCTTAGTGTCTTGAAAAGCCTAATAATCTTGTCATCCACAGTCTTTTGGGGAGAATTCTAGATTTATCCCACACTCATAGTCCCTCGTGATTTTGCTCTTGATTTAGTCTTTGCCCTAATTTAAGATTATTTCCCCTGCGTCCCCATGCATGAAAATAGTTTTGCTTTATCCACCTTATTAAATCACTTTTATATTTGAAGTACTTTGATTAGCTTATTGCCAGATCACCTTTAGACTTTAGAGATACAGCGCAGAAACAAGCCCACTGAGTCCGCGCTGTCTACCGATCACCCTTTACACTAGCATTGTCCTACACACTAGGGGCAATTTACAATTTTTACCAAAGCTAATTAACCCACAAACCTGTACATCTTTGGAGTGTGGGTGGAAACTGGAGCATCCGGAAAATTCCCACGCAGTCATGGGGAGAACGCGTGGAGAACATACCACCTACCGAACGTACAAACTCCGTACAGACAACACCCATAGTCAGGATCAAACCTGGGTCTCTGGCGTTGTGAGGCAACAACTCTACCGTTGGGCCACCACAGTAGGGCCTCCACGAAAACCCTACTTGGTTCATTCTGCTCTCATGATTTAAAGCATTTTACCATCATTTTATTCTGGTAAATTTACATTCCAAGGAAAATTCCTTCTCGTGGTGCAGTGCCCAAAACCTAATATGTTCTCCAGTTGGGGTCATTAAGAAATGGTGACGGATAATTTCCTTCCCCCTGTATCCCAACCCTCTTAAAATATTATACATAGTCAGTCATAGAGTCATACAGCACGGAAACAGGCTCTTTGGCCCAACTTGCCCACACTGACCAACATGCCCCATCTCCAGGTATATAAAAATCAACAGCATACTAAAGGACCTGAGCATCGGTACATATGTCCCAACACGGAACAATGAAATTCTTACTTGCAGCAGCACAACAGATATGTAAATGTGGTACTCTATAAACACCATAATAAACAACGAAAAGGTTGTGTGTATGTATTATGTATATGTATGTGTGAGTATGTGTATATGTGTGTGTATTATATATATACTGTATGTGTGTGTGTGTGTGTGTGTGTGTGTGTGTGTGTGTGTGTGTGTGTGTGTGTGTGTGTATGTATGTATGTATGTAGACATACATGTATGACTTCAGGCACAGCTCTGCAAACTTATCTACAGAAGTTCTCTGACGACTCTGCCATCGTCAGTCTCATCACAGGCGACGATGACAGGGCGTACAGAGAACTGATCAAGGAGCTTGTGGACTGGTGCCAGCGGAATCGCCTCCGGGTCAATGCGGGGAAAACCAGGGAGATGGTGGTGGATTTCCGCAGGCGCAGCCAAGTCCCCCCGACACCGGTGAACATCCAGGGAATGGACATCGGAAGGGTGGACTCTTATAAGTACCTGGGTGTTTACCTCAATAATAAATTGGACTGGACCGAAAACACCAAAGCGCTATACAAAAAGGGCCAGAGCAGACTTTATCTGCTAAGGAGACTCGGGTAGAGTGCAGGGGGCACTCCTAAGGACCTTCTACAACACGGTGGCTGCATCAGCCATTTTCTATGGAGTGGTCTGCTGGAGCAGCAGCATCTCAGTGGCGGAGGGGAAGACACTTGACAAGCTGGTCAGGAAGGCCAGCTCTGTCCTGGGTTGACCCTCTACTCAGTGCAGGCGGTGGGAGAGAGGTGGATGATGGCAAAGTTAACATCGCTGCTGGACAACGACTCCCACCCCTTGCAGGACACTGTCACTGCACTGAGTAGCTCCTTCAGTGACAGACTCCTTCACCCCAAGTGCGTGAAGGAGAGATATAGGAGGTCCTTCCTTCCTGCTGCTGTGAGACTGCACAACCAGCACTGCTCCTAGCAGACGAGTCAACAGTAACAGATAAGGAATACACAGTAAACTGATGACAATTTATCCTTGTCTTTACTTTTATTTATAATGAATGATCTCTTGCTATCCACTTTGCTGCTGTAACACTGTAAATTTCCCCGGTGTGGGACAAATAAAGGAATATATTATTATTATTATTATGTAGATATGTATTTTATATATATACATATATATTGTATATATGTGTTTGTTTGTAAATGTGTGTATACACAAATAAACAAACACACAATAATCGTGTGTAGGAAGGAACTGCAAATGCTGGTTTATACCAAAGATCGACACAAAGTGCTGGAGTAACTCAGCGGTCAGGCAGCATCTCTAGAGAAAAAGGATGGGTCACACACACACGCAATAATAGTGCAAAGACAAAACCAGCGACCCAACCAAGTCTATGTAGTTCAGAGCTTATTTAGAGTTTGTAGTGTTCTAATAGGTTGATGGCTGCAGGGAAGAAGCTGTTCCTGAACCTGGATGTCAGAGTTTTCAGGCTCTGAAAGCTTCTTCACGCTGGCGGGAGTGAAGTGAGAGTGTGGCCAGGGTGTTGTGGGTTAGTCTCTGCTGATGCTGGCAAAGGGGGGAGGGAAGGGAAGCTCCCGGCAGCACCTGGTGAGACAGGGACCCGGTGGAGGTCTCTTTAATGCGCCGCTTGTGTCTGGTTTGCTGCGAATGACGTGTGTGTGTGTGTGTGTGTGGACTGAGCACATCCCAGCCCAGCACAGCTCAGCTCACACAGCGATGCGCCCCGGCAGCGTCGCCAGCAGCAATCGGGGGCTGGACCCGGCTTCTGGTGTGTGTGTGTGTGTGTGTGTGTGTGTGTGTGCGACGTGTGGCGGGGGCGGCGGGACAGGGGAGGGGAGGGGGAGCCGTGAGTGAGACCCGGAGGGGACGAGAGGCTGGACAATAGCAATAGCAATAGCAATGGCAATGGCAATGCAGGGAGAGATGGTGCAGTGAGAAGGGAACTCATGGGGACAGTGCGACAGAGCTCCAAGGTAAGCCGCAGAGCATCTTTATTTTTCCAATGTGTGCATGTCTAGTGATTCATGTTGCAATCTTCTACTGAAGCAGTGCTAGATTGCCGGTGAGCGTGTGGAGGAACGCGAAGGTCGAGATTTGGGAGAGATGTATGGTCGATATTGGCGGGTGGCTGGTTTTATTTCATGTGTGTTTCAGTGGACCTTGATTGTACACTTCTCTCTCTCTCTCTCTCTCTCTCTCTCTCTCTCTCTCTCTCTCTCTCTCTCTCTCCCCCTCCCCCTCCTCCCCCTCTCTATCCCTCTCCTCTCTATCTCTCTCTATCCCTCTCTCTCCCCCTCTCCCTCTCCTCTCTATCTCTCTCTCCCCCCTCCCTCTCCTCTCTATCTCTCTCTCTCTTTTTCTCTCTCTCTCTCCCCCTCTCCCCTCCTCCCTCTCCTCTATCTCTCTCTCTCTCTCTCCCTCTCCCTCTCCTCTCTCCTCTATCTCTCTCTCTCTCTCCCCCTCTCCCCTCCTCTCTCTCTCTCTCTCTCTCTCTCTCTCTCTCTCTCTCTCTCTCTCTCTCTCTCACCCCCCTCCCTCTCCTCTCTCTCTCTCTCTCTCTCTCTCTCTCTCTCTCTCTCTCTCTCTCTCTCTCTCTCTCTCTCTCTCTCTCTCTCCCCTCCCTCTCCTCTCTATCACTCTTTCCATCTCCTCTCTATCTCTCTCTCCCTCTCCTCTCTATCTCTCTCTCCCTCTCCTCTCTCTCCCTGCCAGCGTTAGGCCAGACAGTGGGAGATCATGAACCCAGAGCTCCAGAACACGTCCCGTGAACATAGCCGCTGGTTGTCCCAGTCGCTGGACAATGGTTCTGCGCTGGTGCCGTTCCCGGACGGTGTCAACCCGTGGGACATCTTGCTCTGCACCTCGGGCACTGTCATCTCCTGCGAGAACGCCGTGGTGGTGGTGACCATCTTCCACAGCCCCAGCCTCCGAGCCCCTATGTTCGTGTTGATCGGCAGCCTGGCTGTGGCCGACCTCCTGGCCGGAGTAGGGCTGATAGCCCACTTCGCGTTCGCCTACCTGCTGCCCCTCGGAGGCGGTGAGGCTGGTGACCGTGGGGTTGGTGATGGCCTCTTTCTCCGCCTCCATCTGTAGCCTGCTGGCTATCACCATTGACCGCTACCTCTCTCTCTACTACGCGCTGACATACAACTCGGAAAGGACGGTGACTTTCACCTACGTGATGCTGGTGGTCCTGTGGGGTCTGTCCGCCTCCCTGGGCTTTCTGCCCGTCCTGGGCTGGAACTGCCTGAAGGACGAGTCCACCTGTAGCGTGGTCAAGCCCCTGACCAAGAAGAACGTGGCCGTGCTCTCCGTCTCCTTCCTGCTGATGTTCGCGATGATGCTCCAACTATACATCCAGATCTGCAAGATAGTCATGAGGCACGCCCACCAAGATCGCCCTCCAGCACCACTTCCTGGCCACATCTCACTACGTGACCACCAGGAAGGGGGTCTCCACCTTGGCCATCATACTGGGCACCTTCGCTGCCTGCTGGATGCCTTTCACCGTTTACTGTTTGGTGGCCGATTACACCTACCCGTCCATCTACACGTACGCCACCCTGCTACCAGCCACCTACAACTCCATCATCAACCCTGTCATCTACGCCTTCCGAAACCAGGAGATCCAGAAAGCTCTGTGGCTCGTCTGTTGTGGTTGCATCCCTCCCAACTTCTTACTACGAGTGCGCTCCCCCAGCGACGTATAATGAATTGTTAAATGGGTCCACTTAAAAGCAACTGTATATTTTCTCAGGCAGTTCCTCGTTGCTTTATTTCACCGTGATTTATTTCACTTCAAACTTCAACTCTTCTCGCTATTTATACGTTCAGGTTTATTCACCGGTGGCTTTTCCACGACCTGACCTACGAGAGGTACCAACATCGCCGTCTTTTTTTTTAAATCCCTCCCCTCTTCCCCTGCAATTTAAATCTACAAAAATATTATCGTGGCTAATAGTTTTTTTTGTGCGTTCTGTAAACAAATATTTTCTGGTGTTTAAATTATTTACAGATGGTCGCTTCCATTTCTAAACTCTTGAAACTATTTAAGTGATTTAATTTTCTATACATACAGCAATATCTTAATAAATCACTGCATATATTGCCAGGACTTTCAGCACTTTGGTGTTTCAATGTGAAAGATGTGTATTAATAATATAATTGGTTCCTGAGATAATGTGTTATACTTCCAATATACAAAAGTTAGAAAGAGAATATTATTATCTACTATTTTAAGAACAATATGCGTTAGTTTAATCTGTAAGCAGCAGAAGATAAACTGGTTGATTTTAATCTTTTTTTCTTGTTCGTTTGGATGTAGTTTTAAGAAACACTATTAGAATCATTAACTGAAATTATATGTGGGGCAGGGACAGGAGAGGAGAGAAGCACATTTTTAAATACAACCAACTAAAAATGACCTCCTCACTACCTTCGTTGATGCTCTCAATCACTGTACAGCTTTGAACCACATTCTCACTTTTCACTTCATAATCTGTGCTTTCTTCCAAATTCCTAAGCACCTGAGCTATGACAGAATATAGTTAGAATATTACAGCACAGGAACAGGCCCTTTGGCCCACAATGATGTCAAGTTAAACTGATCTCATCTCCCTGTACATGATCCATATGCCTCTATTCCCTACACTTCCATGTGCCTATCCAAAATCCTCTTAAATGGCACAATCATATCTGCCTCCACCACCACCCCAGGCAATGCATTCCAGGTCAATAGACAATAGACAATAGACAATAGGTGCAGGAGTAGGCCATTCAGCCCTTCGAGCCAGCACCGCCATTCAACGCGATCATGGCTGATCACTCTCAATCAGTACCCCGTTCCTGCCTTCTCCCCATACCCCCTCACTCCGCTATCCTTAAGAGCTCTATCCAGCTCTCTCTTGAAAGCATCCAACGAACTGGCCTCCACTGCCTTCTGAGGCAGAGAATTCCACACCTTCACCACCCTCTGACTGAAAAAGTTCTTCCTCATCTCCGTTCTAAATGGCCTACCCCTTATTCTTAAACTGTGGCCCCTTGTTCTGGACTCCCCCAACATTGGGAACGTTATCTGCCTCTAATGTGTCCAATCCCCTAATTATCTTATATGTTTCAATAAGATCCCCCCTCATCCTTCTAAATTCCAGTGTATACAAGCCCAATCGCTCCAGCCTTTCAACATACGACAGTCCCGCCATTCCGGGAATTAACCTAGTGAACCTACGCTGCACGCCCTCCATAGCAAGAATATCCTTCCTCAAATTTGGAGACCAAAACTGCACACAGTACTCCAGGTGCGGTCTCACCAGGGCCCGGTACAACTGTAGAAGGACCTCTTTGCTCCTATACTCAACTCCTCTTGTTACGAAGGCCAACATTCCATTGGCTTTCTTCACTGCCTGCTGTACCTGCATGCTTCCTTTCATTGACTGATGCACTAGGACACCCAGATCTCGTTGAACTCCCCCTCCTCCTAACTTGACACCATTCAGATAATAATCTGCCTTTCTATTCTTACTTCCAAAGTGAATAACCTCACACTTATCTACATTAAACTGCATCTGCCATGTCCCCGCTATTCTCTGTGTAAAAACACTTGCCCCACACATCTCCATTAAACTTTCCCCCTCTCACCTTATAGCTCTCTAGAGTTGGACCTTTCCACCCTGGGAAAAAGGTTCTAACTGTCTACCTTATTTACGCCTCTCAAATTTATACCCTGGAACCCAGCCGTGATAAAACATTATTCTTCAGTCTGAAGAAGGGTCCCAACCCGAAACGTCACGTATCCATTTCTTCCACAGATGCTGTCCGACCTGCTGAGTTCCTCCAGCACCTTTGTGTTCTACTCAAGATTCCAGCATCTGCAATTCCCTATGTCTTCATTATAAAACTTTTTTTTTAAATAACAAAGGCACTATGAATATTAAGTTGTCCGCTGTTTGAATCTGAACCCATTTTATGTTTTAACTCTATATTAACAAAATTACATTGAAATCAAAATCCTCCTGATTAAATTGAGAAAATAATTTCCTTAAAGAAAATACTGCCAGTAAAAGGGACTGCGCATCTCATGTGTAACATGATAAAATATTCGTTTAAATCCACGGAAATATTTATTATCATGTCACTTTGTTGCACTTTAGTTCACAGGCGTCAATGGTTCCTCATACAGAAACAGGTATTAGTCAATGGTGGTTCATGACCCATATCATTTATATAGATTTTCCATCATTGACCAACTGAACATTGCCAGCAACTATCTAATATGATAACAATCACCAGTAAATTACTTTTTATAGTCTGTAAAGTTTTGTCGTGCTAGGTCGTAAGTAATCTTTGTAAGTATATAAAACACTTAAGTAGAACATAGAACAATGCTGCACAAGAACAAACCCTTCACCCCACAATGTCTGTGCCCAACATGATGCCAAGACCATCACTTACCTGCCTGCACATAATCCATATCCCTCCATTCCCTGCATATCCACATGCCCAATAGAAATCTAATATAACAGCTAATACCCGGGTTGAAAGCAGATTCGCTGTTGTCTCTTTATAGCTGTCAAAATGCAACTGAACAATAAATGTAAGAGCACCGTGTTACTATGTGGAAATGTGTTTTTTAAATGTATTAATAGTGAAATGCACTTTATTTTAGCAAAAAAAGGCAC